>NC_142797.1:25460423-25833713 GCF_049724085.1 Artemia sp. Qi Xiang Cuo | reverse complement strand
CAAAAAGTGAAAAACCTCATTTGGACTCCCTCTAGACTACCTCCATAACAGTGAAAATAAAATATAATTGAACATAGTCATGCGACACCTCATTTGAAAGCCCCTGACATAAAGGTTTTAAATATTCAAGTCTTATCCAATAGTTTTCAAACCAAATTTGAATTTGCCATGTTTTTCTTTGGGAGGTTATTATATTCAGGGGTGGGGGTTTATGGAGCTAGGGCATTCCTGGGCAATGAAACCTTCTCTATTTAAGATATATCTTACTATAACGAATCTCTTTACGAATTTCCATTTTTCTTGTTTTGACATGGAGGGTTTGAGAGGAAAGGGGAGATGGGAGGCAAAAGAGGATTTGTGTGGCCCTTTTAGGTTTGTTTCAGAAAACAACACTAGAAACATGTTCAGAAGAAGGGTAGCGTTCAAATGATGTGCTGTTTGATAAGCTTTGACAAAAAGCGAAAAACCTCATTTGGTCTACCTCTAGACTACCTCCGTAACGATAAAAAATAAAAAATAATTGAATATAGTCATGCGATACCTCATTTGAAAGTTCCTGACATAAAGATTTTAAATATCCAAGTCTTATCCAATAGTTTTTGAACCAAATTTAAATTTGCCATGTTTTTCTTTGGGAGGTACTTATATTCAGGGGTAGCATGGTTTATGGAGCTAGGACATTCTTAGGGAATGAAAACTTCTCCATTTAAGATGTATGTTACTACAACAAATCTTTTTACGAACTTTCATTTTTCTTGTTTTGACATGGAGGGTTTGAGAGGAAAGGGGAGATGGGAGGAAAAAGAGGATTTGTGTGGCCCTTTTAGGTTTAATGTAGAAAACAACGATAGAAACATGTCCAGAAGAAGGATAGCTTTCAAATGATGTGCTGTTTGATAAGTTTTGACAAAAAATGAAAGACTTCATTTGGCCTACCTCTAGACTACCTCCATAACAGTAAAAATAAAATATAATTGAATATAGTCATGTGACACCTCATTGGAAAGTTCCTTACGTAAAGATTTTAAATATCAAAGTCTTATCAAATAGTTTTTTAACAAATTTTAATTTTGCCTTTTTTTTCTTTGGGTGTTATTTACTTTTAGGGGTGGGGGGTTTACGGAGCTAGGGCATTCCTGGGCAATGAAAACTTCTCTATTTAAGATATATCTTACTATAACCAATCTCTTTACGAATTTTCATTTTTCTTGTTTTGACATGGAGGGTTTGAGAGGAAAGGGGAAATGGGAGGCAAAAGAGGATTTTTGCGGCCCTTTTAGATTTGTTTCAGAAAACAACACTAGAAACATGTTCAGAAGAAGGGTAGCTTTCAAATGATGTGTTGTTTGATAAGGTTTGACAAAAAGCATAAACCCTCATTTTGTCTACCTCTAGACTACCTCCATAACGAAAAAAAATAAAATATAATTGAATATAGTCATGCGACACCTCATTTGAAAGCTCCTGACATAAAGATTTTAAATATCTATGTATTATGGAATAGTTTTTGAACCAAATTTGAATTTAACATGTTTTTCTTTGGGAGGTACTGATATTCAGGGGTAGGAGGGTTTATGGAGCTAGGACATTCCTAGGCAAGGAAAACTTCTCCATTTAAGATGGATGTTACTATAACAAATCCTTTTACGAGCCTTCATGTTTCTTGTTTTTACATGGAGGGTTTGAGAGGAAAGGGGAGATGGGAGGCAAAAGAGGATTTGTGTGGCTCTTTTAGGTTTATTGTAGAAAACAAAGCTAGGAACATGTTCAGAAGAAGGATAGCTTTCATATGATGTGCTGTTTCATAAGCTTTGACAAAAAATGAAAGACCTCATTTGGCCTACCTCTAGACTACCTCCATAACAGTAAAAATAAAATATAATTGAATATAGTCATGCGATACCTCATTTGAAAGCTCCTGGTGTAAAGGTTTTAAATTTTCAAGTCTTATCCAATAGTTTTTCACCAAATTTGAATTTGCCATGTTTTACTTTGGGAGGTACTTAAATTCAGGGATATGGGGGTTTATGGAGCTAGGGCATTCCTGGGCAATTAAAACTTCTCTATTTAAGATATATCTCACTATAACAAATCTCTTTTTACGAATTTTAATTTTTCTTGTTTTGAAATGGAGGGTTTGTAAGGAAAGGGGAGATGGGAGGCAAAAGAGGATATGTGTGGCCCTTTTAGGTTTGATTCAGAAAACAACACTAGAAACATGTTCAAAAGAAGGATAGCTTTCAAATGATGTGCTGTTTGATAAGCTTTGACAAAAAGTGAAAAACCTCATTTGGCCTACCTCTAGATTACCTCCATAACAGTAAAAATAAAATATAATTGAATATAGTCATGCGACACATCATTTGAAAGCTCCTGAAATAAAGATTTTAAATATCTAAGTGTTATGCAATAGTTTTTTAACCAAATTTGAATTTGCCATCTTTTGCTTTGGGAGGTACTTATATTCAGGGGTAGGGGGGTTATGGAGCTAGGACATTCCTAGGCAAGGAAAACATCCCCATTTAAGATATATGTTACTATAACAAATTTTTTTACGAATTTTCATTTTTCTTGTTTTGACATGGAGGGTTTGAGAGGAAATGGGAGATGGGAGGCAAAAGAGAATTTATGTGGCCCTTTAAGGTTTGATGTAGAAAACAACACTGGAAACATGTTCAGAAGAAGGATAGCTTTCAAATGATGTGCTGTTTGATAAGCTTTGACAAAAAGGGAAAAACCTCATTTGGACTACCTCTAGACTACCTCCATAACAATAAAAAATAAAATTTAATTGAATATAGTCATGCAACACCTCATTTGAAAGCTCCTGCCATAAAGATTTTAAATATCCAAGTCTTATGCAATAGTTTTTGAGCCAAATTCGAATTTACCATGTTTTTTTGGGAGGTACTTACATTCAGAGGTAGCAGGGTTTATAAAGCTAGGACATTCCTAGGCAAGGAAAACTTCTCCATTTAAGATATATCTTACCATAATGAATCTTTTAACGAATTTTCATTTTTCTTGTTTTGACATGGAGGGTTTGAGGGGAAAGGGGAGATGAAAGGCAAAAGAGGATTTGTGTGGCCCTTTTAGGTTTAATGTAGAAAACAACGCTAGAAACGTATTCAGAAGAAGGATAGCTTTCAAATGTTGTGCTGTTTGATAAGCTTTGACAAAAAGCGAAAAACCTCATTTGGCCTGCCTCTAGACTAACTCCATAATAGTAAAAATAAAATATAATTGAATATAGTCATGAGAAAAATCATTTGAAAGCTCCTGAAATAAATGTTATAAATAGCTTAAGTCTTACGCAATAGTTTTTGAACTAAACCTGAATTTGCCATGTTTTTCTGTGGGAGGTACTTATATTCAGGGGTAGGGCGATTATGGAGCTAGGACACTCTTAGGCAAGGAAACCATCTCCATTAAAGATATATGTTACTGTAACAAATCTTTTTACGAATTTCCATTTTTCTTGTTTGGACATGGAGGGTTTGAGAGGAAAGGGGAGATGGGAGGCAAAAGAGAATTTATATGGCCCTTTTAGGTTTGATGTAGAAAACAACACTATAAACATGTTCAGAAGAAGGATAGCTTTCAAATGATGTGCTGTTTGATAAGCTTTGACAAAAAGTGAAAAACCTCATTTGGACTACCTCTAGACTTCCTCCATAGCAGTAAAAATAAAATATTATTGAACATAGTCATGCGACACATCATTTGAAGGCTCCTGAAATAAAAGTTTTAAATATTCAAGTCTTATCCAATAGTTTTTGAACCAAATTTGAATTTGCCATGTTTTTCTTTGGAAGGTTATTATATTCAGGGGTGGGGGGTTTATGGAGCTTGGGCATTCCTGGGCAATGAAACCTTCTCTATTTAAGATATATCTTACTATAACGAATCTCTTTACGAATTTCCATTTTTCTTGCTTTGACATTGAGGGTTTGAGAGGAAAGGGGAGATGAGAGACAAAAGAGGATTTGTGTGGCCCTTTTAGGTTTGTTTAAGAAAACAACACTAGAAACCTGTTCAGAAGAAGGGTAGCATTCAAACGTTGTGCTGTTTGATAAGCTTTGACAAAAAGCAAATAACCTCATTTGGGTCTACCTCTAGACTACCTCCATAACGATAAAAAATAAAAAATAATTGAATATAGTCATGCGATACCTCATTTGAAAGTTCCTGACATAAAGATTTTAAATATCTATGTCTTATGCAATAGTTTTTGTAACCAAATTTGAATTTGCCATGTTTTTCTTTGGGAGGTACTTATATTCAGGGGTAGGATGGTTTATGCAGCTAGGAGATTCCTAGGAAAGAAAAACTTCTCCATTTAAGATGTATGTTACTATAACAAATCCTTTTACGAACTTTCATTTTTCTTGTTTTGAAATGGAGGGTTTGAGAGGAAAGGGGAGATGGGAGGAAAAAGAGGATTTGTGTGGCCCTTTTAGGTTTAATGTAGAAAACAACGATAGAAACATGTTCAGAAGAAGGATAGCTTTTAAATGATGTGCTGTTAGATAAGCTTTGACAAAAAATGAAAGACCTCATTTGGCCTACCTCTAGACTACCTCCATAACAGTAAAGATAAAATATAATTGAATATAGTCATGCGACACCTTACTTGAAAGCTCCTGACATAAAGATTTTAAATATTCAAGTCTTATGCAATAGTTTTTTAGCCAAACTTGAATGTGCCATGTTTTTCTTGGGGTGGTACTTATAGTGTGGGGTGGGGGGTTGACGGAGCTAGGGCATTCCTGGGAAATGAAAACTTCTCAATTTAAGATACATCTTACTATAACCAATCTCTTTACGAATTTTCATGTTTCTTGTTTTGACATGGAGGGTTTGAGAGGAAAGGGGAGATGGGAGGCAAAAGAGGATTTGTGCGGCCCTTTTAGATTTGTTTCAGAAAACAACACTAGAAACATGTTCAGAAGAAGGGTAGCTTTCAAATGATGTGTTGTTTGATAAGCTTTGACAAAAAGCAAAACCCTCATTTGGTTTACCTCTAGACTACCTCCATAACGATAAAAATAAAATATAATTGAATATAGTCATGCGACACCTCATTTGAAAGCTCCTGATATAAAGATTTTAAATATCTATGTCTTATGCAATAGTTTTTGAACCAAATTTGAATTTGCCATGTTTTTCTTTGGGAGGTACTGATATTCAGGGGTAGGATGGTTTATGGAGATAGGGCATTCCTAGGCAAGGAAAACTTTTCTATTTAAGATTGATATTACTATAACAAATCCTTTTACGAACTTTCAGTTTTCTTGTTTTGACAAGGAGGGTTTGGGAGGAAAGGGGAGATGGGAGGTAAAAGAGGATTTATGTGGCCCTTTTAGGTTTAATGTAGAAAACAACGCTAGGAACATGTTCAGAAGAAGGGTAGCTTTCAAATGATGTGCTGTTTCATAAGCTTTGACAAAAAATGAAAGACCTCATTTGGCCTACCTCTAGACTACCTCCATAACAGTAACAATAAAATATAATTGAATGTAGTCATGCGATACCTCATTTGAAAGCTCCTGATATAAAGGTTTTAAATATTCAAGTCTTATCCAATAGTTTTTCACCAAATTTGAATTTGCCATGTTTTTCTTTGGGAGGTACTTATATTCAGGGGTGGGGGTTTATGGAGCTAGGGCATTCCTGGGCAATGAAAGCTTCTCTATTTAAGATATATCTCACTATAACAAATCTCTTTACGAATTTTCATTTTTCTTGTTTTGACATGGAGAGTTTGACAGGAAAGGGGAGATGGGAGGCAAAAGAGGATTTGTGTGGCCCTTTTAGGTTTGATTCAGCAAACAACACTAGAAACATGTTCAGATGAAGGATAGCTTTCAAAAGATGTGCTGTTTGATAAGCTTTGACAAAAAGCGAATAACCTCATTTGGCCTACCTCTAGACTACCTCCATAACAGTAAAAATAAAATATAACTGAATATAGTCATGCGACACTTCATTTGAAAGCTCCTGAAATAAAGATTTTAAATATCTAAGTGTTATGCAATAGTTTTTTAACCAAATTTGAATTTGCCATGTTTTTCTTTGGGAGGTACTTATATTCAGGGGTAGGGGGGTTATGGAGCTAGGACATTCCTAGGCAAGGAAAACATCCCCATTTAAGATATATGTTACTATAACAAATTTTTTTTACGAATTTTTATTTTTCTTGTTTTGACATGGAGGGTTTGAGAGGAAAGGGGAGATGGAAGACAAAAGAGGATTTGTGCGGCCCTTTAAGGTTTTATGTATAAAACAATACTGGAAACATGTTCAGAAGATGGATAGCTTTCAAATGACGTGCTGTTTGACAAGCTTTGACAAAAAGTGAAAAACCTCATTTGGACTACCTCTAGACTACCTCAATAACAATAAAAAATAAAATTTAATTGAATATAGTAGTGCAACACCTCATTTGAAAGCTCCTGCCATAAAGATTTTAAATATCTAAGTCTTATGCAAAAGTTTTTTAGCCAAATTTGAATTTACCATGTTTTTTTGGGAGGTACTTACATTCAGAAGTAGGATGGCTTATAAAGCTAGGACATTCCTAGGCAAGGAAAACTTCTCCATATCAGATATATCTTACCATAATGAATCTTTTAATGAATTTTCATTTTTTTTGATTTGACATGGAGAGCTTTAGGAGAAAGTGGAGATGAAAAGCAAAAGAGGATTTGTGTGACCCCTTTAGGTTTAATGTAGAAAAAAACTCTATAATCGTATTCACAAGAAAGATAGCTTTCAAATGATGTGCTGTTTAATAAACTTTGACAAAAGGGATAAAACCTCATTTGGCCTGCCTCTAGACTACCTCCATACTAGTAAAAATAAAATATAATTGAATATAGTCATGCGACACATCATTTGAAAGCTCCTTAAATAAAGATTTTAAATACCTAAGTCTTATGAAATAATTTTTTAACCAAATTTGAATTTGCCATGTTTTTCTTTGGGAGGTACTTATTGTTAGGGGTGGGGGGTTTACGGAGCTTGGGCATTCCTGGGCAATGAAAACTTCTCTATTTAAGATATATCTTACTATAACCAATCTCTATACGACTTTTCATGTTTCTTGTTTTGACATGGAGGGTTTGAGAGGAAAGGGGAGATGGGAGGCAAAAGAGGATTTGTGCGGCCATTTTAGATTTGTTTAAGAAAACAACACTAGAAACATGTTCAGAAGAAGGTTAGCTTTCAAATGATGTGTTGTTTGATAAGCTTTGATAAAAAGCAAAAACCCTCATTTGGTCTACCTCTAGACTACCTCCATAACGATAAAAAATAAAATATAATTAAATATAGTCATGCGACACCTCATTTGAAAGCTCCTGACATAAAGATTTTAAATATCTATGTCTTATGCAATAGTTTTTTAACCAAATTTGAATTTGCCTTGTTTTTCTTTGGGAGGTAATTATATTTAGGGGTTTGATGGTTTATGGAGATAGGGAATTACTAGGCAAGTAAAACTTTTCCATTTAAGATGGATGTTACTATAAGAAATCCTTTTACTAACTTTCATTTTTCTTGTTTTGACATGTAGGGTTTGAGAGGAAAGGGGAAATGGGAGGCAAAAGAGGATTTGTGTGGCCCTTTTAGGTTTAATGTAGAAAACAACGCTAGGAGCATGTTCAGAAGAAGGATAGCTTTCAAATGATGTGCTGTTTCATAAGCTTTGACAAAAATGAAAGACCTCATTTGGCCTACCTCTGTAATAGTAAAGATAAAATATAATTGAATATAGTCATGCGACACCTCATTTGAAAGCTCCTGACGTAAAGGTTTTAAATATCCAAGTCTTATCCAATAATTTTTGATCCAAATTTAAATTTGTCATGTTTTTCTTTTGGAGGTACTTATATTTAGGGATAGGATGGTTTATGGAGCTAGGACATTCCTAGGCAAGGAAAACTTCTCCATTTAAGATGGATGTTACTATAACAAATCCTTTTACGAACTTTCATTTTTCTTGTTTTGACATGGAGGGTTTGAAAGGAAAGGGGAGATGTAAGGCAAAGTAGGATTAGTGTGGCCCTTTTAGGTATAATTTAGAAAACAAAGCTAGGAACACGTTCAGAATAAGGGTAGATTTTAAATGATGTGTTGTTTCATAGGCTTTGACAAAAATGAAAGACCTCATTTGGCCTACCTCTAGGCTACCTCTGTAACAGTAAAGATAAAATATAATTGAATATAGTCATGAGACACCTCATTTGGAAGCTCCTGATATACAGATTTTAAATATCCAAGTCTTATCCACTAGTTTTTGACCAAAATTTAAATTTTCCTTGTTTTTCTTCGGGAGGTACTGAGATTTAGGGGGGGGGGGTTTATAGAGCTTGGGCATTCCTAGGCAAGGAAAACTTCTCCATTTGAGATGTATGTTAAAACAACAAATACTTTTATGAACTTTCATTTTTCTTGTTTTGACATGGAGGGTTTGAGAGGAAAGGGGAGATGAGAGGCAAAAGAGGCTTTGTGTGGCCCTTTTAGGTTTAATGTAGAAAACAACGCTAGGACTATGTTCAGAAGAAGGATAGCTTTCAAATGATGTGCTGTTTCATAAGCTTTGACAAAAAATTAAAGACCTCATTTGGCCTACCTCTGTAACAGAAAAGATAAAATATAATTGAATATAGTCATGCGACACCTCATTTGAAAACTCCTGATATAAAGATTTTAAATATCCAATTTTATCAATTTTTTTTTTAACCAAATTTAAATTTGCCTTATTTTTGTTTGGGAGGTACTTATATTTAGGGGTGGGGGGTTTATGGAGCTAGGGCATTCCTGGGCAATGAAAACTTCTCTATTTAAGATATATCTTACTATAACGAATCTCTTTACGAATTTTCATTTGAAGAGTTTTTGTGCGGCCCTTTTAGATTTGTTTCAGAAAACGACACTAGAAACATGTTCAGAAGAAGGGTAGCTTTCAAATGATGTGCTGTTTGATAAGCTTTGACAAAAAGCAAAAAACCTCATTTAGTCTACCTCTAGACTACCTCCATAACGATAAAAAATAAAATATAATTGAATATAGTCATGCGACACATCATTTGAAAGCTCCTGACATAAAGATTTTAAATATCTTAGTCATATGCAACAGTTTTCAAACCAAATTTAAATGTGACATGTTTTTCTTTGGGAGGTACTTATATTCAGGGGTAGGGTGGTTTATGGAGATAGGACATTCCTATGCTAGGAAAACTTCTCCATTTAAGATGTATGTTACTATAACAAATCTTTTTACGAACTTTCAGTTTTTTTGTTTTGACAGGGAGGGTTTGAGAGGATAGGGGAGATGGGAGGCAAAAGAGGATATGTGTGGCCCTTTTAGGTTTAATGTAGAAAACAACGCTAGGAACATGTTCAGAAGAAGGATAGCTTTCAAATGATGTGCTGTTTCATAAGCTTTGACAAAAAATGAAAGACCTCATTTTGCCTACCTCTAGACTACCTCTGTAACAGTAAAGATAAATTATAATTGAATATAGTGATGCGACACCTCATTTGAAAGCTCCTGAAAAAAAGATTTTAAATAGCCAAGTCTTATCCAATAGTTTTTTAACCAAATTCAAATTTGCCATGTTTTTCTTTGGGAGGTACTTATATTCAGGGGTAGGGGCTTTATGGAGCTAGGACATTCCTAGGCGATGAGAACTTCTCCATTTAAGATATATCTTACTATAAAAAATCTCTTTTACGAATTTTCATTTTACTTGTTTTGACAAGGAGGGTTTGGGAGGAAAGGGGAGATGGGAGGAAAAAGAGGATTTATGGGGCCGTTTTAGGTTTGATGTAGAAAATAACCTTTGAAACATGTTTAGAAGAAAGATAGCTTTTGAATGATGTGCTGATTGATAGCAATTGAATAAAAAATGAAGCAACCAAATTTGTTTGCCTTCACCTCAATAGGCCTAACAGTTAAAATAATATTTTTTTTAAATATAGTCATGTAACACCTCATTTGAAAGCTCCTAACACAGGAATTCAAAATAACAATGAAAAATTCTGTCAAAAAAAATATTTCAGTCATTAATTTTAAGTTCACGCTTATATTTGTACTTTTAAGTAAAATATCAAAAACAGCAAAAAAATTCAAAAATTTGGTATCAGTTGAGAGCTGTAAGTTTCAGCAGTTTTTTTAAGGATAATTTTTATTTTCATAGCTATAGGGTAAGCAATTTTAGGTCAGGGAGATAAACCCGGAGATGGGAGCCAGGAGATAACTTCATCCTGGTAGTAGGTGACATGCTAGAACAAAGAGAGACAATTTTATTTTCACCTTTTTTTTCTTTTTACATTTTGAACAATTAATACCCGGGCCCCCTCCCTTTCCCCCAATGGTCTCATATAGCCCTAGGCTAGCCTTCTAAATGAAATCAATGTAATGATTGACTGAAACTGATTAAAACACAGATAAAAATAGAAGAAAGAAAAGGAAATAAAATTCATGATAGTTGGTGTAAATTATAAAGAAAGAATTTCATCCATTTTTTGGTTAGGTTCTTATATAGGGTAGACTAAGACACCCCATACTTAGACGCTTTAATCACTCTGCACACTTTTTGACATTAGTCTACTATAATTTCTCCATTATACTACCTTGAAACCAATTTTTTCACTGTCAGAATTGCCAATCTTTTGTGCACATGTAGGTCATTAATTTAAACAGTTTTGCTATTTACTGTGCTACCTATTTCAATTTTACTGATAGGTATCAGTAGAGCAAAAATTTGGACATAGAGTTTTCTCAATGACATAGTTATTACACAATAACACAAATACCAGTAAATATCTACCAAATCATATTATTGACTTTCGCACAGAGTAAATATACCACTCGATGCCTTTTTTTATGCTGATTACGAATATAATAATTATTTCTATCGGAAATGAATTTCAGCCCCCCCTTACATATGCCAATTCAGGGTATATATTTATACATTAGGGGGGGGGGGGGTGGGTGGGGGCAAAGTTTAAACTTTCGTCCCATTTACATCAGAAACAAAATTTGCCCCCCCCCCTAATGTAGAAATATATACTAACCCCCCTCTCATGCCCACCTTTTCCCCAAACACATCCAATCAAAAATTTGAGATAGTCATTTTGTTCAACGTAGTTGAAAGTTTTGGAAATTAGGTCTTTGAGGATGACAAACCCCTCAGAGCCTTCAGGGCAAAGGTTGTCAGTTACGTCCTTGGGGCATATGAGGTTTTTATAGAAAGTGTTGGCATAGAAATTTAAAAAAGGGCTCATTTCATTGGAAATTGAAATGGCTAGTGCCCTTTTTAATAGTCAAAAGTGATTGGAAGATAACTAACACCCCTTCCACGCCCACCATTTATCCAAACACATCGAATCAAAATTTGTAGATAGCCATTTTGTTCAAAGTAGTTGCAAGGTCCGGAAATTATATCTTTGAGGATGACACTCCCCCCACAGCCCTTAGAATAAGGGTTGTAAGTTATGCCCTGGGGGCATATAAAGTCTATTGAAAGCTTTGTCATAGAAACAGTGAGATGCAAATCTGGCATAAACTTTTTTAGGATTGTGTAAAAATGGTGTCATTTCACTTGTTGATAGATAGTCATAGAACTATGGGATAGATGGCATTGTTTGGGGTGGTGCAAGGGGGATGCTTCCCCCCATAATTTGGAGAAAAAAATAATTATATAGCCCATGCCCCTTGACTCTATGGATATAGACCCCTCTTGCCAAATTTTTGGAGTTATTATTGTGGTGAAGAATTTTGGTATTAGGTCTAGGCTATTTAAAAAACAAATCAGCAACAGGGCCATGCCCTGGATATTTTTTTTTTTGTGTGTGTGTGGGGGGGGGGGGTTACCAAACGATGGTTTTTTTTTGGGGGGGGGGGGTACAACACGATTTAATAATCTCAGTTATTTTATCCAAGTGACTTGAAAATTTGGTCTTTCTTCAATTCTTGCAATAAGTTGCACTAGTTGTTTGTTAATAGGTCTATCAATTAAAAAAAAAATTCCAGAAAACAAGTTTTTCAAAGAAAATTAAGAGCTCTATTAAGCCAAAAATGATTAGAAATAAAGCCAAATAATCCTTCATACATAAAACAAGTATTAAAAGTCACTATAAAAAAATAAATGAAACTCAAAACAAACAGAAATTAGCCTACAATAAATAGCCAAGTCAAGCGCAAAACAAGCAAAAATTAACATGCGTAGGGCTGATAAACGCCATGCCTTCTCAAGACCAGGACTGTGCCTTCTTAATCGAGACCTCAGAACCATGCCTCATCAATCAATAAGTGAAATGAGTCTTTTTTATGGGTCAAAATCAATCTATTGTTGTTATCATTTTTAAAACACATATTATGCCAGCTAACAAAATACAGGTTATTCCACTGCTAATAATGGATTTGAGACTGATTTGTTTCGCTATACAGGGCATAGTAATAAGATATATATGGTATTGAATAGATTATTAGTAGCTATAGTAGGTAGTTCAGTAAAGTCATGTATTTTCAGTAAAATGCTGGTTTTCTGTAATCCTACAAACATAGGGAAATATCACCAGTTAGTTTATTTGCACTGGTCTAATTGATATGTGTTTGATAGGCTGTGAAGTGATAATTTTTGTTTGTTTTAAGTTTTAACTTAGCTCTTTACTTCCATTGGAAAAACTTTGTTTTTATAAATTAATCTGTGTCTGTTTTTAATTTATATTTAATGTAGAAGCAACACTGCAATCATCATTATTTCTGGAAGGGGAGTGAGGCAACCATTTTTAAAAAACAAAATTTAGTACCACTTGAGGAAGTAGCTTCAACACAAAAAGTTAACTAAGTGGATAGCTTTGAATATCGAGACACATGTGTGGCAAATTTCGCTAGCTCAATAGAAATTTTGTTAAAGGCCACATCTTCTTCCACATCTAAAGGACAAAGAAAAAAGAGAATTCTGATTCAAACATTTATGTATTTTCTTAGATAAAATGTGATATATTTAACTGATTATCAAGCTTTACTAACAAATAATTTTTTTGTATTGATCTTTTTACTTCTTATATTTTAATACATGCGTTTAGTATTTTCTTAGTTAATAGAAAAAATTTCCAGGGGAAATTTTACAAAGTTTTCTAAAATTGTTGGGCATGATTTACATTCAGTGGGGATGTGTTTTTCACAGGGAGGGGGGCGGGATTTGAATCCTTGTGTTGCTGGTTGTTTGGTTGGGAATGGGGTCAATCGTGTGACTCCTAAAGCTCATTAAGAATTGACTGTGCTTTAAAAAACAAAAACCTGGAAAAATTGGATTGGGGGGGGGGGGAGACATGGAAAGGATTTGATGATTTGTGCCCAACAATGCATTGCACATCTAGGCAAAGTTATTGAATCATATCTGAGCCTGTGCACAGCAAACCATTGGTAAGCATGCATTTTTTTCTTTTTTCTTAAATGGGAAATGAATAAAGAAATTTGAGGGTTAGCTATAAAAAAAAAAGTTTAATGTGACAAATTGAAAATGAACTACCCAACATTTAAGTTCCCAATAAAATTCTCAATGGAGAAATTTTCTGCAGGAGAAACTGTCCATTGGGGTAGGGGGATTTCCAGAAAATATTTCCTTACAGGGGGGATCCCCCATGATTTTAAAAAGGATCAAAAATTAAATAAAAAGACATCTTTCTTCAAATAAAAGGATGCTAAGGAGTATTTTTGAGGCAGCATTGTAAGCTAGGAATTTTCTGGGGGGAATTTGCAATGAGAGTGAAATTGGCTGTTGGCACTCACTGTCCCCAAGGTCTGGCATTTTTGGACTTAGGAAAATATCTGATGCCCCTGTTAAACATGTTATTACAGAATTTTATACAGCCAGAATTTACAGAATTTTATCAAGCTACGTCTACAATAATGTGATTAAATAATACAATTTAGCCCCTAGGCTAAATTGAAATTTATTAATAAATAAATTCATTACCTTAAATTGCATTGTCCAGCAAAATAAGGAAAAAAAATCCTGTACAGTCGCTGGTCGCTGGTTTCTGGTCAGTGATGATGCGGAGCCATTGCTACAGTGGCGTCCCACTCTGTTTTTCATGGGTTTTTTTTAGGCCAGGGCACTTCGTATCTAAGGAGTTGTCGTAGAAACTTCGAAAAGGGCTTATTCGATTGAAAATTGGAATGGCTTGTGCCCTTTTTAGTGGTCGAAAGTGAGTGGAACGCAACTAATACCCCTTCCACGCCCACCATTTCCCCAAACACATCAGGGCAAGGGTTTTAAGTTATGCCTTGGGGGCATATAAGAACGATGTTGGCACAATGAATTATTTGTTATTTTTTTTCCTTTAGACCAGGGCAATTTGTATCGAAGAAGTTGTCGTAGAAATTTCGAAAAGGGCTCATTCAATTGGAAATTGGAGTGGCCTGTGCCCTTTTTAATAGTCGAAAGTGATTGGAAGGCAACTAACACTTCCACGCCCACCATTTCCTGAAACACATCCAATCAAAATTTTGAAATAGCCATTTTGTTCAACGTAGTTGATTTCCTGATAGAAATGATGTTTTTGAGGAGGACACTCCCCCATAGCCCTCAGGGCAAGGGTTGTAAGTAATGCCTTGGGGACATATAAGGTTTTTATTGAAAGTGTTGTCATATAAAATTCAAAAAAGGCTCATTCGATCGGAAATTCAAAAGGCTAGTGCCCTTTTTAATAGTCGAAAGTGATTGGAGGGTGACTAGCCCCCCTCTCACGCCCACCTTTTCCCCTAACACATCCAATGAAAATTTTGAGATAATCATTTTGTTTAACGTAGTTAAAATTTCTGAAAATTAGGTCTTTGAGGATGACAAGCCCCCTCACAGCCCTCAGGGCAATGGTTGTAAGTTATGCCCTGGGGGCATATAAGGTTTTTATAGAGTGTTATCGCAGAAACTTCAAAAAGGGCTCATTTGATTGGAAATTGAAAAGGTTAGTGACCTTTTAATCAGCCAAAAGTGATTGAAAAGCAATGACCGCATAAATTATATCAGTTATTTCCCCAAAACCATCCCCTCACACTGTTGAAACTACTAAAGTGTTCAGTGTGGTTGAAAGTTCTAAGAGTTATTCCGTTGATATGAACACTTCCCCCACGGGCTTCATAAAAAGGATTATACGGTACGTACTGACTTCTTGCAAGGTTTTTATTGAAATCTTCGTCGTAGAAAATTGAAAAAGGGCTCATTCGATTGGAAATTCATTGTGCTAGTGTCCTTTTTAGTAGTCGAAAGTGATTTGAGGGCAACTAACCCCCCTCTCTTGCCCACCTTTTCCCCAAACAATCCAATCATAATTTTTAGATAGCCATTTTATTCAACGTAGTTGAAAGTTTTGGAAAGTAGGTCTTTAAGGATGACAACACCTCCTCCCCCCACAGCCATCAGGGCAAGGGTCGTAAGTTATGCCCTGGGGGCATATAAAGTTTTTTAGAAAGCGATGTTGTAGAAACTTCAAAAAGGGCTCATTCAATTGGAACTTTAAAGGGCTAGTGTCCTGCTTAATAGTCGGAAGGGCTTGGAGAGCAACTAACCCCGCTATCACGCCCACCATTTCCCCAAACACATCCAATCAAAATTTTGATATATCTATTTTGTTCAACGTAGTTGAAAGTTCTGGAAATTAGGTCTTTTGGGATGATACCTCCCTCAGATCCCTTAGTGCAAGGGTTGTAAGTTATGCCCTGGGGGTATATAAGGTTTATATAGAAAGTTGTTGTAGAAATTTCAAAAAGGGCTCATTTGATTAGAAATTGAAAGGGCTATCAGCATCGATAAATAAATGAAACCCAAACGAACAGAAATTACAATAAATAACCAAGTCAAACTGGAAACGAGCAGAAATTAACATACATATACTGCTGTTTAGTAATCAAAATGTAAATATTATTCGATTTATTGAAGTTATAAAAGTAAAGAACATTTATATTTTTTCAGTGAAGTGCAAATTATGTTTTGGCCTTGGGAAGGCATAGGGGTTTTGAGCCCAAGTCATGTTAATTTCTGCTCGTTTTGATTTTGACTCGGTTATTTATTGTAATTTCTGTTCGTTTTGGGTTTCATTTATTTATTGGCGCTGATTTGCGGTAGTTTCACGCTTGGTGGATTATTTGATTTTATTTCTGCTCATTTTGGTTTAATGGAGTTCTTTACTTTTCTTCGAAAAACTTATTTTGTGGAAAAAGTTTTTTTAAATTAATTTTTATCAACGACGATCTTGAATGCATCGACGGAGGAAGCGGTGACAGCTGTATTGGGAAGACTGTTCCAGGGGGCCTATTCTATTGGAGAAATAGTGGTTGTGGAGTCTACTGTGAGTTCTCTTCCAGAACAGCTTCTTACTATGCCCTCTTGTCCTGGATGATTCGTCAAGTTGGAAAGGCTTCTGAGAAGAGGAATCAGCATGCAATAGCTTGTAATCCTGGATGACATCACCCCCCTGTTGTCTGTAGACGAGTGTTAGGAGCTGTAGATTGTTCAGGCGAGATGGATCATCAACAAATTGAAGAAATAGACAAATTCAATCAAAATAGGTCTACATAAATTGGGCTGTATATATGCACATTAAGGAGGTGTGGGATTAAAGTAAAGTGAAGCTCTTATAAGAATGATATTAGTAAGTAGTTTTTTTTAAAGTAAGTGGTTTTATTATTTTCATTCCGAATTTCATAGTGTTGTTTCCTCTAATTAACCTGAACTGTACACTAATGCCATATTTCATTTGGAGAATTTTAATTAATAAATATAATTCTATTACAAAATATCTTTTTGGACCTAATTTTAGATCTATTGTTACAATTTTGAAGGCTTATAAATAAGAACAGCTAGATATAGACTCTTGGAAAAAAATAATTGCATCATATACATGATTCGCCTGCACACTGTAGTGTTTTAAGCATTAAACCATGAATACATCTTTTATTTATGGAGTTAAACCAAATTTCCCAACCTAACAGTTTTTTGCCTGGAAAATTTACCAACAGAATAAGCTAACGGGTGTATTTTGCTTTTTTACCATGAAAGTTTATTCTAACTTAAAATCCTAAACTACTTTTTAAATACACAATACAGTTTTGGAATTCTATCACCATATTTTTAAAAAAAAAAAAAAAAACCTAATCAGATTTTTAATGCCTTTGACTAATGAAGGAGCCTGTGCTTTCACCTGTATTAAGATAAAATGTGCTTTTCAGTGGTTAAAAGTCATTATTAATCATTGTAGCTTTTGTATTTTAGGGACTATTGCTTTTACTCTCCTGATTAAAATCTTAGTGCCATATCCAAGTGTTGATGATAGTATCATACTTCTCTTGAACTGAATTAACTCAATTCCAAGTTGTTTTATGGATTTACCACACATACCAAAAATGGCTGAACATATCACAGTTTCTGAGGATCCTTTCGTTAAAAATGGTAAGTTATACAGTTAAATGTGGACACAATTTGCCCATATGTGTGGATACAATGCATTTTTATTTCTTTATTTCTTTTACCAGGTCACTGCATATAAAAGAAGTTGTCACAGCAGCTTTGAAGATGTCTTATTTCATCTGAAATTGAAAGTTCTAGTGCTTTTTCAATAATCAAAAGTGATTGGAGGGCAACCAGCCCCTGCCCATCAGTACCCCAAACACATCCAATGAACATTTTGAGATATTCATTTTGTTCAGTGTGGTTGAAAGGTCTATTAATTATGTGTTTGAGGATGCCAACCCTCCCCCCCCCCCCCTCCCAGAACCCTCAGAGCAAGGGTTCTAAGTTATGTCCCAGGGGCATATAATGTTTTGGTGGAAAGGAAAGTTGCATTAACTTCAGTGGTGGCTCCTTTGCTTGAAAATCAGAAGCTCTAATGCACTTTATAAGAGTCAAGGTGTTTGTAGAGCAACTACCCCTGCCCTCATGTCCTATTTTCCCAAATGTATTCAATAGTTATTTTGAGATAGCTATTTGTTCAAAAAATAGTCCAAATATCACATAACAAGGCATTCAAGGGCTGACACAAGCTCCAGAGTCTGGGAATAGATGTTGTAAGTTATGTCCTGGGGTGGTCATGGGAACTTTGAGGAGGCTCATTTGATAGGAAATGTAAAGATTTAATCCCTTTTCAAGTGTAAAAAGCAATAGAGGGAACTAGCCTTCCCCCCTTTCTGGTGCTCTTTTCCCCAAATGCATCTAATCAAAATTGTGAGATAGCCATTTTGGTCATAATAGTCCAAAGAGCATATAACTATGCCTTCAGGTTGGGTACAACCAACCCCCCAAAGCCCAGGGGCATTATGCATAGGACCCTTGGGGTATATGTAGTTTTTATGGAACAGATGGTTGTATAAAATTCAGGTGGGGCTCATTTGATTGGATGTTAAAAGTTCTAGGGATCTTTTAAGAATCAAAAGTGAATAAAGGGCAACCCCTCTCCCCCAAGCCTATCATTCCCCAAAACATATCCAATGAAAATTTTAAGAGAGAGTTTTTTGTTCAGCATTGTTGAAAGATCCAGCTATAATATCTTAGGGGAATTCTAACTCCCCATAGTCCTCAAAACAAGGGATGTAAGTTAGGCAATTTGCTCATTGTTTACATCATGGTTCCAGCAGTAGCTGCAACCTAGTAAAGAGCAAACAACAGCCCATAGTAACCAAAAGTTAAAAAACGCGTTTAGAAAAAAACTACCTAGTGAAAATAAAAATTGTCATCTGACACTGATTCAGGAATGATAACTATTATTTCAGTTTGTATTAAAAATAAAAGTTTATTGCAAAAAGTAATTTATGGTAATTTCGAAAAAAAAGCCTGAAATCCCTCGAAAATGGCGTCAGATCAAAAAGAAACGTGTACCATTGGAATCAGCATAGTTGGAAACCTTGTTCAGGGAAATTACAGTCCCCAACCTTGAACAACAAGGAAAATCACTTTTTTGCATGGGTAGCACTGATTTGTCTCCCGTTTTTTCTTCTTTTTTTTCCAGGGCTAGCGGTTTACCAAAAAATCATAGAGAGATGTTTAATCGCTTATTCAAAAATATTTCTCACATCTACGTGCTTTTCATAAATTCCACCAGCTGCAAGTGCCATATGGCAAAAAAAATGGCACATTATGTGCCATTTCTCAAGGGTTGGGGCTAGCAGGCTACAAAAGACAAATGTTTAATAGCTCACACAAAAGCTATTTCTCATATTTACGTTTTGTTTATAAATTCTACCACCTGCAAGTGCTAAATGGCACTATTGATGCCATATCTCAAGTGGAAAATATAGGGGCTAGTTGGCTGCCACAACTTCTTAGTGAGATGTTTAATGGCTGATTTGAAAGCTATTGCTCATATCTACGTGCTTTAATCAGTTTGGCCATCTGTAAGTGCCAAATAGCACAAAACAGCACTTTTGGTGCCATGTCTCAAGTGGAAAAGCTGGGGCTACCGGTACTTGTTAGAGTGACGTTTAATGGCTCGTTTGAAAGCTATTGTTCATATCTGCGTGATGTTTATCAATTCTACCATCTGTAAGTGTGTTATAGCACTAAAAACAACTCTGTTGACGTCACTTCTTAAGTAGAAAAGCTTGGAAGTATAAAACGAAATCATCATTGTAATAATTATGGTCCAAAACCCAAAACTGGAAGTTTGCAACAATACCTCTCGTATGTTCCTCTTCCAAGCCCCCTGAATAAGCTACGCAATTAAGGTACAAGCGCTAATATATCAAACCACATTCTTAGAGGCGTGGTTCTGTTGGTAAAGTGTTCGACTTTGAGTGTCTTGCGTTCGATTCCTGCTTGGGTGTTTTTTTTTTCAATTATGGTTTTCTCTCTTCTATACCATCATTTTCAGTTAATTTCCCTTTTTTTTGTAAATGTGATGTACTCATTTTTTTAAAGCTTGTCCGAGGAACAAAAGGGAATAGAGGTCATCCAGTTCATGGTTTGCAACGACATTCTGAGTAGATCTCTAAATCCATACCCCAATGAATGGTGTAATTTTGTCAGAATCCTGTGGAGGGGGGGGGGGGTCAAAGTTGTAGCCAATTTTCCCAAATCAAAAGAAAATGACAGAGAAAACTGAAAAAAAAACTAGCCATATAGTAATAAAAAAAGTAAAGATGTACTAAAGAAAACTGACCTGTTTCAGTGGATGCTTGAATTATGCAGGCTTATCTTAGTTTTGACAATTTTTTGGAGAAACTAAATTTCAGCTGGGAGGGAAATATCACCAGTTGATTTATTTGCATTAGTTTTATTGATATATATTAGATAGGCTGTGAAGTAATATTTTCTGTAATTTTTGTTCGTTTTAAGTTTCAACTTCGCTCTTTACTTCCCTTGGAAAAACTGTTTTTTTTTTTAATTAATATAGTACATACGTTTGAGAAAGGTAGGTATGCTAGAATTTCACTTTCCAAAAAGACAAAGGTCATTTAGATGAGCCTTTCAGAGAATGTTGAGGGGAGTTTTAAACTAAATCAAAACACATTATGCATATATGGATTGTCAAAACGGTCATCAAAACGTCAAAACATCATTCATGAATGATGAAGTATAATCATTTGGAAGTCTCAAGAAATGATGGAGAAGATACTTAAAAAGGCAATATTTCCTTGCTACCACTACAACTACTACCACTACTGCTTCTACCACACTACTCCATTTTCAATATTGAGGGGAAATTTGAACTAAATCAAAAGATGCTATATGCATAGACAATTTATCAAGAATTGATTGGGACATTAAGTTGGAACTTTCGGAGAATGCTTAAAGGGGAAGATCATCTAACCAAAAGGCATTATGTACATGCTTTTATTAATGCTACAATAAATTCTACATTTACTACTACTACTGCTACAACTACTAATTCTATTGCAACTACTTCTAAGGCTAAGAGCATTGAGAGGAAAATTTCAAGAAGCATATGAATATACAGGGTATTAAAAGGACATA
This sequence comes from Artemia sp. Qi Xiang Cuo, assembly GCF_049724085.1. Lineage (NCBI taxonomy): Eukaryota > Metazoa > Arthropoda > Branchiopoda > Anostraca > Artemiidae > Artemia > Artemia sp. Qi Xiang Cuo. The sequence goes on along the minus strand of NC_142797.1, from coordinate 25,812,732 downwards.
TCAGCAATGTCATAGTAATGGCTAATTGTATTGAGTGGAAACTTCCAGGACTTAATGAGAGGAATGTTCAACTAGCCAAAAGGCAATGCGTTAATACTGCTGGTGCTACTAGTACTACTGCTATTATTATTAATACTAATAGTAGTAATACCTATACTACTACTGTGTAACTATGCCTATGGGTATTAAGGTAAAAATTTTCAAGGAATTTTTAGGGAGAAGTTGTACTGAATACCAACATACCGTCTGTAAGCAGGTTGTCAAAAGGGCATATCAGTAATATCGTAGGAGCAGTTTGGTGTTTCAAGTTGAATAAAACAGGACTTGTTGTGGGGGATGTTGAACTAACCACAAGAGTCTTCAGCATATTATTTTTATTTTTTTATCAATATACACGAATTGTCACTCTACTCAAATCAGTTTTTATCTCCTTGAAATTATGCTTATGTGCCTCAATATCCACATTAATGGACTGGGCCCTTTCCGGGATTTTAACGATATATTCTGCATTTGTCATCCGGCAGTCAGTGAGAACGTTAACATCAGAATTACTTTTAAGAGTCCATCACGGGGTCTGTTAATTCAGCTTCCATTAAATTACGTTTACCTCTGTCTTTTTTTCCCATAATTATGGAATAAAAATAAGACTTTTTGCTTACCTGTATATGAAATCACTTTTTACACACGCTAGTTCACCGCATGCAATTTACATATGCTCTTAAAAGGCATGGGTAACACTCAAATCAGGAAATTCTTCAAAAATAAAAATTCACTGGCCAAAAATTACTATTACTTTAGAATAATTTTTATGAAAAACTGTTAACCAAATATGAAAGCCAAGCAAAAGTTTATCTGGATTATTTGTATATTAATTGCCTAATTTTAACCTAAGATTAATTGCCTAAAGACAATTGAGTGGCTTTGTTTATGCTTTTCTTTTTTTGGAATCTCCAGGAAATGATAAGGGAGGTGATCAAAAAGGCAATATTTGCATACTACTATAACTACTACCACATTTCTGTATTTACTGTATCAAGGGGAAATTTGAACTAGATCAAAAGATGCTAAGTGCATTTTCATTGTCAAAAGAGCGTGTCTCAATAATTGATTTGGGTACTAAGTTAGAACTTTCAGAGAATGCTAAAAGGGGAAGACCATCTGACTGAAAGGCAATATGTGCATGCTACTAATAATACTACTATCACTGCTATATTTACTACTACTTCTACTATTTCAACTACTTGTAAATTCAATATGTTAATACTATTGATGTTACTAGTACCAGCGCTATTACTATTAATACTCCTACTAGTAATGCCAAAACAACTATGCTTAAAGGTATTAAGGTGAACTTTTTTAAGGATTTTGTTAGGGGGGGGGGAGAGATAAACATAATCACAACCCGCTCTCTGTATGCAGGTTGTCAAAAGGGTGCAACAGCATGAACGGTTTGGTGTATGAAGTGGAAAGTAACAGGGCTTGTTCTGGAAGATGTTTAACTAACCAAAAGTATCTGCATCCTAATTCTACTGCTTCCACTCATTCTTCTTCTGCTATCATTATTAGTACTTCTTCTTCTACTACTACTGCCACTAAGGCTAAGGCTACTACTGTTAATTCTAACGCTATTACTACTATTGTTGCTACTAAAACTAAGGGTATTAAGGCAAAAAAAGTTGGAATATTTAAAGTGTACGGAGCTAAATTGAGACATACTCTGCCCACACATGATGTCAAGAGAACACATCAGTGTCAGTTGTCAAGAGAAATGCTTCAGGCATAGGTTGATGGTGTTCAAGTGTAAACTTTAAAAATGTATTGAAAGGGATGTTGAAGAAACCAAAGGTGCTATGCACATAATGCTACTAATTCTACTACAACTATTGCTACTATGCTAAGATTTTTAAGGCTAGGCTAAGCTGAGATTGAGATTAAGCTAAGATAATTAACTTGAAGCTTTCAAGGAATATTTAGGCGGATGTTGAATTAAATCAAAGTCCTAGTGCCCTTTTTCAGAGCAAAAAGAGATTGAAGGGCAATTAACCCTTCTCTCAAGTCCATTCATTTTCTAAACACATCTCCCACGTGTTTACCAATGCCCGTACCTTCTCAAGAGCACAAGATAATTGACACTGCACTGAAAAAAAAAACGTTTTAAATGTTTTGATTTTAATAGATGCAAAATTATTGAAACTTTAAGGAATAAACATCAGTATATGAAAATTAAACTGACAATCCCCACTCATTTGTTTTTTTAAAAGTTAAGTTCAATTTACTTTCTGGTCTGGAGAAGGCCTGGGGGTTGTCATCCCCAGGTACAAAAAGTTCCAAAGCTGCCAGTAGCAGAATTCCAAAAGCTGCTGACACTTCAGCAGAAAACTTGTGTTTTGACATGTTTGCTTTGAGCAAAAGTATTTTTATGCTTCAAACTCGTAGAACAGTAACAAATGTAAATTAGTATTGATTGCAGTTAGAAATATCATAGTTTTCTGAATTAGAATTACAAATGTAAACTAATTCAGTGGCAAGACATATATTAGCCATAAATATCGTACTCCATAATTTTGTATATACCATTTTATCAAAAGTACTATATCATATTTTTTCAAATACTGCTAGCGAAGTATATCTTACTGCTGTTACTTTATGGATGGAGTTGTTCACTCCAAAGTTATTGGTATTATAAAAATAATGCATACCCTACTGCATGCTTGATACTTATTGATCAGTATACTACAACTATAAAAAGCACCATTTGATTTTCTGGAAGAACAATATTGATTGGCACCCTGGCAGTCACATGCATTATGAAGGTGCGAGGAAAGGGGGGCGCCAGCCCCCCTGGCTTAATGACGGTGTCATATACTTGTATTAATTAAAAAAAAACTTTTTCCACAGAATAAATTTTCAAAGAAACATAGAGCTCTATCAAGTCAAAAATGGGCAGAAATAAAGTCAAATAATCTTCCAAGCGTCAAACTACCACAAATCACTATCAACAATTAAATGAAACTCAAAACGAACAGAAAAATTTAATAAATAGCCTAGTCAAACTCAAAACGAGCAAAAATTAACATTACTAGGGCTGACAACCCCCAACTCTTCTCACAGAACGTAACTTAGACTTTACTGAAAAAAACAAAAAACAAATGACTGTCGATTGTCAGTTTGATATACCTATAAACTCAAAACGAAGTACCGATTAGACCAGGTAAGCCCCCCCTAAAATTCAGCCTATGGGCACCCATGGAAGGTAGGCCTAGGTATTTCAACAAATTTAAAGACCTACTGACCCGCAGTGAAAAATATGCTTTGAAACTGGATGCATATCCTATTAAAAGCAGAATAGGAGTAGTTATGCAAGTCGTAAATTTAAGTGTTAAATTGAAATTTGATGGTCTTTGAGAGAAAAAAACAAGGTCCTCGATGGAAACTAATACTTGCTGAGCTGCAATTTTTGCGGTAAGATGACTAGAAAAAGTGTTGAATGGCAAATTCACTTCTACCTCAATTTCTTTAATTCTATTGTTTTTATCTCAGGATTAGCCTTCATACAAGATTAGAAATTGCTCAAGCATTAGAAGTTGTGAAGGTAGGCCTATGTATTTAAACAAATTTTAAGACCTACTGACCCGCAGTGAACAAGATGTTTTGTAACTGGATGCATGTCTTATTAAAAGCAGAAAAGAAGTAGTTAGACAAGTTGTAAATTTAAGTGTTAGATTGAAATTTGATGGTCTTTGAGAGGAAAAAACATGGTTCTCGACGGGAACTAATACTTGAGAAGCTGCAATTTTTGCGGTAAGATGATTAGGAAAAGTGTTGAATGGCAAATTCACTTCTACCTCAATTTTTTTTTATTCTATTGTTGTTTTTTTTTATCTCAGGATTAGCCTTCATACAGGGTTAATAATTGCTCAAGCATTAGAAGTTTTGGAGGTAGGCCTAGGTATTTAAACAAATTTTCAGCAGAATAAATTTTCAGCAGCCCTAATTTTAAATAATTTAAATAAAATTTCAGCAGCCCTAAATTTTCAGCCCTAATTTCAGCAGAATGTCTATTCCATTAAATTTCATTCACTTAATAAACACCTTTCCGAGACTGTAAAATCGTGTAATTCGTGTAAAATCGTGTAACCACTCAATTGTGCACGGACACCCGCCAAAAATATTGCAGGGGAGAGGGCATCGGAATAGAAATGGTGAGGGGAGAAGGAAGAGAATGCATTTGAAGATACAAGGTTATATACAAAATAAAATTCTCAAGGAAAAAAAGAAACTACTAAATTTTTACATACCAAATGAAGCAAAATTCAACAAATATTTTAATGGTCAAGATTCCTGGCAAAATATAAATTCCTTTAATCTATCATGCATTCAATTATTATGTATTTAAGAGTGATATATTATGCCCAAAACCTAGAGTAAAAGAGTATCGGACTCAATAAATTGCAATGCCAAATAAATTGCAGAAAATAAGAGAAAAAGATATCATCTTAGAGGGTTCATTAAATTTCTTAGTAAAACGACGGTTGTATTTTGAAAGAGCATAAAAAAAATGTCTCAAGTAGTATGTTCTTTTAGTTTATAGCTCGATAATGAAAATATCTCCAAATTAATCACGAAATCTTCTCCCTCCTCTCTGCATAGGTACCATGTTTTGGTTTTATAATTGTCATATAAAATCCCTCTTTCATTTTAGAATAATAGTCAACCCAACTCTAATATTTTCAGACCTTGTGAAAATTAAACAGAATAGCAAAAGAAAACAAAACTAACTCGCGGTCCAGCTGTCCAAAATAACCTTTTTTGTATCGATGCTCAAAATTACACAGACAGTAAACGTGTTCAAATGAAATTCTTTACCACGAGTCACAAGAGGATCTTTTATGAAATGGTATAATCTTATAAACATTGTTTTTACTAGCATATGAAGAAAGGTCAGTAATTCAATAATCTATGTCTTGTTTTTTATGTGTAGTAAATAATCCAGACGAATATTTTGGAAAGTAGTGAAAGAATATGTCAAGTTAAGTGAAATTGATAGTTACTAGGGGTGGATATTAACTAGTGATAAATCATTTGGGCTGGTAACCCTGAACGAAAGGGAATTTTTGGGGAACCGATTTTTTTTCTAGAAAACAGATATTTTTTTGGATACCTCAAAACATTTAGGGATAGTGGAAGCGCTGGTATATTCAGACAAATTCTGCCAACAAATTTTACTAGACAATGAAAACTGCCAAGTAGCATTGCTACTATGCTATCCTACCTTTTGCAAGGCGGCTCAGGCCTACTCATGTTAATTTTCGCTCATTTTTAGTTTGACTCGGTTATTTATTGTAATTTCCGTTCGTTTTGGAATTTTTTTTTATCATTTGATGGTGACTTTTGGTAGTTTTGAGCTTGGAAGATTAGTTGACTTTATTTCTGCAAATTTTGGTTTAATAAAGCTCTTTACTTTTCTTTGAAAAACTTGTTTTGTGGATTTTTTTTTTAAATTATCTAGTTTTAAGACGCGTAGGAGAAAGATAAAGTTAACTGAATTGAGATGCTTAACGAAAACCCCAATTGATTGGTATTTTTTTTTACTTATAATTGTGTAAGGATTCGTTTAGTAAACTTTATTGTTGAATGTTTACTATGTCCGTTTAATTTAAATTTTGTTTTAGAAGTTGAAGATGCTTTATCAGGTGACAGTGAGAAGCCCTTTGATATTCCAAACTATCTTTTTGTCAAATGTGAAGATGTTTCTTTGGTTAATCCACCTAGCATTTCAGGACCATGTAAATTTGAATACAACACCCAAGAATTGGAACCCAATTGTTCTGACAATCAAGGTACATCTTAAGCATTTGGTTTTTGCATGATAAAATGCATCGAATAAGATTTTATTGGGACAAAAATAGGACAAAGGGGCTTAATCTTATGATAAAACGTTTGTTTTATCTTATTTCAATGTGTAGGTGTTTGTCAAACCGTTTTTGGGGTCTTACATCAACGTTTTCCAATTTTCAATTAAAATTAGTTTGATAATAAGATTAGTTTTTTATGAAAATTAATTAGTTTGATCAAAAGGCTTGATAATAAGCTTTAACAATAATCTTTATATAGTTTTTACAATCCGCATTTATAGTGTATATATTTCTATGAATTAAGAGTCTATAAATTAATTAAGTCTATTATTTCGATTTGAAGTTGAATTTGAAATAAGCAGAAAATTAGATGTTATGACCTGAACTGCCTACCAGAAATTTTTTCTATAGAATATTAATTTACTGAAACGAAACATACAAAAAGTGTAATATTTGAATATCTAGAAATTGTTTTCGCTTTTCATAATCATACTACTAAGGATTGACGCTGCTAGAAGTAAAAGAAAGTTATATTGTTTATAGTTAATTATTAGTTAGTAGATGAGTTGTATGTACCCGCCCAGTCGAAAGTACTTTTTTCTATCTTTCTTGGGGCAGGTATTGGAACATTAGTTAAATGTATCTTTGATGTTAAATAAAATGGACTGAACTGAATATCAGTTAGTAGAACTATGACCCTCATCCCTTAAGAAAACCATGGTCTTAGAACGAATTCTTATTTAAAACTCCCTGGTTTGTCTTTGAAAACTGCTTTCCCAATTCTTTTGATCAAATAAAAGCAAAACTAGTTTGTAGAAGTTTCTAACGGTACTATCCCATTATGCGGGCCTCTCTAAAAAGTCAAGTTTGGTTAATACTAATGAAATGAAATAAAATAAAATAGGATGAATAAATAATAGTTTAGAAACAAATTTGGGCTATATATTTGCACATTAGGGGGGGGGGTGGGGATGCCAACCCGGTTCGAAGCTTCTTTTAGCAAAAGAACTAAAAAAATATAAAGTCACAATAGCTGGAGTCACCGAATCACACCTCCCTGGACATGGTGAAGAGGACATAGGTGAAGGACGCACATTGCTGTGGTCTGGCAGTAGCCAAAGAAGAGGAAGTGTTGGCCTAGTACTGAACAGTGCTGCACGTAGGGCCCCCCTGTCATTCAAACCAGTATCGCATAGACTCCTGACTGCAAGACTGGATGGGAAGCACGGCAAAATAACTGTCATTACGTGCTATGCCCCCACAAACGACGCTGATGAAAAAGACAAAGACGATTTCTATAACCTGCTTAGTTCTGAACTATCTTCTGTACCTCCCCATGACTACCTCCTCCTCCTATGAGACTTGAATGCAAGTATTTCAAACGAATCAGGCCTGTGGGATATCGCTGTTGGACCTGTTACAGTGGATAGCCTAAACGATAATGGAGAGAGGCTGCTGAATTGTTGTCTGGCCCACAATCTAACGATTGCGAACACATGGTTCCAGAGACCAAATATAGCCAAGTACACCTGGTATAGCAATGATGGATCAACAAAGAAGATGCTCGACTACATCATCGTACGTCGACGATGGCTGTTGTCTGTCCAGAATTGCCGCACCTACCGTGGCGCCGAGCTCGGGAACACCGACCACCGGCTGGTAGCAGCCAAAATTAAGCTCCGCCTCAAAGCTATGAAGAACAGCCAGTCTTCTCGAAAAATTGATGCCGGTCGCATCCAACAGGACCCCGCTCTGGCTGAGCGGTACCATGTGGAGATATCCAACAGATTTGAGGTCCTTGGCCAATGCGATGATAGTGAAGTTGCATGGAAGTCCTTCAATGAGAACACTCTTGCGGCAGCAACTGACGTTGTTGGAATGAGGCAACGGAAGAAAAAGGACTGGATCAGTAATCACTCCCTTGCCATCATAGAGCTCAGGCGAGAAGCACGTCTTGGCAGGGACATGGCTACATACATACTGCTAAACAAAGAGCGCAATTCCATGCTGCATAAAGACCGCAAGGCTTTTATTGACAGCAAGGCATCCGAACTGCAAGAGACCGCGAAGAAAAAGGACAGCGGAGCCACCTACAAGATTCTTCGTGAGCTTTCAGGTCAGCACACTCAAACTACGCCATACCTTCGAAGCGCTAGCGGTGAGAATATCTACGACCAATCACAATGCCTCCTCCAGTGGGAGGACCACTTTGAGAAACTGCTCAACTCAGATCCACAAGACCAGACGGACCATGAGCTAGCAGCTGCTGGGGCTACTACCAGACCTGCTCCTGATGGTCCTGAACTTACAGCGGAGGAGATAAAAGCTGCCACCCGCAAGCTAAAGAATAACAAAGCGCCAGGAATATGTGGCCTAACATTGGAATTCCTTTAAAATGGGGGTCCAGCCATGATCCTCTGGCTACAAATGCTGTTTAACCTTGTGTGGCACTCTGAAAAAATCCCCTCAGACTGGAAGAAGGGCCTACTTGTGCCAATCTACAAGAGGAAGGGGAGCAAATCAGAATGTATCAATTATCGTGGCATAACTTCACTCTCAGTTCCTGGAAAGCTCTTCGCTATGCTGCTTCTCAAACGGGCAACAAGATACCTCCATGCCCTGCGTCGTCCCCAGCAAGCTGGCTTCATGCCAGGCAGGTCCACCACCGAGCAAATCCATACGATTAGACAGCTAGTAGAGAAAACTTTTGAATATAAGAGGAAGGCGTACATTGCCTTTGTCGATTTTCGATCTGCCTTCGACACTGTCGATAGGCAGTCACTATGGCTAATCCTCCAGTCTGCTGGCGTACCCACGAAAATCGTCTGTCTCCTCAAAGAGCTGTATAATAACACTGAAAGTGCAGTGATCGTAAATGGACGGCCTTCTGGATATTTCAAAATTAAAAATGGTGTCCGGCAAGGATGTGCCGCTGCACCTGAGCTCTTTAACTGTGTAATAGACCACATCCTGAATAAAACAAAGCAGGTGCATCCGTTTGGCATAGGCTTTGCTGGAAGAGTTCTTTCAGAAGTCGACTTTGCCGACGACGCAGCGCTAATATGTGAAAACTTTAGTGACCTCAAAGCTACACTGCAAACACTGGCCTCTGCCGCTGAGAAACTCGGTCTGAAAATAAATTGGTCGAAGACCAAGATAATGCCCGTTGAGAAAACGCCGTCCAAACCCCTGTCATCTGTGGAAATTTGTGGCCAGACTGTAGAGGTAGTCAAGCAGTTTACCTACCTTGGTTCAATTGTCTGCTCAAACGGAAGCCTAGATGCCGAAATATCAGCAAGAGCGGCAAAAGCAAACTCTGTCTTCGGTCGCCTTCTAAAAACAGTCTTCCATAAATCCCAGATCAGCCGTTTCACCAAAGCACGAATATATTCTGCTTCGGTTGCCAGCGTTATGCTCTATTCTGCTGAGACTTGGTCGCTGACTCAGACACAGACGCTGAAGGTAAATGCCATACAGACGAAACATCTCCGAAAAATCGAACGCTCCCGATGGCCCGACAGGGTACGAAATTCTGAAATCCTCAGGTCCTTCAAACTCCCACCCCTGTCCGAGCAGCTTGAGTCTCGCTCGCTGCGTTGGTATGGTCATCTGCTCCGTCTGCCTGCCCAAACAACCGCCCGGCTCATCTTCGATTTCGACCCAGTTGCAAACGGCTGGAGGCGTCCTAGGGGAAGACCACGCAGCAGATGGGCGGACGTCATCCGTGATCGGCTCGCCTCCAGAAACATCAACCCGGCTGAAGTGACAACCCTCGCCCTGAACCGACCACTCTGGAGAAGATTGACGGCGCTGACGACTGGTTCCCTCTACGCTGGCGACGCTGCCGAGCAAGAGCTTTAAGCAAGCAAAGCATAGATTTAAAACTAAGGAAATTGACTGTACCAGTATCTTGTCTATTTGGTGAGTTATAAAAGAAAATTTGTCGCAGAATTTTATCATGGTTACAGCGGTAGTTGTTACCAAGTAAAGGACGACCCTTTGTAACTAAAGTAATTAAATAATTTCAATAGTAACTAAAAAATGTGTTTAAAAAAAACGCGGCTAGAGAGCAAAAATTTTATTTGCAGCTTATTCAAGAATAGTAATAATTATTTTTTAAGCTTATTTGATATCTAATGCTTGTATCTACGCCTCTTTTTTACTTTTATATAATAAACCATTCTTTGATAGTACCCAAATAAACTAAGATCTAGGGCAAAAATCTGAACGTTGACGTTCTCAGTCTTTTGATTCCTATTGTAAGTGAATTCTATGTTAACATGATTCTCCTATTTTTATACGGTATAACAGAGAAGTCCATAGAAGAGGTCGTTTGAGACATTCAGTTAAGAAGAATAGGAAAGCAAATCCACCTTCCCGGGGGGGGGGCTGGGGGTTCACCCATGTACAAATCAGACTAATGGTTTTGCTAGCTTGTTTGCCAAAAATGAAGATCACTAGGCAATAGTGGCTTAACTGTCGTGGCCTTTTGCACTGATTCCATATACGGGTATACATAACAAGCTGAATTCAAGGATCAAATTAATTTGGGTTAAGACCTCAGGTTTTGAAAAATTAGCAATAGCAGTTATTAAACCTCTGTTTTTATTTTTAAGACAATAAACAAAAGAGAAAAATTATAGGAATTCTTTCAGATACTAAATTAAATGCACAGTCACTAATAAATCTTATAGCGTTATGCAAGAACAACTGTTAGAAACTTAATAAGATATTTTTTTTGCGTGATTAGAACGCTTTTCAAACTGAAACAATAATTTCAAATTGAATCAGTAATTTGCCATCATAGATGCATTTGATCTTTCTTGATAGCGACAGCGATTTTCTTTAACCGATTTTGCTGTAACATTCTCTTTTCAAACCTAAGCAGTAAACTGCTATCATATAAGGATCCCACCTTTCCACCTTTGTAAGTTTTAACCTTATACCATCAGCCTGTTCTCTAAGCTTTATTGGAGTTTCAGGATAAAAAATGCCATTTTTTTTATATAAAAAAAACCTTATATGTGTACAATGGGCAAATTTCATAACTTAGCCCTTTCCCCGGGTCCTTTGGGGGGGGGGACCCCTGAGCTTTTGTTATTTGATCTTTGAGCTATTTTCAACGAAATGGCTCTGTCAAAGTTTTTATCTGATGCATTGAGGGGAAAAGGCGTAGAGGGGGGATGGTTGCCCTCCGATTGGTTGCCTTTTGACTCTTAAAAGGGGCGCTAGTACTTTCGATTTTCAATAGAATGAGCCCCATCTTAAATATATGACACCGCTTATTTTATTAAAACCATAGATATTAAGAGTAGGCGACTTGCAGAACTTAGAGCCTTTCCCCGGAGGGGTTATGGGAGGTTTTGCCATCTCAGATTTTTGACTGAGTTCGTTTGGAGGAGAAGGACGTGGTGGGACTGGTTGCCTTTTTATCAATAGTTATTTCAAAAAAGGGTCTAAAACTTCTTATTTCGAATCGATTGAGCTCCCATTTGGTCTCACCTTTCATTGGCATCTCACCTTTCTTGGTAACAATCCTCTATTGTCTTCACTGGAGGTAACTAATGGTTCTGGTAAATGGTTCAAATGGCCATGTAGGCTAAATAGTGCACTTGAATGCTCATGTTAAAACCAGGATTTTGGAAACGCACAAGAATCTTGCCTACCAGGGTGATTTAGTATTCAGGTTTGCGGTTACCCAAAAACTTTTAGCTTCAACAAATTATGTGCATTCTTTTATCTCTTCCTCATTTAGTTAAGAAAACTCCTAATATTTGTTGTAATATTGCCTCTTCTTAACTTATGGTTTTACTTCGCGGTGTACTTTTTGATCATTTGAGGTTTTATTTTCGGTTTTGCTTAGATCAGAATAACTAATTTTAAAAGCTAATTTTTTATCGTTTGAAATTTCATTTTTGCTTTTTACACAGAATAACTAATTTGAAAAGCTAATAAATATCACCAAGAGCGAGAGAAGAGGAGTCGAAAATATAATTAGTTGTTAAAACCTATTGAAAGATAGATTTAACTCTGTAGACTTTTAAAAATTTTAGGTCACTTTTCACAAAACTTGTCTGGACTGCACTTACAGGGAAGTACGTCACTAGTTGTTTCAGATCCGTCTTCGGGCGGTTCCTCCAATTCGTTTGCAACGGAATATGAAGCAAAAGACTTAGAAAATCAGGAAATGTGTTTCAACAGTCGCCTGCAAAGTAAAACATTTAGAAAATTGGAAGGAAATAAAAAAACGCATAAAGGGAAAAAGACATTTAAATGTGAGATATGCCACAAGCTCTTTTCTCTAGCGCACGTTTTGAACCGGCACCAAGAAGTGCATACAGGTGAAAAACCGTTTAAATGTGATGTATGTAACAAGAGCTTCTCTCGACCGTATGTCTTGAACCAGCACCAAAGAGTGCATACAGGTGAGAAACCGTATAGATGTAATGTATGTAACAAGACCTTTTCTTACGCATCAAGTTTGAACACGCATCAACGAGTGCATAAAGGTGAGAAACCGTTTAAGTGCGATGTATGTGACAAGACATTTTCTCAAGCAGTAGCCTTAAATACACATCAAAGAGTGCATACCGGTGAGAAACCGTTTAAATGTGACGTATGTAACAAATCCTTTTCTCGAGCGGACCGTTTTAACCAGCACCAAAGATTGCATACCGGCGAGAAACCGTTTAAATGCCATGTTTGTGACAAGACCTTTTCTCAAGCAGCTGCTTTAAACACACATCAAAGACTTCATACAGGTGAAAAACCGTACAGGTGTGACGTATGTGACAAGACATTTTCTTACGCATCAACTTTGAACGCGCATCAACGAGTCCATACAGGTGAGAAACCGTTTAAGTGCAATGTATGTGACAAGACCTTTTCTCAAGCAGTAACGTTAAATACACATCAAAGAGTGCATACCGGTGAGAAATGGTTTAAATGTGACGTATGTAACAAATCCTTTTCACGAGCGGACGTTTTGAACCAGCACCAAAGAGTGCATACGGGCGAGAAACCGTCTAAATGTCATGTTTGTGACAAGACCTTTTCTCAAAGGTCAACAATAAATTCAAGACCATGTATTTATTGTTATCAAAATTCTGTGTTTTAGAGTTTGGTTACTATTGAACCGAGTCACTCCTTACTTGCAGATCTTTACCACGAGCTGTTTGATTCTGAAAGACTCCACAAGTAACTTAGCTCCTGTGTAAAGATATACGTTGCATCACGGGTAGAGTGATCTCAGTGCTAAGGATAGGGGTGCTGAACACGCGTCCTTTTTGTAATTAATAATTTAAACAAAGCGATATTCAGGAGAGAGATATGGTTAAGATCTGTTTAAAAAATCACCAATTTGCAACTTCAAACTATGTACCCAATTTTCAAAGGAATATGTATACAATGCTTACATTTTTTCAAGAGTATGAATCAGACCTTGGGTCTTAAATAATATTTATATAGTTTACCGATTTGTCTAAAATTGTTTTGGTCCTACGAATCTTTAAATCATTTCTTCTACATGTTACCTAGTCCTACGTTCCAAGTTCTAACGAGGTAAACCACTGTCACCTGGTTTTTACTTTTTTAAACGAAAAAGTTTCTTTGGTATTAGTCATTTGCATAATTTGGGAAATTTTCCTCGAAGTATCTTTTGAAAGAAATAAAATAATCTTGATGAGAATAGTCTTGAGATCCTAAGTTCAAGAATGCATAGCAAGCCTACCTTTCATCAAATATTTATTTATGAATCCTTCTGTACAACATTAGCGAGTTGCGTAAGACTCACTACCTTTATTGACACATTTCAATAAAATTTAGAAATGAAGTCTTTTTATTGCCACAATGGACCAGGATCCGAGGAATAATGATAGAAGGAGCCTAGTTGGGGCCTTCAGACTTCTCCCTGTAGACTGTATAGGGCCCAATATTTTCAAATACACGTTTTTTTCTCTTTTGGCCTTTTTAGTTGTCATGTACATTCTGTTGATTCCCAAAGACAACTAAACATCCAAAGTTAACCCATTTAATGAAAGTAAAGAGTGACATCAAAACTTAATAGATACAGAAGTTATTCCATAAATGAAGAAAGCTATGCTGCCACCTCCTTAACCCCCGCTCTTTACGATAATTTTTGATAGTACTATGCTGAAAGTGTTAATGAGTGCAGCAAATGTGAGTCTGATTACCTTTTAAAATATTTGAAGTGGAAATTGTACTGTTTAAAGCACATGCACATCAACAAGCTCTTCCATTCTGTAGGTATTGTAGAAAATACTTTTTATTCTATTCTAATGACCATTGTGCTTGAGCAGTCGTTCTTGAAGAATATGGGATGAGAAATGAAGGTTTACTTTAAAGAGAGGCGGGTTAAAGAGGGAGCAGTCCCTCTCATGTACGGATAATCTCTATTCGTTTTAAGTTTTAATGTCGCTCTTTAATTTCATTTGAAATAACAAATGTTTTTTATGCTTAATTCGTGTTTGTTTTTAATAATGTATCTTCGTAACCATAATTGTGGCAAGGATAACCCTGTTGTTAAATACGACTTTTTGCATCAAGGTTTAACATTTATAACAAGGCCGTATCTGGTGAGGGAAGGGGGGGGGGGAGATACTGTGTTTGACACATCCCTTGAAGTTTTCTTTTTCGAATTGTAAAAGCATGTCAAAAAAGTATATAAACAAATTTTGATGCGTTTTTTAAAAGTTATTTTTGTAATATAATGAGAAGAATTTTAAAGCACGATACACTTCACGTTTTCAATAAAATAAAAAATTCGTTCTTTATTTAATATTAATAAAACCAACTCAACACAGAACATATTAACACAAATCAGAATGAGGATTTCCCCAAAACTTTATTGATGGATTAAGCAAATGAAAAGTAAACTCCAAATTAACAATTTGTCGAAAGTATTACTAGTTGTAAATTAACTGTCAAAAACAGAACTGTGACAGCGGAATAGGTTTGCGGGTGCTTGAAATAAATAAAAAAAGAACCACAGGAAAGGTTATATTAATCGCTTTTTATCGTCCAATTGACTTTAGCTTTGTTATAACAAAGTGGCTAATTATGCAAGAAGTTACTACTTCATGAAACTTACCGCATATGAATTTGATTGACCAGGTCATTAATAGCGTTAGTTTTTTATAATAAGATCTTCTTTGGAGATCTCCATCATGATAGACCTTCACTCAGAAGCTTTGTTCAGATGCTTGGTGAGGTTGATCGCCTTGTCATACTCCGAATACAAATAAATCAAGCATAAGTTCTTTTTGTGTCCTTAAGCTCTTTGTTGACATACTGCTCCCAAAAAAACTGTAAAAGTTACATTTCCTAGGGACCCAATTTTTTTTTAATCTCGATTTTTTTTTTTTTTGGTTATAGGCGCTTACTACCCCCCCCCCCCGGAAAATACCCCCGCGGAAAAAATCTCCCTGGAAAATACCCCCGCGGAAAAAATCTCCCCGGAAAATACCCCCCCCCCTGGAAAACACCCCCGTGGAAAATTGGGTTTTCCAAATGTGAGGATTTTATTTGAGTTGTATATGTTTTAATTTAGTTGAGAAGTCCTAAGAGAAGGGATAAAGAGGAATTTACACACCATAAGTATGTTAAAAACTAGTATGTACGTTAAAAACTAGTAAGTATGTTAAAAACCACACAGCCATTTTTGTTGAAAAGACTTCCATATTAACTTCTGCAATTTTTGGGAGTAGTGGGTGCCAAATAAGAAAAAAGAATGAAGAAAAAAAGATATGGGTGAAAAATCATCAAAATTAAGCTAAAAACATATGGCCACAAAATGTTTAAGAAGGTTTATCTCCTTTGAAAGCATAGTTGGCTTTGGGAACCAACAAATTCTTATTGTTTAAGTTTTACGGATGAAAGCGCCGTAAAATGCTACGAGTTAGTTTTTCTTATCTTCCAATGTAAAACTACCACAAATCACCATTAATAAATAAATGAAACCCAAAACAAACAGAAATTACAATAGATAACCTAGTCGAAGTCAAAAGAAGCAAAAATTTAAAGGAGTAGGGCTGACAAACTTCGTGTATTTTCAAGACCAGAACATGATTTGCACTCAACTAAAAAAAAAAACAAAAAAAAACCATGGATTGTCAGTTTAATATACATATTCTGATATTTACTCCTTAAAGTCTTAAAACTTCTTTATTCATTAAAGTGAAAACATTTAAAATGTATTTTTTTTCAGTAAAGTGCAAATTATGTTCTGCACTTATGACTCTTAAAAGGGAACTAGAACTTCTAATTTTCAACCAAATTAGCCTACTCTAAAGTTAATCAACCATCCCTTTCATAATAACCGTAAATGCCTCTGGGGCATAACTTACAACCCTTGCCCCAGGTTCTGGGGGTTTGTATCTCAAAATGTCTCTTAGATGCCTTTCGGGAAAATACGACGTATGTGTGGAAGGGGGGGGGGTAGCTGCCCTCCTATCACTTTGAGTCTTAAAAAGGGCACTAGAACTTCTGATTACCAATCCAATGAGCCACCTTCAAAATTTGTACGGCCGTGGTTTCTATAAAAACCTTGCACGTCCCCAGGGCATAACTGAAATCCTGAAATATATAATTTTAGGACCTTTCAACTACGCTAAACAAAATGCTATCTAAAATCGCTATCTAAAAATTTTGATCGGAAGTGCTTAGGGAAATGATGGGCGTGGGGGGGGGGGTGTTATTTGCTCTCCTGTCACTTTCGAATATTAAAATGACATTAGCTTTCCCAATTTCCAATAGAATGAGCCCTTTTTGAAGTTTCTATGACAAATATACGAAGTTCTCTGGTCTCAACCCCCCCCCCCCAAAAAAAACAATAATAAAGTAGATAATACATTGTGCCAACATCGTTCTTTACTTAGGTAGCGCTAGTGCTCTGCCTATGATAGCCTTTTTCATGGATTTTTTATTTTACATCTTTTTGTTTTTTTTTCTATCAGACTCCATCATTTTCTATATACTTCGAAGGGGAGTAATTTCCAGAGTGATATTTTTCGGGGGGGGGGGGGGGGTAAACGCCAACCACCCAGATTTTCGTTGGGAGATGGTCTTTGAAATTAGTAAATCTTCTAAAAATTGATAGAAGCGGAAACCTGCCTGTGCTTCAAATGTTTAGACTGAACAAATGAAGGGAGGAATTTTTGGGCAGAACTGAAGTTTAAGTAGCTTTAAAAAGCTTGCTTTCTATAACAGACTAACATAAATAAAATTATAGAAAATAGATGGCAAGGTTTACAGAGCCGACATTTTAGGCACTGTTGCCAGATGGGCTTGTTTTCCGCCCCGTGGGCTTGTTTTAGCCGTCAGGGATGGGTTGAGTTTTGGAATAGGCGTGGGGCGGGAACAGGCTTTTTTTGAAAAATAGGCATTTCAACTGAAAGTTGGGAACCGTACGAAAATTACCAGGGCTCAGTTGTATTGGACAACAGGCTGTTACAACCAAATGCGTCAGGAGGATTCAACGGGTTCCTTCACATGTTTCACCTGTTGGAAATATATTGGACACTAATCTGTTACCTGTCGGAAATTATTGATGGTAATTTGAGATACGAGTATGAAAAAAAAAAATTTGAAATTCCAATGCAACTTGTATCAGTTTAGTTGAGCAGTTTTTTTGTACTTGATCTTTTGAAATTTTCCGTTACTTTGGACACGAAAAGGAACATGGCAGTTCAATGAGTTTGTAAAATTGAAAAGGTTCTCCCTTGTCTTTGATTCTTATAAAACTGATAATTCTCTCTCCAACAATATGTTTATCGCAGAACAGACCAAAATTCGCAGAGCTACCTCTCAGTGCTATCCCAATTACTGAATTAGGTGATATTGAGAATCAGTAGAGACGCCTCCTTGAAGTGGACCGGAATTTACATTATGGTGAAGAATTAAAATCAAGTTGCTGTAATTGGAGATAAACCCAAGACAGATAGTGGGAGTGAGAAGCAAATCTGGCATAAGCCCTTTTTTAGGATTGTATAAAAATGATGTCATTTCACTTGTTGATAGATAAGTCTATCACTTATCCATCCGTTCATACATCCATCCTAGGGCAGAATTAAGATAGAGAGTTGCACAGAGAGTACACAAAACAGACAGTTGCACTAGCAAAATTAAAGTCTAAATTTGAATTAAGATCAAGTTACTGGCATCTAGCCATGGCTAATAAGAGAAAAAGCCAAGACAGGTAGTCTGAGTGAGAGGCAAATCTGGCATAAGCCCTTTTTAGGATTGTATTAAAATGATGTCATTTCACTTGTTGATAGATAAGTCTATCATCTATCCGTCCAAGACTCCTCTGAGTTCTGGGCCCAGGTGTTTCAGTTTCATGACCATGTTGAGAAGCCAGTGTTTGAAGATTTAGGAAAGTAAGCGTTGTCATTGCTTAGTTTACCCATTAGTAGCGCACATTTTGAAAGAGCTTTTTCCATGATGAACGATATTAAATTAAGGCTTTGGAATAGGATACTTTTACCAATGCTAAACGCATTCTGATATTTCAACTGCAGATGTCAGTCAGTAAGAGATGCTTTTCGTCATTTGTAGCATCGGCCAAAATGATTTTGTTTGAAAGTAGAATATGTAGACAAAATTATTCGATAACTATTTCACGCGACCCTTCTGAGGAAGAAAATGAAATGGGTGATATCTTAAAAGGATGCTGATTAGCATTAGTGAAAGTACTATTCTGAACTGAGTAACTATTGTAGCGTTGCTAGTTTTCTATGTGGTATAGGACACAATTATTATACCAAGTGTTAAGCTCTCAAGCTAGGATAATGGTAGGATACCCTAACTTTTTTAAATACTTTGTCAGAACTTAGATTTGGCACAACCGTTCTTTATTTACAAATTTATAGCGTTTGATTGGGGAGGTTTAATGTCTAAACCTTAGATCAATTTTTCTGTGGTTGTCTTTTTTCAATGGCCTTCCTTCGTAGTACACACCTGGGTTTAGAATTGCACAGAGAAAAGAACGAATAGATTAGACACAACTTACCTTTCTCTTTTAGAATTTAGTTTAACCACAGAGAAATAGAGCTATAATTATACAAAAAGGTTGTAACTAAAAATTTTTTTTTTTAAGGGCTATATAATTTGTACCAAGGACCAATTAGGATCTAAGTTTTTTTTTTACAGACTTTCTTTTTGAAACCTTACCTTAATTTTAAAGTTGTCTCGTAAATAATGAGTTGCAAATCAAAAACTTCTGGTTTTATACCAGCTAAATATTCCATACAAACAAATCAATCAAGTTCTGTGCTCGTTTTGCTGGCTTAGAATTTGGACATGCATATCAATTTGTAAATTGTACCAACATTTTTTATGTGTACCAAAAATTTTTATGTGATAATAAACGAAAAATATTGCATGTTTTCGGCTTATAATTGTTACTAGTATTAATTAAAAAAAATTTCCGAAAAATAAGTTTTTCAAAGACAAGCAAATGCCATTTTAAACTTAACCTTGCAGCAGATACAAATATTTTTTAAAATTCAAACCCAAAACGAACAGAAAGTAAATATACAATCGAAGCAAAAAACATACAACAAGTAATGATATAAATGAATGAATAAATCTTAAAGCGAAGAATGCTTGAATTTAACACGAAATTCAAACTTAGAACGAAAACAAATATTCTGCTATTAAAATATAAATGAAACTTAAAACGAAAAGAAATTAAATAAACAATCAAGGGGAACAAACATACAATATATATTAACGTAAATGAATAAATTAATCTTAAAAAGAGTGAAACTTAAATTGAATATGCAAATCAAGTTTGAATGGCGCTTTACTGAAAAAAGTTCTTGAAATATTTTCACTTTTGTAACTTTAAGAAATCAAAAATTAATTAAGATTTTAGGGAATAAATATCAGCATATGTATATTAAATTGACAATGCACATTTTTTTTCAGTAAACTCATTTGAATTTTATTTCAGTAAAGTGCAAATTATATTCTGGCTTTTAGAAAGGATAGGGGTTTTGAACCCTACTCACATTAATTTATGCTCGTTACTCTAATATTTATTTTAATTTTTGTTCGTTTTGGGTTTCATTTATTTATTGATACTGATTTGGGGTAGTTGTATGCTTGGTAGATTATATGATATTCCGGACGCCAGATGTTGAAAAGGTGAACCATACCACGACGGAATGGGGCTGCTACGAGAATTAGCCTACCCTCCACCCCCTAAATTGATCATGCGGATTCAAAATACCAATGGCACTTGCTTGCGAGTGGTGGAACACCCCGAAACTTGACATTTTATTATATTTTGGTGTTTCATGCAAAAAAATACATGTTCCACAAAGTTTGAGGTGAAGTTTTCCGCTCAAGTAGAAATGCCCAGAAGCCATAGAATGTTTTCATAACAAACTAACACGATTAGTTAAAAAAATGGCACAGTTAAAAAAAAATGGCAAAACTTTATGAGTCTTGAACAGTCTTGGAAAGTATAAACAAAATCAAATTGAGTATCAAGGAGGCACACTTGTGCCTCTATAAAGAGGCGACCCACCACAATGTTAAGCGATTTCAGGTCCTAGAGGTCGCAGAGAGACGGCGGTAATTGCATTTTGTAGCCCAAGCTCAAACTAAGAAACCTTGCAAAATTTCATCCTCCTCCGACTTTATCTTCATGGTGTAAAGTGGGCCGGAATTTTCGACCCTCCCACCACAGCCCCCCGTTATCGTTTTACGATCTTGATTAAATTTATAAGTTAAGATTTACCAGGGCCAAGATTATTTTCCTCGAAATTTCATCTCAATCAGATCACTCCTTCCCTGTTTTCAAAAAAACAAATACAGCCACTTAAAATTCATTTCTTTGTTTTTTCTTAGCCACGCCTACAGGCCACAGTTGGCAACGGATCAGGTTGAATGAGGACTCATTCGAAGCAGAATTCGACCTGTTAGGGCCTTTTGATATTTTCAGACCGAAAAAATTATCCCCCGAATTTACAATTACGAAAAACCTTGTTTTCCTATATTAGCCCATGTTAATTTTTCCCACCACAACCCCCCTTTAACGTTGTCTGATCGGGAAATTTAGAGGATAAGCTTTCCTGGGGCCTGGGAGCTTATCCTCGAAATTTCAGCTCAATCTGATCACTCCTTCCCTGTTTTCCAAAAACCAAATATCAAGTTTTGCTTGCGTCAAAAAGATTCCCCTTACTAAAAAACAATTTCAATTATGTCTCTTTAGTGCAGCGGTGAGACTCCTGGCTGTCAAGCGGAAAACCCGGGTTCGATTCACCGTTAGATAAATTTTTTTATATACTGAATTTAAATTTAAAAAAAAACTCAGTTTCTTTTTTAAATTATTTGAAAAAAATTACGTTTTCTAAAGAGTTAAAGTGGCTGAGTTACAAGGTCGACCCTTAAAACACCCTGTCGAGAAAGAAAAGAATAATACACATTCATCTAACAGTTAGTCAAGCAATAATAAGTAATAAACTGTACAAAAACGTGCAGAAATTATTTGAAAAAAAACTACGTTTTCTAAAGAGTTAAAGAGGTTGAGTTACAAGGTCGAACCTTAAAACGTACGGGCTGCCGCCCCCCAAGCCCCCCGCTTTCACAGCCTTTAAATAAATAAAAAAGTTTTTTAAAATGAAAGTAAGGAGCGACATTAAATTTTAAAACGAACAGAAATTATTCCGTATATGAAAGGGGCTGTGCCCTCCTCAACGCCTCGCTCTTTACGCTAAAGTTTGACTTTCTCATAACTTTTTTTTAAACAATAAAAACTTAAGCGTAAAGAGCGAGGCGTTGAGAAGGGCACAGCCCCTTTCATATACGGAATAATTTCTGATCGTTTTAAGATTTAATGTCGCTCCTTACTTTCACTTTAAAAAACTTTTTTTATTTATTTACAGGCTGCGAAAGCGGGGGGTCTGGGGGACGGCAGCCCCCCAAATGTGCCTCCTAATCCCTGTACGTTTTAAGGTTCGACCTTGTAACTCAGCCTCTTTAACTCTTTAGAAAACGTAGTTTTTTTCAAATAATTAGATATATAATGATATTAATTGTTGAAAGATCAATCAGTTCAAGATTTTTTTTTTCACTGTAATTTTTATTTTCATTTTCAATGCTGTAAGAACTGGAAAATAATAAATTTGTAATATGCGAGTAATTCGTTGTCAGTGAAGCACCAATGACGCAGAAGGCTTTAGGTTTTTACAGTTAAAGAAGGGGACAGTATCCAAATTTTGCTTGTAGTGAAAATATATTTGTCTTGACCAATCTTGAAAAGAACTAATAAATCAAACTGAATATTTGATGCATAATGATATTAATTGCTAAAAGCTCATCAGTTCAAAATTTTACTGTAATTTTAATATTTATTTTCAAAGTACAAAAGAAAACATTTGTAATATAATTCGTTTTCAGTAAAGCGCCAATGACGCAGTAGGTTTTAGGCTTCTGCAGTGAGACGATAACCAAACTCTTGTTTGTAGTTATTTTTATTCTATTCAAACTTGATTTACTTATTCAATTTAAGTTTCACTCTTTATAAGATTTATTTATTCATTTACAATAATCTATATTGTATGTTTGTTCACACTGATTTTTTATTTAATTTCTGTTCGTTTGAAGTTTCATTTATACTTTAATAGCAAAATATTTTTTTTCGTTTTAAGCTAGATTTTCATATTCAATCTAAGCATTGCTCACTTTAAGTTCTATTTATTCATTTATATTATTACTTGTTGTATGTTTTTTTCTATGATTGTTTATGTAATTTCTGTTCGTTTTGTGTTTTATTTATTCTTTTATAGTAATTTCTGGTCGTTTTGAGTTTGAATTTTAACAGGTATTTGTATCTGCTGAGCTTAAGTTTAAAATGACCTTTACTTTTCTTTGAAAAACTTATTTTTCAGAAAGTTTTTTTTTAATTAATTTTTGTTAGGTTTTGATTGCAAAAATTTTCAAGTTTTTTTTGGCATCGGGGGGGGGGGGGGGGGTGTGCTTAATGTCCGATTATTCTTTACTTTAAAAAAAGGATCTATAGCTTTCAATTTAAATCGAATGAGGCTTTTTTCAAAGTCTATACGCTTACCTCTTTGATAAAAACCTTATATATGAACAATAGACATCTTGCATAACTTGTGGACAGCGATTGACAACAATGAATGGATTGAAAAAATAGCTCCATTTAGGGGGTTTAGACCATTTCACTTGCTGACACAAAGGGATAACGGCTGTTTGGAATTGACCTAAATAGGAATTTGTGTGCCAAAGCAATATTGCATCTATCACAGAGTAGGTATTTTAACCTTATATTTGGATAATTATAGTAGATTTCCTATGTGTTCTTCCTTACAAAACCCCTTCCCATAAGTTATAAACCCCCCTTAATAAGTTATGTCCCAGGGCATAACTTACAACGCCTACCCCTGGGCCCTCGTGGGCTGTGTCGACACCGGAGTTTTTTTTTTTATCAGAACTTTGAACTATTTTAACAAACTGTCTATCTCAAAATTTTTATCTGATGCATTGAGGGCGTGGAGGAGGGAGAGGGGCTAGTTGCCCTTCAATATCTTTTCACTCTTAAAAAGTGAACAAGAACTTTCAATTTCGAATCAAACGAGCCCTCTCTAAAGTTTATACGAGCATCCTTCCATAAGAAATAATATGAAGGATTCGGAGAATCTTTAAGTTGCAACCCTTGCCCTGAGGGCTTTGGGGGAGTTGTAATCCTCAAAGACCTAATTTCCAGAACTTAAAACTATGTTTAATAAAATGGCTGTCTTAAAATTTTGATTGGATGTGTTTGGGGAAAAGGTGGGCGTGAGAGGGAGGTTAGTTGCCCTCAAAACACTTTCGACTATTACAAAGGGCACTGGCCCTCGGAATTTCCAATCGAATGAGCCTTTTTTGAAGTTTCTATGACACCGTCTTCTATAAAAACCTTAAATGCCCCCAGGGCATAACTTAAAACCCTTGCCCTGAGGGTTGTGAGGGATTGTCCTCAACAAAAACATATTTTCTATCTGGAAATCAACTACTCTGAACCAATGGCTATCAAAAAATTGTTTGTGTTGTTTTGGTGCGAACTGATGGGCGTGGGGGGGGGGCTCATTGCCCTCCAGCCACTTTTGACTGTTAAAATGGGCACTAGCCCTTTGAATTTCCAATTGAATGTGCCTGTTTTGAAGTTTCTACGACAACGCCTTCTATAAAAACCTTCTATGCCCCCAGGGCACAACTTAAAACTCTTGCCGAGGGCCTCGGGGGGAGTGTCCTCCTCAAAAACATATTTTCTATCTGGAAAACAGCTACACTGAACAAAATGGCTATCTCAAAAGTTTGATTGGATCTCTTAGGGGAAATGATGGGCGTATGGGGGGGGGGGGCTAGCTACCCTCCAATCACTTTCGACTATTAAAAATGGCACTAGCCCTTTAATTTCCAATTAAATGAGCCTGTTTTGAAGTTTCTACGACAACGCATTTCATAAAAACCTTAAATGCCCCCAGGGCATAACTTAAAACCCGCCCTGAGGGTTGTGGGGGAGTGTCCTCCTCAAAAATATATTTTCAATCTGGAAATCAACTACGCTGAACAAAAATAGCTATCTCAAAATTTTGATTGGATGTGTTTGGGGGAATGATGGGCGTAGGGAGGGGGGGCTAGTTACCATCCCATCACTATAGACTATTAAAAAGGGCACTAAACCTTTGAATTTCCAATCGAATGAACCTTTTTTGAAGTTTTCTACGACAACGCCTTTTATAAAAACCTTATATGCCCCCAGGGCATATCTTAAAACCCTTGCCCTGAAGGTTCTGGGGGAGTGTCCACCTCAAAAAAATATTTTCTATCAGGAAGTCAATTACGCTGAACAAAATGGCTATCTCAGAATTTTGATTGGATGTGTTTGGGGAAATTATGGGCGTGGGGGGGGGGGCAAGTTGCCCTCCAATCACTTTCGACTATTAAAAATGGCACTAGCCCTTTAATTTCCAATCGAATGAGCCTGTTTTGAAGTTTCTACGACAACCCCTTCAATAAAAACCTTATATGCCCCCAGGGCATAACTTAAAACCCTTGCCCTGAGGGTTGTGGGGGAGTGTCGCCTTCAAAAATATATTTTCTATCTGGAAATCAACTACGCTGAACAAAATGGCTATCTGAAAATTTTGATTGGATGTACAAATAAACTTTCAAATGGGGATAAATCCATTTATTTAGACAGTGAACTGTCTAAATAAATGGATTTATCCCCATTTGAAAGTTTATTTGTTCGTCTTAGAACGGCAGTGTGGTCTAAGAAAACAACACCTAATTTAAAGGTGTTACGTCGAAAATTGATTGGATGTGTTTGGGGAAATGCTCGGCGTGGGGGGGCGGGGGCTAGGGACACTCCAATCATTTTTGACTATTAAAAAGGGCACTAGCCTTTTATTTTCCAGTCGAATGAGCATGTTTTGAAGTTTCTACGACAACGCCTTCTATAAAAACCTTATATGTCCCCAGGGCTTAATTTTAAACCCTTGCCCTGAGAGGATTGGGGGATTAACCTCCTCAAAAATATATTTTCTATTAGGAAACCAACTACACTGACCAAAATGGCTATCTCAAAGTTTTGATGTAATGGGTTGTGGGGACTGATGGGCGTGGGGGGGGGGGCGAGGGGCACTCTAGTAACGTTCGACGATCAAAAAGGGCACTAGCCCTTTAATATCCAATCGAATGAGCCTATTTTGAAGTTTCTACGACAACGCCTTCTATAAAAACATTATGTGCCCCCAGGGCATAACTTAAAACTCTTGCCGAGGGTTGTGGGGAAGTGTCCTCCTCAAAAACATATTTTCTATCTGGAAATCAGCTCCACTGAACAAAATGGCTATCTCAAAATTTTGATTGGATGTGTGTGGGGGAATGATGGGCGTAGGGGGGGGGGGCTAGTTGCCCTCCAATCACTTTTGACTATTAAAAAGGGCACTATCCCTTTGAATTTCCAATCGAATGAACCTTTTTCGAAGTTTCTACGACAACGCCTTTTATAAAAACCTTATATGCACCCAGGGCATATCTTAAAACCCTTGCCCTGAAAGTTCTGGGGGAGTGTCCTCCTCAAACAAATATTTTCTATCTGGAAATCATCTACGCTGAACAAAATGTCTATCTCAGAATTTTGATTGGGTGTGTTTGGGGAAATGATGGGGGTGTTTGGGGGTGCTAGTTGCACTCTAATCACTTTCGACTATTAAAAAGGGCACTAGCCCTTTAATTTCCAATTGAATGAACCTGTTGAAGTTTCTACGACAACGCCTTCTATAACACCTTGTATGCCCCAGGGCATAACTTAAAACCCTTGCCCTGAGGGTTTTGGGGGAGTGTCCTCCTCAAAAAAATATTTTCTATCTGGAAATCAACTACGCTGAACAAAATTGCTATCTGAAAATTTTGATTGGATGTGTTTGGAGAAATGGTGGGGGGGGGGGAGGGGGCTAGTTACACTCCAATCACTTTCGACTATTAAAACGGGCACTAGACCTTTAATTTCCAGGGCATAACTTAAAACCCTTGCCCTGAGGGTTCTGGGGGAGTGTCCTCCTCAAAAACATATTTTCTATGTGTAAATCAACTACGCTGAACAAAATAGCTATTTAAAAATTTTAATTGGATGTGTTTGGGGGGATGATGGGCGTGGGGGGGGGGGGTTATTTGCACTAAAATAACTTTCGACAATTAAAAATGGCACTAGCCCTTTGAATTTCAAAACGAATGAACCTGTTTTGAAGTTTCTACGACAACTCCTTCTATAAAAACCTTATGTCCCTAGGGCATAACTTAAAACCTTTGCCCTGAGGGTTGTGGGGGAGTATCCTCCTCAAGAATATATTTTCTATCTGGGATTCAACTACACTGAACATAATAGCAATTTCACAATTTTGATTTGACGTGTTTGGGGGAATGATGGACGTGGGGGGGCTAGTTGCCCTCCAATCATTTTGGAATTTTAAAAAGGGCAATAGACATTTAATTTCCAATCAAATGAGCCTGTTTTAAAGTTTCTACGGCAACGCCTTCCATAGAAACCTTATATGCCCCCACTGCATAACTTAAAACCCTGGCCCTGAGGGTTGTGGGGGAGTGTCCTCCTCAAAAATATATTTTCTATCTGGAAATCAACTACGCTGAACAAAATGGCTATCTGAAAATTTTGATTGGATGTGTTTGGGGAAATGATGGGCGTGGGGGGGGGGGGGGGGGGCTAGCTACACTCCAATCACTCGACTATTAAAAAGGGCACTAGCCCTTTAATTTCCAATTGAATGAGCCTGTTTTGAAGTTTCTACGACAACGCATTTTATAAAAACCTTAAATGCCCCCAGGGCATAACTTAAAACCCGCCCTGAGGGTTGTGGGGGAGTGTCCTCCTCAAAAATATATTTTCAATCTGGAAATCAACTACGCTGAACAAAAATGGCTATTTCAAAATTTTGATTGGATGTGTTTAGGGGAATGATGGGCGTAGGGGGGGCTAGCTGCCCTCCAATCACTTTTGACTATTAAAAAGGGCACTATCCCTTTGAATTTCCAATCGAATGAACCTTTTTTGAATTTTCCTACGACAACGCCTTTTATAAAAACCTTATATGCCCCCAGGGCATATCTTAAAACCCTTGCCCTGAAGGTTCTGGGGGAGTGTCCTCCTCAAAAACATATTTTCTCTCTGGAAATCAAATACGCTTAACAAAATGGCTATCTCAGAATTTTGATTGGATGTGTTTGGGGAAATGAGGGGCATGGGGGGGGCTAGTTGCACTCCAATCACTATCGACTATTAAAAAGGGCACTGGCCCTTTAATTTCCAATCGAATGAGCCTGTTTTGAAGTTTCTACGACAACCCCTTCAATAAAAACCTTATATGCCACCAGGGCATAACTTAAAACCCTTGCCCTGAAGGTTGTGGGGGAGTGTCTCCTCAAAAATATATATTTTCTATCTGGAAATTAACTACGCTGAACAAAATGGCTATCTGAAAATTTTGATTGGATGTGTTTGGAGAAATGATAGGCGTGGGGGGGAGGGGGCTAGTTTCACTCCAATCACTTTTGACTATTAAAAAGGGCACTAGCCCTTTAATTTCCAGTCGAATGAGCATGTTTTGAAGTTTCTACGACAACGCCTTCTATAAAAACCTTATATGTCCCCAGGGCATAACTTAAAACCCTTGCCCTGAGGGATTGGGGGGATTGACCTCCTCAAAAATACATTTTCAGTTAGGAATTGAACTACACTGAACAAAATGGTCTTCACAAAAGTTCAATTGGCTGGTTTTGTGGGACTAATGGGCGTGGGGGGGGGGGCTAGGTGTCTTCCCGAAAGTTTGGACTATTAAAAAGGGTACAGTCCCTGTAATTTACAAACAAATGAGCCTATTTTGAAGTTTATACGACAACGCCTTCTATAAAAACCTTATATGCCCCCAGGGCATAACTTAAAACCCTTGCCCTGAGGGTTGTGGGGGAGTGTCGCCTTCAAAAATATATTTTCTATCTGGAAATCGACTACGCTGAACAAAATGGCTATCTGAAAATTTTGATTGGATGTACAAATAAACTTTCAAATGGGGATAAATCCATTTATTTAGACAGTGAACTGTCTAAATAAATGGATTTATCCCCATTTGAAAGTTTATTTGTTCGTCTTAGAACGGCAGTGTGGTCTAAGAAAACAACACCTAATTTAAAGGTGTTACGTCGAAAATTGATTGGATGTGTTTGGGGAAATGATAGGCGTGGGGGGGAGAGGGGGCTAGTGACACACCAATCACTTTCGACTATTAAAAAGGGCACTAGCCCTTTAATTTCCAGTCGAATGAGCATGTTTTGAAGTTTCTACGACAACGCCTTCTATAAAAACCTTATATGTCCCCAGGGCATAACTTAAAACCCTTGCCCTGAGGGTTGTGGGCGAGTATCCTCCTCAAAAATATATTTTCTATCTGGGAATCAACTACGCTGAACAAAATGGCTATTTGAAAATTTTGATTGGATGTGTTTGGGGAAATGATGGGCGTGGGGGGGGCTAGTTGCCTTCCAATCATTTTGGACTATCAAAAAGGGCAATAGCCCTTTAATATTCAATCGAATTAGCCTGTTTTGAAGTTTTTACGACAATGCCTTCTATAAAAACCTTATATGCCCCCAGGGCATAACTTAAAACTCTTGCCGAAGGTTGTGGGGGAGTGTCCTCCTCAAAAAATATTTTCTATCTGGAAAGCAGCTACACTGAACAAAATGGCTATCTCAAAATTTTGATTGGATGTGTGTAGGGGAATGATGGGCGTAGGAGGGGGGGACTAGTTGCCCTCCAATCACTTTTGACTATTAAAAAGGGCACTATCCCTTTGAATTTCCAATCGAATGAACCTTTTTCGAAGTTTCTACGACAACGCCTTTTATAAAAACCTTATATGCACCCAGGGCATATCTTAAAACCCTTGCCCTGAAAGTTCTGGGGGAGTGTCCTCCTCAAACACATATTTTCTATCTGGAAATCATCTACGCTGAACAAAATGGCTATCTCAGAATTTTGATTGGGTGTGTTTGGGGAAATGATGGGGGTGTTTGGGGGTGCTAGTTGCACTCTAATCACTTTCGACTATTAAAAAGGGCACTAGACCTTTAATTTCCAATCGAATGAACCTGTTGAAGTTTCTACGACAACGCCTTCTATAAAACCTTATATGCCCCAGGGCATAACTTAAAACCCTTGCCCTGAGGGTTGTGGGGGAGTGTCCTCCTCAAAAATATATTTTCTATCTGGAAATCAACTACGCTGAACAAAATTGCTATCTGAAAATTTTGATTGGATGTGTTTGGGGAAATGGTGGGGGGGGGGGTGGAGGGGGCTAGTTACACTCCAATCACTTTCGACTATTAAAATGGGCACTAGTCCTTTAATTTCCAGGGCATAACTTAAACCCCTTGCCCTGAGGGTTCTGGGGGAGTGTCCTCCTCAAAAACATACTTTCTATCTGGAAATCAACTACGCTGAACAAAATGGCTATCTCAAAAGTTTGATTGGATGTGTCTGGGGAAATGATGGGCGTGGGGGGGGGGGGGTTAGTTGCCCTCCAATCAATTTCGACTATTAAAAAGGGCACAAGCCCTTTAATTTCCAAACGAATGAGCCTTTTTTTAAGTTTGTACGACAACGCCTTCTATAAAAACCTTATGTCCCTAGGGCATAACTTAAAACCTTTGCCCTGAGGGTTGTGGGGGTTGTGTCCTCCTCAAAAATATATTTTCTATCTGACATGCAACTACGCTGAACAAAATGGCTATCACACACTTTTGATGGGCTGTGCGGGGGGGACTGATGGGCGTGGGGGGGGGGCTAGTTGCCCTCCAGTCATTTTGGACTATTAAAAAGGGCAATAGCCCTTTAATTTCCAATCTAATGAGCCTGTTTTAAAGTTTCAACGGCAACGCCTTCCATAGAAACCTTATATGCCCCCACTGCATAACTTAAAACCCTTGCCCTGAGGGTTGTGGGGGAGTGTCCTCCTCAAAAATATATTTTCTATCTGGAAATAAACTACGCTGAACAAAATTGCTATCTGAAAATTTTGATTGGATGCGTTTGGGGAAATGATGGGCGTGGGGGGGGGGGCTAGCTACCCTCGAATCACTCGACTATTAAAAAGGGCACTAGCCCTTTAATTTCCAATCGAATGAGCCTGTTTTGAAGTTTCTACGACAACGCATTTTATAAAAACCTTAAATGCCCCCAGGGCATAACTTAAAACCCGCCCAGAGGGTTGTGGGGGAGTGTCCTCCTCAAAAATATATTTTCAATCTGGAAATCAACTACGCTGAACAAAAATGGCTATTTCAAAATTTTGATTGGATGTGTTTGGGGGAATGATGGGCGTAGGGGGGGGGGCTAGCGGCCCTCCAATCACTTTTGCCTATTAAAAAGGGCACTAACCCTTTGAATTTCCAATCGAATGAACCTTTTTTGAAGTTTTGTACGACAACGCCTTTTATAAAAACCTTATATGCCCCCAGGGCATATCTTAAAACCCTTGCCCTGAGGGTTCTGGGGGAGTGTCCTCCTCAAAAACATATTTTCTATCAGGAAGTCAATTACGCTGAACAAAATGGCTATCTCAGAATTTTGATGGGATGTGTTTGGGGACATTATGGGCATGGGGGGGGGGCTAGTTGCACTCCAATCACTATCGACTATTAAAAAGGGCACTGGCCCTTTAATTTCCAATCGAATGAGCCTGTTTTGAAGTTTCTACGACAACCCCTTCAATAAAAACCTTATATGCCCCCAGGGCATAACTTAAAACCCTTGCCCTGAAGGATGTGGGGGAGTGTCGCCTTCAAAAATATATTTTCTATCTGGAAATTAACTACGCTGAACAAAATGGCTATCTGAAAATTTTGATTGGATGTGTTGGGAAAAATGATGGGCGTGGGGGGGAGGGGGCTAGTTACACTCCAATCACTTTTGACTATTAAAAAGGGCACTAGCCCTTTAATTTCCAGTCGAATGAGCATGTTTTGAAGTTTCTACGACAACGCCTTCTATAAAAACCTTATATGACCCCAGGGCATAACTTAAAACCCTTGCCCTGAGGGTTTTGGGGTAGTATCCTCCTAAAAAATACTTTTTCTATTTGGAATTCAACTACGCTCAACAAAATGGCTATCTCAAAATTTTGATTTGATGTGTATGGGGGAATGATGGGCGTGGGGGGGTGCTAGTTGCTCTCTAAACATTTGGGAATATGAAAAAGGGCAATAGCCCTTTAATTTCCTATCGAATGAGCCTGTTTTGAAGTTTCTACGACAACCCCTTCAATAAAAACCTTATATGCCCCCAGGGCATAACTTAAAACCCTTGCCCTGAGGGTTGTGGGGGAGTGTCGCCTTCAAAAATATATTTTCTATCTGGAAATCAACTACGCTGAACAAAATGGCTATCTGAAAATTTTGATTGGATGTACAAATAAACTTTCAAATGGGGATAAATCCATTTATTTAGACAGTGAACTGTCTAAATAAATGGATTTATCCCCATTTGAAAGTTTATTTGTTCGTCTTAGAACGGCAGTGTGGTCTAAGAAAACAACACCTAATTTAAAGGTGTTACGTCGAAAATTGATTGGATGTGTTTGGGGAAATGCTAGGCGTGGGGGGAGGGGGCTAGGTACCCTCCAATCACTTTCGACTATTAAAAAGGGTACGAGCCCTTTAATTTCCAGTTGAATGAGCCTGTTTTGAATTTTCTATAACAACGCCGTTTAGAAAAACCTTATATGTCTCCTGGGCATAAGTTAAAACCCTTGCCCTGAGGGTTGTGGGGGAGTATCCTCCTAAAAAATATATTTTCTATCTGGGAATCAACTACGCTGAACAAAATGGCTATCTGAAAATTTTGATTGGATGTACAAATAAACTTTCAAATGGGGATAAATCCATTTATTTAGACAGTGAACTGTCTAAATAAATGGATTTATCCCCATTTGAAAGTTTATTTGTTCGTCTTAGAACGGGAGTGTGGTCTAAAAAAACAACACCTAATTTAAAGGTGTTACGTCGAAAATTGATTGGATGTGTTTGGAGAAATGATAGGCGTGGGGGGGAGGGGGCTAGTTACACTCCAATCACTGTCGACTATTAAAAAGGGCACTAGCCCTTTAATTTCCAGTCGAATGAGCATGTTTTGAATTTTCTACAACAACGCCTTCTATAAAAACCTTATATGTCTCCTGGGCATAAGTTAAAACCCTTGCCCTGAGGGATGTGGGGGAGTATCCACCTCAAAAATACATTTTCTATCTGGGAATCAACTACGCTGAACAAAATGGCTATCTCAACATTTTGATTGGATGTATTTGAGGGAATGATGGGCGTGGGGGGGGGGCTAGTTGCACTCCAATCAGTTTCGACTATTGAAAAGGGCAATAGCCATTTAATTTCCTATTGAATGAGCCTGTTTTGATCGTTCTATAACAACACCTTCTATAAAAACGTTATCTGCCCCCAGGCCATCACTTAAGACTCGTGCCGAGGTTTGTCGGGGAGTTTCTTTCTTAAAAAAATAGCTTCTATCAAGGATTCAACTACACTGAACTAAATTCCTATCGCAAAAGTTTGATTGGATGTGTGTGGGGAAATGATGGGCGTAGGGAGGGGGGGGCTAGTTGCCCTCCAATCACTTTTGACTATTAAAAAGGGCACTATACCTTTGAATTTCCAATCGAATGAACCTTTTTTGAAGTTTCTACGACAACGCCTTTTATAAAAACCTTATATGCACCCAGGGCATATCTTAAAACCCTTGCCCTGAAAGTTCTGGGGGAGTGTCCTCCTCAAACACATATTTTCTATCTGGAAATCATCTACGCTGAACAAAATGGCTATCTCAGAATTTTGATTGGGTGTGTTTGGGGAAATGATGGGGGTGTTTGGGGGTGCTAGTTGCACTCTAATCACTTTCGACTATTAAAAAGGGCACTAGCCCTTTAATTTCCAATTGAATGAACCTGTTGAAGTTTCTACGACAACGCCTTCTATAAAACCTTATATGCCCCAGGGCATAACTTAAAACCCTTGCCCTGAGGGTTGTGGGGGAGTGTCCTCCTCAAAAATATATTTTCTATCTGGAAATCAACTACGCTGAACAAAATGGCTATATCAAAATTTTGTTTGGATGTGTTTGGGGAAATGGTGGGGGGGGGGGGGGGGGGGCTATTAGCCCACCAATCACTTTTGACAATTAAAATGGGCACTAGTCCTTTAATTTCCAGGGCATAACTTAAAACCCTTGCCCTGAAGGTTCTGGGGTAGTGTCCTCCTCAAAAACATATTTTCTATCTAGAAATCAACTACGCTGAACAAAATGGCTATCTCAGAATTTTGAGTGGATGTGTTTGGGGGAATGATGGGAGGGGGGGGGGGGGGGCTCGTTGCACTCCAATCACTGTAGACTACTAAAAAGGGCACTAGCCCTTTAATTTCCAATCGAATGAGCCTGTTTTGAAGTTTCTACGACAACGCCTTCTATAAAAACCTTATGTCCCTAGGGCATAACTTAAAACCTTTGCCCTGAGGGTTGTGGGGGAGTGTCCTCCTCAAAAATATATTTTCTATCTGGTAATCCACTCCATAGAAAAAAAGTAATATCTCCACACGTGGCGGGTCGGTGTTGGGGGGACGGAGGGGTGTGGGGGGATCTTGTTGCCCTCCAATCATTTTGGACTATTCAAAAGGGTAATAGCCCTTTAATTTCCAACCGAATAATCCTGTTTCAAAGTTTCTACGGCAACGCCTTCCATAGAAACCTTATATGCCCCCACTGCATAACTTAAAACCCTTGCCCTGAGGGTTGTGGGGGAGTATCCTCCTCAAAAATATATTTTCTATCAGGAAATCAACTACGCAGAACAAAATGGCTATCTGAAAATTTTGATTGGATGCGTTTGGGGAAATGATGGGCGCGAGGGGGGGGGGACGGGGGCTAGTTACACTCCAATCACTCGACTATTAAAAAGGGCACTAGCCCTTTAATTTCCAGTCGAATGAGCCTGTTTTGAAGTTTCTACGACAACGCATTTTATAAAAACCTTAAATGCCCCCAGGGCATAACTTAAAACCCGCCCTGAGGGTTGTGGGGGAGTGTCCTCCTTAAAAATATATTTTCAATCTGGAAATCAACTACGCTTAACAAAAATGGCTATTTCAAAATTTGTATGGGCTGTGTTTAGGGGAATGATGGGCGTAGGGGGGGGGGGCGAGCGGCCCTCCAATCAATTTTGACAATTAAAAATGGCACTATCCCTTTGAATTTAAAATAGAATTAACCTTTTTTGAAGTTTCCTACGACAACACCTTTTATAAAAACCTTATATGCCCCCAGGGCATATCTTAAATCCCTTGCCCTGAAGGTTCGGGGGGAGTGTCCTCCTCAAAAACATATTTTCTATCAGGAAATCAACTACGCTTAACAAAATGGCTATCTCATAATTCTGATTGGATGTGTTTGGGGAAATGATGGGCATGGGGGGGGGGCTAGTTGCACTCCAATCACTATCGACTATTAAAAAGGGCACTGGCCCTTTAATTTCCAATCGAATGAGCCTATTTTAATTTTCTACAACAACGCCTTCAATAAAAACCTTATATGCCCCCAGGGCATAACTTAAAACCCTTGCCCTGAAGGTTGTGGGGGAGTGTCTCCTCAAAAATATATATTTTCTATCTGGAAATCGACTACGCTGAACAAAATGGCTATCTGAAAATTTTGATTGGATGTGTTTGGAGAAATGATGGGCGTGGGGGGGAGGGGGCTAGTTACACTCCAATCACTTTTCACTATTAAAAAGGGCACTAGCCTTTTAATTTCCAATAGAATGAGCCTGTTTTTAAGTTTCTAAGACACTGCATTCTTTAAAAAACTTTTATGTCCCCAGGGATTAACTTACAACCCTTGCCATAAGGGTTGGGGAAGAGTATTCTTCTCAAGAATACATTTTGTATTTGGAGAACAACTATATTTAACAGTACGGCTAGCTCATAATTTTTAGTGGAGACTTGTGAGGAAATGACGGACGTGGGGGGGGCTAGTTTCCCTCCAATCATTTTGGACTATTAAAAAGGGCAATAGCCCTTTAATTTCCAATCGAATGAGCCTGTTTTGAAGTTTCTACGACAACGCCTTCTATAAAAACCTTATATGCCCCCAGGGCATAACTTAAAACTCTTGCCGAGGGTTGTGGGGGAGTATCCTCCTCAAAAACCTATTTTCTATCTGGAAATCAGCTACACTGAACAAAATGCCTATCTCACAAGTTTGATTGGATGTGTTTAGGGGAATGATGGGCGTAGGGGGGGGACTAGTTGCCCTCCAATCACTTTTGACTATTAAAAAGGGCACTATCCCTTTGAATTTCCAATCGAATGAGCCTTTTTTGAAGTTTCTACGACAACACCTTTTATAAAACCCTTATATGCCCCCAGGGCATATCTTAAAACCCTTGCCCTGAAAGTTCTGGGGGAGTGTCCTCTTCAAACACATATTTTCTATCTGGAAATCATCTACGCTGAACAAAATGGCTATCTCAGAATTTTGATTGGGTGTGTTTGGGGAAATGATGGGGGTGTTTGGGGGGCTAGTTGCACTCTAATCACTTTCGACTATTAAAAAGGGCACTAGTCCTTTAATTTCCAATCGAATGAACCTGTTGAAGTTTCTACGACAACGCCTTCTATAGAAACCTTATATGCCCCAGGGCATAACTTAAAACCCTTGCCCTGAGGGTTGTGGGGGAGTGTCCTCCTTAAAAAAATGTTTTCTATCTGGAAATCAACTACGCTGAACGAAATGGCTATCTCAAAATTTTGATTGGATGTGTTTGGAGAGATGGTGGGGGGGGAGGGGGCTAGTTACACTCCAATCACTTTCGACTATTAAAACGGGCACTAGTCCTTTAATTTCCAGGGCATAACTAAAAACCCTTGCCCAGAAAGCTGTGGGGGATTGTCCTCCTCAAAAAATATTTTCTCTATTAAAACAAACTACGTTTAACAAACAAGCTATATAAAAATGTTGTTAGGTTATGCGTAGACGACTTATGGGCGTGGGGGGGGGGGGTTAGTGTACTACCATTACCAAACCGACAAAAAAAAGGGCACTAGCCCTTTAGAGTCACGAATATTTATCCAGTTGTGAAGCTTATACGGCAATACCTTAAACAAAAAACTTATATCCCTAGGGCATAACTTAAAACCTTTGCCCTGAGGGTTGTGGGGGAGTATCCCCCTCAAAAATATCTTTTCTACCTGGGAAGCAACTACACTGAAAAAAAGATTAATCACACGCCTTTCATTAGATGGGTTGGGGACTGATGGACGTGGGGGGGGGCGAGTTGCCCTCCAGTCATTTTGGACAATTGAAAATGCCAATAGCCATTTAATTTCCAATCGAATGAGCCTGTTTTAAAGTTTCTACGGCAACGCCTTCCATAGAAACCTTATATGCCCCCACTGCATAACTTAAAACCCTTGCCCTGAGGGTTGTGGGGGAGTGTCCTCCTCAAAAATATATTTTCTATCTGGAAATCAACTACGCTGAACAAAATGGCTATCTGAAAATTTTGATCGGATGTGTTAGGGGAAATGATGGGCGTGGGGGGGGGGGGAGGGGTGCTAGTTACACTCCAATCACTCGACAACTAAACGGGACAGATGCTCTTTAATTTCTAATCGAATGAGCCTGTTTTGAAGTTTCTACGGCGAAGCTGTCTATAAAAACCTTACATACCTCCAGGGCATGACTTAAACCCCTTTCCCTGAGGGTGGTGGGAGAGTTTACTCCTCAAAAACATATTTTCTATCTGGAAATAAATTAAGCCGAACAAAATGACTATCTCAAAATTTTGCGTGGATGTGTGTGAGGGAATGATGGGCGTTGGGGGGCTAGTTGCCCTCCAATCATTTTCGACTATTAACAAGGGCACTAGAACTCTCGATTTCCAATCGAATGAGCCCCTTCTGAAACTTCTACGACGACCCCTTCCATATGAAGTGCCTCTGGGGAAAAAAATAATAAAACATTGGAGCCGTATGGCCTTTACTATAGGCAAAGCTACAGCGTTGCCTCTGATAGACCAGCGTATCCATAGGAATAAGCTATATTAATTATTAGAAGTTAATAAAAAGATTTCACAGCTGTTTAACTATTATGACGCATAAACCTGCAGCTAAAAACGGATGAAATTTGGCGGATTACACAAAATGGTTGTTTTTGTGTAAAAGCGGAAGGGGTGAACCGAAGGTATGCAAGCAAGGTAAAAGCAGAGTTGTATTTGGGGCAAAAGTTATATTAGCACGGAAGTACTATTTTAGCACTATTTCATCATTTTTAGCACTGTAGCACGTGCTTCAGTTTGTAGCGCTTTCGTGGTACTATTTTATCTTTTTGTCATGGACGAAATAATGGGGATTTTAAAAAAAGGCAGAGGAATGAACAAAAAGTGCGGACCGCCTTTTTCCATATTTGTTTCGAAAGATCGGTGCTAAATTTGAAGTAACTGGACACAAAAAAATTGACCTAAAATTAATCCAACTACACTTAGCGGACCGTGCGCATGTCTTGGCGCAAGCCGCGACACGTGCAAATTTAAGTAGTTGCAGTATAAGTAGTAGTCGAAGTAGCAATAGTAGTAGTAAATATAACAGTGACTAAGTATTAGTAGTAGCGTGCACATATTGCCTTTTGGTCTAATGATCTTCCCTTTAAGCATTCTCTGAAAGTTCCAACTTAATACCCAAATCAACTCTTAATATATGCTCTCTAGACAATGTACTTATGAATATCGTCTTTTTATTTAGTTTAAAAATTCCCTCAATATTGTAAATTCAGCAATGTGGTAGAATTAGTGGTGGCATTTTAGTAGTAGTGATAGCATGCAAATATCAATTTTTGACTATCTCTTATCAATTCCTGAAATTTCCAAATTAATGTACTCGTATTTTGATTTAGTTCAATACTCCCTTCAACATACTCTGTAAGGTGCACCTAAATTGCCTTGGTCCTTTTTGGAAAATAAAATTCTAATATGTATACCGTTCTCAATAACATAATTGTATTGTATATAAACAGTGAACAAATTGCCGGATTTGCAACCCTTACCCTGAAAACTGTGGGGAGGTTGTTGACATTCCTAAAAAGATAATTACTGGACTTTTCAACAATGCTGAACAAATGGCTAACTTAAATGATTGGATGTATTTTGGGGAATGACAGGCTTGGCAATTGACAAATAAACGTCCGATCCGATGTTTATGTGACCACCCATTCCATAAAAACTTTATATTCCCCGGGGCATAACTTACAACCCTTTCCCCTGGGCTCTGGGTGTTGCCTCCATTCTGGGGGTATTCTTATATGCTCTTTTAAATATTCTGAACAAAATGGCTGTCTCAAAGTTTTGATCGGAAGCGTTTGGAGAAGAGAGGGTGTCAGGGAGGGGAGGAGGGTTATATTTGCCCTCCATCACTTTTGACTTAAAGAGAATTATAACTCTAAAGTTCCAATTAAATGAGCCTTTTCTAAAGAAGATGACTGTTTACATGTAGAGGAAAACATCTAAAGAGAAACTATTCTATTCAAGAACAAAATTAGTTTCTAGTGTATATTGTTTTATTAGTAAAGAAATCAATGTATATGCTCTATTATTTTTATTAGATTTTATTTACCGAGCACTAGAATCAATAGTACAAAAGAAGAAGTTTATTTTTTCCACTAGAAAAGCATTTATAAAACGCAATTTAAGGTGAATTTTTTAGTCCCTTTTCAGCCGAAAAGTTTCGCTTTTCAATTTTGTATCCTGTGCTTTGGGGACCCTCTGACTCGAATACTTACGGATATAAGTTTCAAGATGTTTTCAGAAGTAAGCTTTTTACTGTTTTTCTGGCCAACCAATATATTTTCATTGCGTTTGGGAATTGGATTCCTTGTTCCAAAGATTTGTCATTTAAAGTTTCGAGCTGACCCAAAAATAATTCTGCCCATTTCTGATCCATTTTCAGGTAGAGGGCGTGAATGTCGTTATCCCTAATATTACCTT
The DNA here is from genome assembly GCF_049724085.1 of Artemia sp. Qi Xiang Cuo. NCBI lineage: Eukaryota > Metazoa > Arthropoda > Branchiopoda > Anostraca > Artemiidae > Artemia > Artemia sp. Qi Xiang Cuo. The sequence continues at coordinate 25,773,233 of NC_142797.1, read as the reverse complement.
GATCCTGGAACTTGGGGGTAGTAGTTTCAACTCGATCAGAGCTAAAAAAAAAAAACATTTCCGCCCACTGTCACGTCCCTTAGCCCTCTAAGCCCTTCCAACAAATCAAGAGGTCGCCTTGGATCAGGGAACAATCTCCAAAATTTTCAATGTTTGTACCTTAGAAGGGAGGGGGCAAGGGCAGGGGCGTCCCGAGGGTGGGGAGGGGCGCCCCCCAACTTTTGTGGCATTCGGCAGAAATTTTGCATAATCGGCCGAAATTTAGCAAAATTCTTGATTTCTGCAGAAAATTCGGCATAAATCAGGTAGCGATTCGGTAAAATTTACGAAGATCGCCCCCCGAATAAAACGAGCCTCGGCACGCCCTTGGGCAAGGGTATTATTACCTTCAAAGAAATATAATTGGAAAGGTATTTCTCAAACTCTAAGGGTAAATTCTCTCCCTACAATTGGGATCCTTGGCAAGTGCAGAGACTGAAAGATCTTATTCTGGTTGCTTATAATAAATTAATTAAAAAAAAACTTTCCGAAAAATAAGTTTTTCAAAGAAAAGTAAAGGCCATTTTAAACTTAAGCTCAGGTGATACAAATACCTGTTAAAAATTAAAACTCAACACGACCAGCAATTACTATTAAAGAATAAATGAAACCCAAAACGAACAGAAATTAAATAAACAATCATAGCAAAAAACATACAACAAGTAATAATATAAATGAATAAATAGATCTTAAAGCGAGTAATTTTTAGATTGAATATGAAAATCAAGCTTAAGACGAAAACAAATGTTTTGCTATTAAAGTATAAATGAAACTTAAAACGAACAGAAATCAAATAACAATCAATGCGAACAAACATACAATATATATTAATGTAAAAGAATAAATAAATCTTAAAACGAGTGAAACTTCAATTGAATATGCAAATTAAGTTTGAATCGAATAAAAATAACTACACACAAAAGTTTGTGTATCGCCTCACTGCAGAAGCCTGAAAACTACTGCGTCATTGGCGCTTTACTGAAAAAAATTCTTTCATTAATTAAGATTTTAGGGAATAAATATAAGCGTATGTATATTAAATTGACAATGCACATTTTTTTTCTGTAAACTCATTTGAATTTTTTTTTCAGTAAAGTACAAATTATATTCTGGCTTTTAGAAAGCATAGGGGTTTTGAGCCCTACTCATATTAATTTATGCTCGTTTTGAGTTTGACTCTAACATTTATTTTAATATTTGTTCGTTTTGGGTTTCATTTATTTATTGATACTGATTTGGGGTAGTTGTATGCTTTGTAGATTATATGATAGTCCTGACGCCAGGTGTTAAAAGTGTGAATCATACCACGACGGAATGGGGCTGCTACGAGAATTAGCCTACCCTCCACCCCCTAAATTGACCATGCGGATTCAAAAATACCAGTGGCAATTACTTGCGAGTGGTGGAAGACTCCGAAACTTGACATTTTATTGTATTTTGATGTTTTATGCAAGAAAAAGCATGTTCCACAAAGTTTGAGGTGCAGTTTTCCACTCAAATAGAAATGCCTAGAAGCCATAGAATATAACAAACCAACACGATTAGTTAGTGAAAATGGCAGATTTAAAAAAAATGGCAAAACTATATGAGTCTTTAATAGTCTTGGAAAGTATAAACAAAATCTAATTGAATATTAGATATATAATGATATTAATTGTTGAAAGATCCATCAGTTCAAGATTTTTTTTTTCACTTTAATTTTATTTTCATTTTCAATGCTGTAAGAACTGGAAAATAATAAATTTGTAATATACGAGTAATTCGTTTTCAGTGAAGCACCAATGAGGCTTTTTTCAAAGTCTACGATTACCTCTTTGATAAAAACCTTATATATGAACAATAGACAGCTTGCATAACTTGTGGACAGCGATTGGCAACAATGAATGGATTGAAAAAATAGCTCCAATAAGGGGGTTTAGACCATTTCACTTGCTGACACAAAGGGATCACGACTGTTTGGAATTGAACTTAATAGGATTTTGTGTGCCAAAGCAATTTCACATCTATCTCAGAGTATGTATTTTAACCTTATAATTGGATAATTATAATAGATTTCCTATGTGTTCTTCCCACACAAAACCCCTTCCCGTAAGTTATAAACCCCCTTTTATAAGTTATGCCCCAGGGCATAACTTACAAAGCCTACCCCCGGGCCCTGGTGAGCTGTGTCGACACCGGAATTTTTTGTTATCAGAACTTTGAACTATTTTAACATAATGTCTATATCAAAATTTTTATCTGAGGCATTTAGGGCGTGGAGGAGGGGGGGGGGCTAGTCACCCTCCAATCTTTGGCTAGTTGCACTGCAATCACTTTCGACTATTAAAAATGGCACTAGCCCTTTAATTTCCAATCGAATGAGCCTGTTTTGATGATTCTACGACAACGACTTCTATAAAAACCTTATATGCCCCCAGGGCATAACTTAAAACCCTTGCCCTGAGGGTTGTGGGGGAGTGTCCTTTTCAAAAATATATTTTATATCAGGAAATCAACTATGCTGAACAAAATGGCTATCTCAAAATTTTGATTGAATGTGTTTGGGGAAATGATCGGTGTGAGGGGGGGGGCGGGAGGCTAGTTACACTCCGATCACTTTCGACTATTAAAAAGGGCACTAGCACTTTAACTTCCAATCGAATGAGCCTGTTTTGAAGTTTCTACGACAACGCCTTCTATAAAAACCTTATATGCCCCCAGGTCATAACTTAAAACCCTTGCCCTGAGGGTTGTGGGGGAGTTTCCTCCTCAAAAACATATTTTGTATCTGGAAATCAACTACGCTGAACATGATGGCTATCTAAAAATTTCGATTGGATGTGTTTGGGGGAATGATGGGCGCGGGGGGGGGGGCGGCTAGGCGCCCTCCAATCATTTTGGACTATTAAAAAGGGCACTAGCCCTTTAATTTCCAATCGAATGAGCCTGTTTTGAAGTTTCTACGACAACGCCTTCTATGAAAACAATACATGCCCCCAGGGCAGAACATAAGACTCCTACGCAGAGAGTTGTGGGAGAGTATCCTCCTCAAAATATATTTTCTATCTCGAAATCAACTACGCTGAACAAAATGGCTATCTGAAAATTTTGATTGGATGTATTTGGGAAAATGATGGGCGTGGGGGGGGGGGGCTATTTACACTCCAATCACTTTCGACTATTAAAAAGGGCACTAGCTCTTTAATTTCCAATCGAATAAGCATGTTTTGAAGTTCCTACGACAGCTCCTTCTATAAAAACCTTATATGGCCGATTGGAGAGACTTTAAATCCTTGCTTAGAGGGGTGTGGGGGAGTATCCTCCTCAAAAATATATTTTCTATCTGAAAATCAACTACGTTAAACACAATAGCCATTTCAACATTTTGAATGGCTGTTCTTGGGTGACGGATGGGCGTGGGGGGGCGAGTGGCCCTCCAATCACTCTCGACTATTAGAAAGGGCACTAGAACTCTTGATTTCCAATTAAATGAGTCCCTTTTTACGTTTCTACGACGACCCCTTCCATATGAAGTGCCTCTGGAAAAAAAAAATAATAATAAAACATTGGAGCCGTATGGCCTTTACTATAGGCAACGCTACAGCGTTGCCTCTGATTCCGTGGGGTTTTACAAAACAACAAGAAGAATCACATTTCTCTAGAGATTTTGTTTGCATGTTTCAAGCCGCCTGGAAAAGATTACCCTATTTATGGGCGCCATTTTCAGTAAACCAATGCTTTTTTTTTATTTCTTTTCACCATTTGCTCTTAAGGACGTTTTAGTAGCCCATCCTAATTTTTTTTTTCATATTAGGGGCCTTTAGCTCAGGGACTTGTGAATATAGTTTTGAAGCCATTTGGAAAAAGGTTTTTTGACCCTTTTCTTGGCGAACCAAATACTTTTTTTCATGTAGGCCTATTGAGATCCCTTAGCCCAGAGACTTCAAGTTCCAAGTTGATCAAAGAAATTTTAATCCATTTTCTACCCCCCCCCCCCACCCGTTCTAAGGGTTCATATACTCCCATCATATTTTTTTGTGAAGTAGGCTATCCTTGACTCAGGACCTAAAATTATTTGAGCATTATGGTTCCTTTGGTCGGATGACTAATGGTTGTAAGTTACATGCAGCAAAAAAAAAAAAAAAATCAGATGAACCCATATTTCTTTTTTCGCATTGGCGTCTAAAAGATTTGTCTTTACAAGCTTTAAGCCAATCAAAAAAATTTTGGAGGGGGCAAGCCCCCAATCCTTCATAGTAAAAATAATACAACAACAGTTCTGGAGAGAGCATGTTCCCAACCCATTTGCTATGCTTTAGGGCTCTCTTCGACCAATAGCTTGTAGGTGCAAGTTTCAAGCGATTTGGAAAAAGGTATTTTGACCCTTCTTCGGGTCCCATTTTGGGGAAAGAGGAGCCAATTAATTATTTCCAGAGCATTTTAATCCCCATGGGCCAAGTTCTGACAGATAGAAATTTGGAGTCAAACATAAAAGAAATTTTTTAGTCCCTTTTCAGACCCAGTTTTGGGAGCCCAATGACCCCAATCTAATTTTTTTTCCATATATTAGGGTCTCCTGGGCCCAAAGACTTGAGATTTAAGTTTAAATCCATCAAGATAAAATTGAATTTTGGTTTTTGGGCCCTATTTTAAGACTAATCAAAGTTTCTTATCAGTTTTTTGTGTATTGGGGTCTCCTTGGATCAAATACGAGCTAATCTAAAAACAATGCTAATCTTGCATAAAAAAACAAAAAATTTTCTGTCACTTTTACTTTATTGTTGCAAAATAAATATAAGAAACATAAGCAACATGACAGTTTTAAAAAAACTAACATACAAGACAAGATAACAGATTTTCCTTCAGTTGACTTCCTTCAAGTAGACGATATTTATCAGGGGTTATACTAAACCAGGCCCCTTTCTAAAAATGTGCAATATATTCTAACTATTTTTAAGCAGAAATCACATAAAAGGGACAATTTGATCCGCTTATCAGAAAAATTTGAAACTAAACCAGCCCGCGTACATATGATATTACCCACAGACATACCAGTTTTACTATTTTTAAGGGAGGTGGGGGCGGGGGGGGGGGGGTTGCGAGACAAGATTCAAAAGATTTTCCGAGGGGAGGATAGAGATTTTAATACATTCTTACAATCAAATTTTTTTTAAAGAAATATCCACCTGTTTCCGAAAAAAACTTAGGAATTCAAGGGTAAGATTATAGCCTAACGGGATACCAGACACCGTTTCAAATGCTACTTGAAATGACTAGAATACATTTATAATAATATACTTTCTAAAAACATTGTTGGTAGCTCGTTCCAGATCGCCTTTAAACTACACTATCGTAGAATACGCTGAGATGGTCAACTACTCTGTGACTAGCTATGTAGCATTTACAGTTAAATGTTGCGGCTTGCTGTCCAAAATATTTCAGCTTTTGCTCTTTAGTTGTGCGTTGCCACTCACTGATAATAGTTAAACAAACCAATCTCATCACTCCTCTTTAATTTCGTCGTCTGACACATCATTTTCAAGGTCTTTTAAAGAGCCAGCTACATCTAAATCGTTTTCTTTAGGGTCAGATACATGTTGCAAATTGCTTGAATGATAGCTAGAAGACTGATCTTTGGTGCACTCACTAGTGCCCTCCTCTTCAGCTTTATACCAAGGCTCACAGTCATAAGAAACAGATGGGGTAGCTTGGGCAATTTCTAGTTCTTTAAATTTTGCGTCACTGACCGTGTCAAGCAGTGCATCATCATGACTGACACTTGATCCAGCTTCGCCAAAGATTACCCCATGGGGATCCAGGTTGTGGGCAGATTGAATAATAGCCCCGCCTTTGAAATTTGAGACCTTTTGTGTCTTTGAGAAGCTTTTGTTTTTCTTGAGTTCGATTAAATTTTCCTTCGTTTTGCTATGAGGATTAATAGTCCTTTGCCTCCGTTCAAGCAATGTTGATTTTGGTGGTATAACTGGTTTAAAAAATCCTTTTTTAGTTTCTGGTGATTTACTTATCATACAATTTTTACTTATTACCTTGTGTTCACCTCTACCATCTCGATTATTATCAACTTCCGGTTCTTTGCAAGTCCTTGCTTGCCTGTAAGACTTATAACGTTCTTGGGTGGTTAAAGCTTTTCGAACCTGAAATGAATAAAACGGAATGATCATGGTCGACTTGATAATGAATAATGAAGTGAAATGAATAGCGACTGAAATACATAAATTCAAATTGAAAAAATCAAAGGTTAAACAGCCTCTTAGAGAGGCTCTACGGCTATTAATAAAAAGGGAGGGGGACACTTGACGATTTTCAACGATAGAAATTAAAAGAAAGTATTCTAGCAAATTAGCCTTATTCCAAAATTTCCACCAGCTTAGTGACAAAATCAAAGATTCGTCTTCGCTGAAAGTCCCACAATTATCAACAGACTTCCTGGAACAAGAGCTGCTGCAAAAATTTCCGCAGCAAAACATCACACCTCGTGAATTTTTCAAAACTTAGCTAAAAAGAGTGTAGGTTCTCACCGCTAAATCCTTGCTGTAACAGAATCCAGCAAAAATTACATGCCCAAGGTTTTTCTATGTATAAAAAGGATTAGGAAATTGGACAATTTTAAACAACAGAGAATAAAAAAAAAAAAAAAAAAAAAAAAAAAAAAAAAAAAAAAAAAAAAAAAACCAGCAAATTAGCCCAACCCCAATTTAATATTTCCACCAACTTAGTGACGGAAGCAAGCATTGCTCTTTGTTGAACGTCCCACAATTATCAACAAAATTCCTGGAACAAGAGCTGCTGCAAATATTTTCGCAGCAAAATATCACACTTAATGAACTTTGCAAAACTTAGCTGAATATAGTATTGGTTCCCACCACACAATTCTTGCCTGAACAGTATTCAGCACAAATCGCGTGCCAAAGACTTAAAAAAGCTTTCAAAATTTTGGTTTGGTGGACCTATGAATGGTATATAGCTTGTGTTGCTACTTTGAGCCATGTTAAGCCATGAAGCCTCAATCATCTCACGTTTTCTAAATAATTGTAGAAAATAAAGCCATTAACATGGGTACACGCCCAAGGTTTTTCAAAACGCCTTCTCTGATTCACGGGAAAATTGGAAGAGTGGCAAAAAAATACTTTTATTTTGTTCCGGCCCTCCTTCTAAAATGAGTGCTATATGGCTTGTGCTACTTTTCAACCATGTTATGCCATGAAGCCTCAATCGTCTCTAGTTTTATAGATAGTTGAGAAAATAAGGCCATTAACTTTGGCTACAATTGTGCACGACCAGTAAAGTATTATACGCCCAATTTGGTTTAATAAACGCAATACTTTTCCAATAAAAGATGGAGCAACGAGCGCAACTGAGTCAGTTTAGATTGAAACTGTTTTTGGACTATTTCAGCAACTGCTGAAACATCCCAAAAATTGCATAATCATTGAGCCAGGAGTGCACTAAAAAGCAGTGTTTAATATATGATGAGATTATATCCTAATAAAGACTAAATAGGGGAGGGGGGATGTCTTTCCAGATGAACACCCTACATATTCAAAAAGTAAATAGCTGCCTTTAATTTTTTTAGTTATTGCGAGGGGCCAAGATTTTGACCATCTGATTATTTTTTAATGTCAACCAAAGGGCCCTCATATTCTAAACTGTTGCCTTTTGGCCTGAATTATAGGCTAATTTTAATAGGGGACGGGTTTTAAATCCATTTTGTTCCAGCATAAACAAAATGAAGGAACTGCAACACAATTTAGCCATCCAAGCTCATTAATTAGCCCAGATTAGCCCACACGTAATTCTCTTCATAGCAGGTATTTTTGTTTTTAAGTACTTGTTTCATTTCCCTTGCGTATTCAACGCAAATACAATAATGTGTCTTGACTTTGAAAGTGCAGCTGGGTAAAAACCGTGAATTTGAACCTTGAAGCAAAGGATCAGCAAATTAAAATTCAAGTAAGTAGTTTTGCTGAGAATCTATACCTAAAATAGAGGATGGAGGAGGAGCGTGCTTAGCTATGTTGGCATCAGGTGGCTTGATGCTGCCCGGAGTTTTTAGTAGCAGTACTAGTATTATACTTAAAATTATTCAATGCAGGGGTGAGGTCTCCGTCAAGACTTAGTTCTATGTCCAAAAATTACTCAACGGGGAAATTAGAGATTTAATATTATGTCGTTAAGACTTAAAACGTAAAAATACAAACTACAAATAGCAAGGTCAGGTGTATTCTACATATTTCTTTAGACAAAAGTAATACAAAGCTATAATTGAAGACTTGTAGAGCAGACATAAAAAGACCGGAACAAGATCATCAAATGGCAAGTGGAAATGATTTGAAACATCACCTCTGAGAGAAGAGAGTGGGGGGGGGGGATTCTTTATTAGTTACAAAAAGACGAAAAAATTTGGCGAGCTTTAAGTTTTCCCAGTGTGCAAAGACCAACGTCTTTCTCTACACACCTGAGATTTCTTGATTGAAAAGGCCCAGTCTTAACTAAGTTCCCTAGCATTTCATGTTGCTACTCTGAAGGGACTCTAAATTAGATAACTTTAAAAAGCAGATCCCTTGTAATTATTTTCATTAGAAGCTCGAACCCCTTATTCCTGTCTATTTGCATACTTTCTTTATAGAGAAGAGGCCAATTACGAAACTAACATATGAAAAAAAAAAAAAAAAAAAAAAAAAAAAAAAAAAAAAAAAAAAAACTACCAACAATTCTTTGAGCAAGTATTGAGCCCCCTTCTTAAATACAGTTAAAAAGGCTGTAGTAGGCTCATATAGCACCACTAGTCCTGATACCATTGGGGCTTCCCAACGTCAAAAATGGGGTAAACAGGACCCAAATGGTCCCCGTCGCCTTCTTCTAGGGGACGGCATGCGTGATTTAGTGAAAAAGTCCCACCCTTCAAGCCTAAGGAAGGTGTAATATTATGGGGAGACTGTCCTCAAACACCCACGACACACTTGACTTTTATAGGAAGTTCATTAATGGGAAGATTAGAAGAGAAAGAAGGGGGTTACATCACAATAAACATTAATTAGGGGAGGAGGGCTCTTTTCAGTTGAACACCTTACATTTTCAAAAAGGAAATGGTTGCAAATGGTTCGATCTTTTTGATTGTTTTAGTGTCCACCATATGCTCTTATATTCGTGACTATCTTCTTGTAGGGCCCACCATGCGTGAATCAGTAAAAAAGTCCCATTTGACTTCTATAAATTCGGAGTAAATCAATATTGAGAAGATTAGAAGTGACTTGAATAAAAAGACACTATGGGAAACCACAGATTTTACATCCCAATAAGGTTTTGAATTCTCAACAAAGTTACAAGTCACCAACCGGAACGGTTTAGAACGTCTATATTTTTTTACTTTAATACAAAATGGATTAGCCCCTCATCTATTTATCAAACCTTTAATGATAAATAACAATCGAATAATCTATTCCATTTTCTCACTGTATATTCCAACTGCCCAAAATTATTTTAAGGCAGAATACGAGTTTTATGAAATTCCAGAAGACCAGAGACCCAGACGACCAGACCCATACTAGGACATTCTAAGAATAGTTACTTTACCTTAGCTTAGATTGGAATACCTTAGACTTTTTCTGAAGAGAACAAGGAAAGGATGCAACGACACTATCGAACTAGGCGTTAGTACGCTACCATAACATTACGCTATCACACTTGAATGGTCTCGCAACATCAGTTACCAGTGATGACAGGGGACTTTCTTAGTTTCAGTTGGCCATTCTGTGACACCTTATCGTGCATCATGGGACGTCTTACAAAGGAGCAACAACTACCACAGGACTACACTGCCGCACTTGAATGACCTCGCAATACATTTATTACCAATGATGACAGGGGACTTTATTAGTTCCAGGTGGCCATTGTGTGGCCCCTTATCGTGTACCGTGTGGCTCATTAGAAGGGAGCGCCAGCCCGGGTACCAAAGATCCGACATAAGTGGGAACGTTTTAATATGAAGGGTGCATAACAATTATCATAAAATTAAATATAGTCACGTAACTACTGGGGTTACTAAGCCTATTGGTATAAAAATATTTTAGATTATAATGAAACTATGCCTCAATAGTCTGTGATGCAACTTTTGACGAGCCTTCCTCTTCTATTGGAATGAAACCCGCATCTTGAAAAATTGAATCTTGGTCATGTTTTTCTAATAATTTCCAGTGTTGAGACTTGATTGTTTTCCCAAAATCCTTTATGGCGGCTTTTTTTACTTGTTGAAGCAAATTTTTAACCAATCTCTGCTTGCTCTGAAAACGAAAAACAAATCAATAAGAACAATCAATTACACAAAAAGAGCATGAAAAATACCTAAGTCTTCTAAAATCAGAATTAAAACTAATTAAAACCCGAATAGATCGCCATTTCAAAAAAAAAAAAATATTTTAGATAGTTTATATTTGTAAACACGTGGTTTGTTAAACTTGACAAAGCTTTTTTTTTGGCAGAACAACTTTCACAATTTAAGAACTGACTTTGTTATTTTGGGTCACCAAACTTAACAAACTGCTAAAATAAAAAATCTCAATAAGTGATTAAATAAATCAATGCATTGGAAATTAACATAATAAATATATTTAAAATAGTACACAAGAATTAGTATCATTTGTCATAGAATATTTGAAAGAAAATAACAACCATCATTTGAACGAAAATCAAAATATCAAGTGTCCTTCTTAAGTAACGAAAGAAACCCCGTCACAAAGAAAGTGAGTTATCTACCAATTTTCACTACAATACATAAATTGTGACCAAAATTTGGTCAAATGTGACCAAATTTTGACCAAAACTTGGATAAATGTTCGAAAAAGTAAATTCTGAGACATCCAATCGATTAATCACAGACTAAAACCTTTAACGAAAGGTTTATAGTTCTCAGTTTTAATAATCAAGGAAAATCCTTATTTTATCACAGGTAGCATAAATCTTTTTTCCTCTGGGTGATTGTACTATAAAAGAGTTCGTAGATAATCATAAGAGATCTCACTTGAACCGAAATTAAACATTCTACTACCCTAAAGTCAAGAAAGAGATTGTGCCTCAACAGAGTAACATTTTCTGCCACGACCCAACAATTTTAGCGAATTAGTACCGAAACGGAGGGACAGAAAAAAAAAATGAGACAACCAATTGGTTGAAAACTGTTTAAAATCTATATATAAGATCTACCCTCCCTCCCCCCAAAAAGTAGTAGATATGTATATTTAGGCCAGTTCAGGATACAAATTTTCCCGAAAAATATGGAGTCGTTTTCAAGAAAAAATAAATACATACATACATAAATACACAATTATTGCACACAATTATGGGTCCCAGCACTCGGCACGCGGCAGGCTTCTATATATGGATTCTCATTGTCACTTGTCTTCTTAAAGCAGACAATTTGAGCCTTTTCTTGATGTAATGACATCCAAATGGAGTAGGGCGGATCCAGTTTTTTTTTTCGGGGAGGGGGGGTTTACTAATTTTTGACTTTTTCAGGGGGGGGGGTTACTAATTTTTGACTCAGTTTTCGACTAATTATACTGATTTTTACCTAGGATTTACTAATTTTCGACTTATTTTCGACTAAGTCAAAAATTTCGGGGGGGGGGGGGTTCAAACCGGGTAACCCCTCCCCCCTGGATACGGCCTTGAAATGGACCTTAAATTAGAAGTAGTGTCTTCGTAATTTTTTTTTTTTTTTTATTGGACCTTTAACTTTTGCCTCGGCTTATCTTTTGTCATTATGAAAGACATATCGCCGAATTTTCGTTTCTTTTAATTGTTCAGGTGGTGACACAAAAATTTCTTTTGTCCCGGCTTGTCTTTTGTCATTATGAAAGACCTATCGCCGAACCTTTATTTCTTTTAATTTTTCAGGTGATGGGACAAAACTTCTTTTTCTTCCAACGATTTATCTAGTCCAGGTTTTCGATTTTCGAAGGTATGGTAGGCATTGATGACCTTATACATGTCAAAATCCAAAACCTAATAATTACCACTATCATTTTCAATTTGTTTGGTTCGTTTTACCTCGGCTTTTCTTTTGTCATTATGAAATACATATCGCCGAAACTTTTTTTTTAACAAAGTTATGGTAGGCATTGATGAGCTTATGCATGTTAAAATTCCAAACCTAATCATGATCCCTATCATTATCAATTTTGACACGTTGTGATTCTCGCTGTCCAGGTTGATTTTATTGACTCGTTCACTTGCTCGGTATCGCATGACTTCTAACTGCGTATGGCTTTTCTCTCCCTTTCATTTTTGACAAGCTCTAATTGTCCCTTTCGCATATCTTCTAACCACCCGTATCTTTGCTCTTCATTTCCGTTTTTGACACATTTTTGGATTTTGATTACATCAGACAATTTAGCTATAACTTTTGCTTTAGCTGCACGCATTGGTTTTGTTGCAATTGACGGTCTAGGTTGTCGATTTTCACATCTTATCACGTTTGATAGTTCAGGTGTTGACTCCAAAAAATCACCATTTATAGTAACTGCAACTGCAAGTTTTCGTCCTTTGGGCCTTCCTATTGACACTGTATCATAAAAATTACTGATACGTTAGAAACTCAACAATTTTATTTATGCTATGCATCACATCATATAAGAAAACGCTTATATGATGTCATAAGAAATGCTTATACGATGTACTAACACAGTACAAAACGTCATTTGCAAAAACCAAAACAAAGGCTCTTAACGAATTTTCTCAGACTTCTAACCTATCTAGATCTTTTTTTTATGCGAGAATATACCAAGATACCAATTTTCCCGAAAAAATATGGAACAATTTTCGAGAACATACATACATATTATATATATATATATATATATATATATATATATATATATATATATATATATATATATATATATATATATATATATATATATATATATAAATATATATATTAAATATGTATATAAATATGTATATTAAAAATACCCTTTCCGGCATTTTCAATTTAAAATAACCTTTTTTCAATTGAAAAAGAGTAAAACATTTTCTATGAAAAACTGAAAAAATAACAAAATTACCCTCCTCCCCCAGAATAAAAAAAAAAAATTCAAATTCCCTACTCCCATACATCTTCATAAATTAGCACCCTGGTACCCTACATACCAAATACCTCCCTTATATACAGCCAAAACAAGGTTTCAATTTTAGTTCATCCAAACTGATGTTACTATTGGCTGCTGAATTATATAACAGATAAGGTACAAATAACATTCATTTTTCCTTCTTTTTGTATCATTTTTTCTGCCTTAAACAAAATCTGATCTTGAATTTTCTTCGCAAAGGAAATAGAAAAAGGGGACAGAAGAGCTAAAATCAAAACAGTGCAAAGTTCCTATTGATGAAGCTAAATAAATTTCGTTCACTTCATCCTTTTTTGTCCTTGTTTGCTCAGCACAGCCTTGCTTGCTCAGTCTTTGCTAAGTAAATGATTGTATTTTTTACTTTTTGACATATGATAAAATACTGTTCGACAGATTTAGAGACAGAACTGAGGTTCGTCACCTGTCTTCAAGCAGGAGCGCTCTCTCAATATTTATGGAGCGTCTAAACTTCAGATTCCAAAGTTCAAGCTTGGCGAGCTTATTCCATGCATGATAATTTTGATCAATTTAAATTTGACTTGCATATGGAGCTCAGCAGCATACTAGCAGCACAAATATTATTTAAATATAATTTTGTTTGTTTAAATAATACTCCAGCAGCCCAAATATTATTTAAATATAATTTTGTCTGTTTAAATAATACTCCAGCAGCCCAAATATTATTTAAATATAATTTTGTTTGTTTAAATAATACACCAGCAGCCCAAATATTATTTAAATATAATTTTGTTTGTTTAAATAATACACCAGCAGCCCAAATATTATTTGAACATAATTTTGTTTTCTTTGTGTTGTGTGAGAAATTTAACTTAATTGTTATTGAAAAAATAAAACAAAACTATTAAATTGATAAACTAATATATATATATATATATATATATATATATATATATATATATATATATATATATATATACTAGCAGCACAAATATTATTTAAATATAATTTTGTTTGTTTAAATAATACTCCAGCAGCCCAAATATTATTTAAATATAACTTTGTCTGTTTAAATAATACTCCAGCAGCCCAAATATTATTTAAATATAATTTTGTTTGTTTAAATAATACACCAGCAGCCCAAATATTATTTAAATATAATTTTGTTTGTTTAAATAATACACCAGCAGCCCAAATATTATTTGAACATAATTTTGTTTTCTTTGTGTTGTGTGAGAAATTTAACTTAATTGTTATTGAAAAAATAAAACAAAACTATTAAATTGATAAACTAATATATATATATATATATATAAATATCTAAATATATATATATATATATATATATATATATATATATATATATATATATATATATATATATATATATATATATATATATATATATATATATATATATATATATGTATATATATCCCGAGAAGAGAAAAAACACTTAAAAGTGTCGTCCAGTTTATTTTAAGTTTGCTTATTTTAAGCTGTCAAGTTTTAGCCGTTTTTTAGTTTCAAATTATTTTATAAATTTTTAAAAGCTACAGTAAATAAGTGCTCTCAATGAATTGTTTATTTTTCAGTAAATTTCAACTGCGTGATTTTTTCCCATTGTATTTCGTAACAATGTCTTGTAATAAATGTAAAAAGAATAGCCAAGTTATAAATTGCTTTACCATAAAAAAATCAATCAAGAACTAAAAAGGAAGAAAATTAAATCTTAATTTCTTACAGAGGAAATTTCAAACTAAAAAACTATTACTTTTTCAGAGTATATTTCAACGTTTATGTTTCAGTGTATTTTCAACACGGGATTTTAAAAAAGATTTCCCATTGTATTTCATACAATATGTTATAATAAATAAAAAAAAAACAAGTTATAAATTAATTTAGTATAATATAAAGTTCGAAGAAAAACTAAAAAAAATGTTACTTCCAAAGATGTTGGCATCCATCTGTCTAGCTTATTATTTGGCTAACGGTAGAACGGGTGATATCGTAAGATCTAGTATGTTAATCATCCAGTTCAAGCGTGGTTGTCACATGTTTATTAAGATTTGTAGTACAAAAATGTATGCATTACATGCAGAGGTATGGGAAGAGCTATTATGATTCTAAGGTCAACTCACAGCACCATCTTATCCTCTAAAGACCCGTGATGAAGGGGTGATGAAGTATCGTAGTGTTTGCTCAAGGTTGAATAAAAAAGTAAGTTTTTTTTCAACTGAAAGTGAGGAGCAACATTAAAACTTAAAACGAATAGAAATTATTACTTATATGAGGGGCAAGGGGTTGCCCCCTCCTCAACACCTCGCTCTTCACGCTAAAGTTTTTTTCAGTACTATAAAAAAACTTCTTATCGTTCTAATTAAACGAACCTTGTTTATCAGGAGTCGTTCTTAAAGAATTGGGACAAAATTCGAAATTTATCGTAAAGAGCGAGGAGTTGAGGAGGAGGTAACCCCCTTCACATAAGTAATAATTTCTGTCCATAGGTCGCGTATAGAGCCAGTTATTCACGCGGGGGCGAACCCCCTCATATATGTAATAATTTCTTTTCGTTTAAGTTTTAATGTTACTCTTTACTTTCAGTTGAAAAAAATGTGTTTTTTATTTCATTTCTGATCGTTTTTCAAATTACGCCAGGAGATCTGGCTCAACCTCCAGGGAAAAATCCCTACTCCCCACGAAAATATCCCCTATACAATTCAATCCTGGTGAAAATTTATCACGAACAATAACCCTTAACATTTCCACGCGTAAAATTGAGTTGGCAAAGAGAAAGCAATACATAAGAAGAATTTCGTATAGGAATTCTGGCAAATTTCCCCAGTATAAAATTTCCCCTGAAAAGTTCAAGCTCTGGAAACCTCCTCCCATCGAAAATTCTCCCCGTGTAAAATCACCCCAACATAAAAATTCATCCTCCCCTCCCCACCTGAAAAACGTATGCATACTTTCCAATACCAATACTATACGTAAAAAATTGGTAAATTATCTCCAAAGACACAGTTATTGAGCTGTTCAACAATGCTAAACAAAAGAGCTGTCTCAAAATTTTGATCGGACGATTTTGGAAAAAAAGGGCCTAGTTCGAGAAACTGGAGAAAAAGTGGGAGGGGGCCTAGTTGCCCTCCAAATTTTGTCACTTAAAAAGGGCACTAAAACTTTTAATTTCCGTTAGAATGAGCCCTCTCCCCATGTTCTATTCCCCTTGGATCAATGCAATCACCCTTAGGGAAAACAAACAAAAAAACAAACAAATAAAACCGCATCTGTGATCTTTCTTCTAGCAAAAGTACAAAATTCCACATTTTTACAGATAGGAGCTTGAAACCTCTACAGTAGGGTTCTCTGACACGCTGAATCAGATTGGTATGGCTTTCACTAATAATCTATGATTTTTAGAAGGTGTTTCCGCCTTTTTTCGAAAATGAGACAAATTTTCTCAGGCTCGTAACCTTTGATGGGTAAGACCAAACTTAATGAAACTTATATATTTGAAATTAGCATAAACATTCGATTCTTTATATATATATATATATATATATATATATATATATATATATATATATATATATGTTGGTATCAAAATTCTGTTTTTTAGATTCTCGGTTACTATTGAGCCAGATTGCTCTTTACTTACAGAGCTCGTTACCACGAACTGTTTAATGTAAAAAAGGCTTACATCGTCATCATGACTCCGAAAAATGAGTGCACATGATATCTTGTGATTTCCTTTGTGGGCAAGGTAACCTATTCTAGAGCATGCAAATAAAGCTCAATGCTTTCTGTGGCACAATCCTCTTAATCCTATCAGTGAGTATAAATACCTCTTTAGCGCCATCACTTTGAGTATTTTCTTGTTCTTCTTGACTTTCTATCTTTTTTAAAATAAGATAAACTTGACAACTTTTTTCTCCATTAAATAGCTGGACTGCTTTTTCCAAGCTTGTGGTTACTTCATCAAAGTTCCATGCATCACAACAGCTTATGTCCGCAAACCTGTAAGGATTCACAATATACTACGTCACAAACAGCGTCACAACAACTTACGCCCAAAAACCTGTAATGATTCCCAATATACTGCAAATTTTATCGTTAAAAGACATTATAAATAAATTTCAGAACGTTAATTTGTTTCCTGACAAGAAGATTTTATAACGGAATGAACATCACAGTCTAGGAGACCGACAGTTGAAATATAAAAGAGTATTGTCTAATTCAGCTCTTTTTGGAAACTTTTAATTTTAATTCTTAAACTTAAAAGAATAGTGTGATAAATTGTTACACTTACGATAAACATCATCATCCCAGGGGCACCAAGTGGAGGAGACGGGCAATAGCCCTCTCCTAGTTTTCGAAAAATACCCTTTCCGGCATTTTCAATTGAAAATAACCTTTTTTCAATTGAAAAAGAGTAAAACATTTTCTATGAAAAACTGAAAAAATAACAAAATTACCCCCCTCCCCCAGAAGAATAAAAAAAAAAAATTCAAATTCCCTACTCCCATACATCTTCATAAATTAGCACCCTGGTACCCTACATACCAAATACCTCCCTTATATACAGCCAAAACAAGGTTTCAATTTTAGTTCATCCAAACTGATGTTACTATTGGCTGCTGAATTATATAACAGATAAGGTACAAATAACATTCATTTTTCCTTCTTTTTGTATCATTTTTTCTGCCTTAAACAAAATCTGATCTTGAATTTTCTTCGCAAAGGAAATAGAAAAAGGGGACAGAAGAGCTAAAATCAAAACAGCGCAAAGTTCCTATTGATGAAGCTAAATAAATTTCGTTCACTTCATCCTTTTTTGTCCTTGTTTGCTCAGCACAGCCTTGCTTGCTCAGTCTTTGCTATGTAAATGATTGTATTTTTTACTTTTTGACATATGATAAAATACTGTTCGACAGATTTAGAGACAGAACTGAGGTTCGTCACCTGTCTTCAAGCAGGAGCGCTCTCTCAATATTTATGGAGCGTCTAAACTTCAGATTCCAAAGTTCAAGCTTGGCGAGCTTATTCCATGCATGATAATTTTGATCAATTTAAATTTGACTTGCATATGGAGCTCAGAAGCATACTAGCAGCACAAATATTATTTAAATATAATTTTGTTTGTTTAAATAATACTCCAGCAGCCCAAATATTATTTAAATATAATTTTGTCTGTTTAAATAATACTCCAGCAGCCCAAATATTATTTAAATATAATTTTGTCTGTTTAAATAATACACCAGCAGCCCAAATATTATTTAAATATAATTCTGATTGTTTAAATAATACACCAGCAGCCCAAATATTATTTAAATATAATTTTGTCTGTTTAAATAATACTCCAGCAGCCCAAATATTATTTAAATATAATTTTGTTTGTTTAAATAATACACCAGCAGCCCAAATATTATTTAAATATAATTTTGTTTGTTTAAATAATACACCAGCAGCCCAAATATTATTTGAACATAATTTTGTTTTCTTTGTGTTGTGTGAGAAATTTAACTTAATTGTTATTGAAAAAATAAAACAAAACTATTAAATTGATAAACTAATATATATATATATATATATATAAATATCTAAATATATATATATATATATATATATATATATATATATATATATATATATATATATATATATATATATATATATATATATATATATATATATATATATACATCCCGAGAAGAGAAAAAACACTTAATAGTGTCGTCCAGTTTATTTTAAGTTTGCTTATTTTAAGCTGTCAAGTTTTAGCCGTTTTTTAGTTTCAAATTATTTTATAAATTTTTAAAAGCTACAGTAAATAAGTGCTCTCAATGAATTGTTTATTTTTCAGTATATTTCAACTGCGTGATTTTTTCCCATTGTATTTTGTAACAATGTCTTGTAATAAATGTAAAAAGAATAGCCAAGTTATAAATTGCTTTACCATAAAAAAATCAATCAAGAACTAAAAAGGAAGAAAATTAAATCTTAATTTCTTACAGAGGAAATTTCAAACTAAAAAACTATTACTTTTTCAGAGTATATTTCAACGTTTATGTTTCAGTGTATTTTCAACACGGGATTTTAAAAAAGATTTCCCATTGTATTTCATACAATATGTTATAATAAATAAAAAAAAACAAGTTATAAATTAATTTAGTATAATATAAAGTTCGAAGAAAAACTAAAAAAAATGTTACTTCCAAAGATGTTGGCATCCATCTGTCTAGCTTATTATTTGGCTAACGGTAGAACGGGTGATATCGTAAGATCTAGTATGTTAATCATCCAGTTCAAGCGTGGTTGTCACATGTTTATTAAGATTTGTAGTACAAAAATGTATGCATTACATGCAGAGGTATGGGAAGAGCTATTAAGATTCTAAGGTCAACTCACAGCACCATCTTATCCTCTAAAGACCCGTGATGAAGGGGTGATGAAGTATCGTAGTGTTTGCTCAAGGTTGAATAAAAAAGTAAGTTTTTTTTCAACTGAAAGTGAGGAGCAACATTAAAACTTAAAACGACTAGAAATTATTACTTATATGAGGGGGGAGGGGTTGCCCCCTCCTCAACACCTCGCTCTTCACGCTAAACTTTTTAAGTACTTAAAAAAAAGCTTCTTATTGTTCTAATTAAACAAACCTTGTGTGTTAGGAGTTGTTCTTAAAGAATTGGGACAAAATTCGAAATTTATCGTAAAGAGCGAGGAGTTGAGGAGGAGGTAACCCCCTTCACATAAGTAATAATTTCTGTCCATAGGTCGCGTATAGAGCCAGTTATTCACGAGGGGGCGAACTCCCTCATATACGTAATGATTTCTTTTTGTTTAAGTTTTAATGTTACTCTTTACTTTCAGTTGAAAAAAATGTGTTTTTTATTTCATTTCTGATCGTTTTTCAAATTACGCCAGGAGATCTGGCTCAACCTCCAGGGAAAAATCCCTACTCCCCACGAAAATATCCCCTATACAATTCAATCCTGGTGAAAATTTATCACGAACAATAACCCTTAACATCTCCACGCGTAAAATTGAGTTGGCAAAGAGAAAGCAAAACATAAGAAGAATTTCGTATAGGAATTCTGGCAAATTTCCCCAGTATAAAATTTCTCCTGAAAAGTTCAAGCTCTGGAAACCTCCCTCCCATCGAAAATTCTCCCCGTGTAAAATCACCCCAACATAAAAATTCATCCTCCCCTCCCCACCTGAAAAACGTATGCATACTTTCCAATACCAATACTATACGTAAAAAATTGGTAAATTATCTCCAAAGACATAGTTATTAGGTTTTTCAACTATGCTGAACAAAATAGCTATCTCATAATTTTTATCGGACGATTTTGGAAAAAAAGGGCCTAGTTCGAGAAACTGGAGAAAAAGTGGGAGGGGGCCTAGTTGCCCTCCAAATTTTGTCACTTAAAAAGGGCACTAGAACTTTTAATTTCCGTTAGACCGAGCCCTCTCCCCATGTTCTAGGCCCACTGGGTCGATACGATCACCCTTGGGGAAAACAAACAAAAAAACAAACAAATAAACACGCATCCGTGATCTTTCTTCTGGCAAAAGTACAAAATTCCACATTTTTGCAGATAAGAGCTTGAAACCTCTACAGTAGGGTTCTCTGACACGCTGAATCAGATTGGTATGGCTTTCACTAATAATCTATGATTTTTAGAAGGTGTTTCCGCCTTTTTTCGAAAATGAGACAAATTTTCTCAGGCTCGTAACCTTTGATGGGTAAGACCAAACTTAATGAAACTTATATATTTGAAATTAGCATAAACATTCGATTCTTTATATATATATATATATATATATATATATATATATATATATATATATATATATATATATATATATATAAATAATACACCAATATATATATATATATATAATACATATAAATAATATATAAATATTGTTTAAATAATACACCAGCAGCCCAAATATTATTTGAACATAATTTTGTTTTCTTTGTGTTGTGTGAGAAATTTAACTTAATTGTTATTGAAAAAATAAAACAAAACTATTAAATTGGGTTCATGAAATGTAATGTTTTGTATATGCTTGGTTGTTTGTTTTTAATTCAATTAATCGCTTCACCTCCCTAATTGCTAGTTCTTAAAACAATTTAAAAATTTGTTATTTTCACAGCACGTCCTATAGCTTGGTTTCTATACGCTGGTGACTAATTTTTGTACGTTTATTCAAATGAATTATTGTACTACTGCTATGCCCTAAACCTGTTTGAAATTCAGATTAATAATGAATATTGACCACTTAACCCCCCCCCCCTCCCAATAAAAAAAACTCCTTGGGAGATTCAAAATCAGAAGACTTGCACAAAACTTACGGTATTCAATTTCAATGCCCTTAACTAAAGATATTTTGAAAAAAGGACATTGTCATCTAATATAATCATCAATATATCTATTAGGAAGTCAGACAAATAATGAATATAGACGACTGTAAAAAAAAGAAATAAAAAACTCACTTTGGAGATGCCAAAAACTCTACGAAGTTTTTGCTCAAAAATTCATGACAGTCACATTCAATACCTTTCACGAGATGTCGTACTGAGTCGGTCCAAGAAGTAGTGGGTAGACTTGTTTCGATTATGTTACATGACCTGACGACATCAAAGACGCTCCCAAAAGTCTTCAAAGAGAATCTATTACTTCTACATCATACCATAGACACAGGGACAGAATTAAAGGGGTGGGGGGTTAGAAACATCCCTCAAATACAGTTGCTTGTGAATATTTTTAATGTTTCTGAAAAACTACAACGTTTACTTTCATTACAGCAAGACCTCATTACACTAAAAAAAGAAGCCAAATCAGGTCCCTTCAAGGAGGTCCCAATCAGGTCAAATAAGGTCAAATCGGGTCCATTTCAAATTCTGTACTCTCGCATGGATGAATTATAAAATGACTTGCAACTGTAACCAATTCTAAATGAATTAAATACAACATCCTTAAAATACAACATAACTAAAAACGACACTCTTTCTATACTACTTTTATTTATCCACTGTAATTTAAAATTCTAAAATAATTTTTATTTTTCGATGTAAAATCAGCTGAAAGCACTTCTACTAATTTCAAATTATTTATTTCGCTTTTCGGCATTGAATTCAGCATTTATTTCACTTTTCAGCAGCTGAAAGCATTTCCCCTAATTCCCAATTATTTATTTGGCTTTTCAGCATGAAAAAAGAAATTAATGACGATCAAATTCAGAAGAATTGTCTTATCTCTGATAAAATATTCTAAGTTTAGTGGTTATTTAAGCTAGCTAGTCTACTAATTGCAGCGAATAACAGCTATATAGTATTTCCAAAATACAATTTAAAAACAGTTAAGAAAAATCTACATGCTAAGAATTCAATAATACGATTTACTTATTCCAACAACTAATTCGTTCACCCAAGGACTTTTTGGCTGGCAAAATTGTGCAAACATTGCCAAATTCTACAATTATGGTTTCAGGTATATATATGAGAATTATATGAGAGACGAGCTTAATTACTGCATCCTTTCATCTGCATCCACTCAGGGACTTGTTGGATTTCATTCTGGTGACTTACAGAATTAACTGCTAGGAGGATTAATTGTATGAGATCTCACGGCTTTTCATTTCTGATCCAGGTGCGCCTTCGCATCCGTGAACTTATTGTTTTAGGGACGATTCATAATAGCCTTTTACTTCTATGCTATGTCACAGCCCCACCACGATTACACTTATTAATAGAAAGTTAAGATCTTGATTTTGACGCAATGCAAACTTAAATTAAAGGAGTGAAGAATTAAAACGGAAAAAGATTGGTGTGAAAAGGTTGTACTAAAATCAGTATGCTTCTTACTATTGCTTACGAGATTTGTCCTTCATTACTACCATTGCTTACGTCATATACGCACTGAAGAAGCTAAACTGGAAAACAAAAATGGAACAATATTTGCGTGAAAAGCTTGTGGCAACACCAATATCCTCCTCAGTATTGTTGACAAAATGTTTACGTCATTACTACTATTGCTTACGTCATATTTACACTAAAGAAGCGAAAAACTAAAATGGAAAAAGACTGGTTTGAAAAGCTTGTACCACCACCAATATGCTCTTTATTATTGCTTATGAATTGTTAACGTCATTGCTACCACTGCTTACGTCATATTTACACTAAAGAAGCGAAAAACTAAAATGGAAAAAAATTGGTTTGAAAAGCTTGTACCACCACCAATATGCTCATTATTATTGCTTATGAATTGTTAACGTCATTACTACCACTGCTTACGTCATATTTACACTAAAGAAGCGAAAAACTAAAATGGAAAAAAATTGGTTTGAAAAGCTTGTACCACCACCAATATGCTCATTATTATTGCTTATGAATTGTTAATGTCATTACTACCACTGCTTACGTCATATTTACACTAAAGAAGCGAAAAACTAAAATGGAAAAAGATTGGTTTGAACAGCTTGCACAACCACCAATATGCTCATTATTATTGCCTATGAATTGTTAATGTCATTACTAGCATTGCTTACGGCAAATTTGCACTAAAGAAGCTGAAAATTAAAATAGAAAAAGACTAGTGTGAAAAGCTTGTACCGACACCAATATGCTCCCTATGACAGCTTAACTATCTATATTTAGGAATATTTAGGTGGATGTTGAACTAAATCAAAACGAATCATGAGCATGTAGATTGTCAAAAGGGTGACAAAACAGTATTTCAGGGACGGCTTACATTATTAAGTTAGACCTTTAAGGGTAAGTTGTGGTGGATTTTGAACTAGCCAGAAGGCACTATTTGTATACTATTAATAGTACCACTATAGTTACTGTAACTCATGACGCTAAGGGTATTAAGGTGAAATTTTCGGGAACGTTTAGGGGGAGTTTCAATTAAACAAAGAAACCATATGCATGCAGGTTTTCAAAAAGGCATATGAGCAATATCATAGGCAGCACCGCTATATAATCGCTAGAAATATCGTTGGAAATTTTAAAGCAGCTTACTCGATTGGAAAATAAAAGTTCTAGCACCCTTTTTAAGAGTCAAAAGAGATTGGAGAACAAGCAACCCTCATCCCAAGCCCATTCATTTTCCAAACACATCCAGTAAAAATTTTGAGACAGCCATCTTGTTCAGAAGAGTAGAACAGTCCAGTAACTATGTCTCTAGGGATATTGGGTATGTCAACCCTCCGCAATTATGCAATGGGACCATTATGTTGAAACTAAATGTTGCTTAAAAACCATATCAAAAGGCACTGTGTGTATGGTTGCCAATAAGAAATATATCAAGAACGACTGGGGTATTAAGTTGAAACTATGGGGCTACTATTATTACTACTTCTGCTCTTATAATTTAAATAAATCAAAAGATTGTAAGTTTATCCAGGTTGTCAAAGAGCATAGATAGAATTTTTTTGGGAATGATATTTATTGTTATTTTATCAGGTCAACTTGAGGAGGTTCAAATCTAAATTAAAAAATACTATTTGTGTCAGGATTCAAAATCGTTGAAAAAGTTTCTCCAACATACAAATAGGAAGCCAAACTATGGGGTCTTATAGAAAAAAAATCAAAAAGATAAAAAAAAAATTTCCATGAAAATGACTATGTCAACAAAAACGAACAGAAATAAATTTTGAAAAACGTTTCCCACAAAACAAGTTTTCAAAAGTAAAGATCTCCATTAAGCCAAAAATGAGTAGAAATGAAGTCAAATAATCTTCCAAGCATAAAACTACCAAAAATCACTATAATTAAATAAATGAAACCCAAAACGAACAGAAATCACAATAAATAAGCTAGCCAAACTCAAAACGAGCAAAAATTAGCATGAGTAGGGCTGATAACCCACACGCCTTCTGAAGGCCAGAATATAATTTGCACTTTACTTAAAACTAAATACATTTTAAATTTTTTCACTTTTTTGACTATAACAAATAAAAATTAATAAGACTTTATGGAATAAATATCAGTATATGTATATTAAACTGTCAATCCATGGTCATTTGTTGTAATTTTCTTTTTTTTTTAATTTGAATCGATTATTTTTAGTTTGAGTTCGACTTGGTTATTTATTGTAATTTCTTTTCGTTTTGGGTTTCATTTATTAATTGATGGTGATTTGTGGTCGTTTTACACTTGCAAGATTATTTGAATTTATTTCTGCTTATTTTTAGCTCAATGGAGCTCTTTAATTTTCTTTGAAAAACTTGTTTTGTGGATTAAGGCTTTAAATTAATTATTAGTAAAGACGTTGTGTGTCATAGTTGAAAAAAGTTTGGAAAAATAGGAAGATAAGTCTGCGAACCCAGATTAGAATATTGGAAGCTGCAGTGATGACTGTGGTCAGGTGTGGTTCTGAAGCCTGGGTGCTCCGAAAATGGAGGAATTTTTGCTAAATGTTTTCCAGAGAACCTGCCTATGTATCGTTTTGGGTACCTGACTGGCAGCCCGTATCTCAAACAGTAGAATGAACAAAAAGTGCGGTCCAATCCTACTTTCTATGGTTATAATGAGAGAAAGGTTGAGATGGCTAGGGCACGTTCTGAGGATGAAGCATGACGGATTACCAAAGATTGTCTTTGTCAGCCAACCGTCTAGGGCGGAACGAAAAACAGGTCGTCCCCGGTTGGGTTAAGAGGATGTCGCAAGGAAAGATTTAAGGGAAAAGGAAACTTCCGCAGAGGGTGTAAAGAGGGAGGCTTTGAATAGAGTGGGATGGAGGAGGAGCATGCCTAGCTGTGTTGGCCTCAGGCGGCTTGGTGCTGCAGTGTTGTCAGTAGAAGTAGTAGTACTGCTTACGAATACTAGGCATTTGCATCTTTTTCCAGGTTCATCTAGTAGATATGAAAACTACTATTCGAAGCTTCCAGATTTTCTATTTTCAAGAAACTTGTCCTTAAATCTCAACTTTGATTGGTAAAGATGATTGATTGGTTTAACTTTGATTAGTTAAATTTGACATAATTGGTGCTTAAGTCAAGCGTAATTTGAATTCTGTCCACATGTGACTATAATGTTGCCTAATTATTGAAGACAATAGTAAACACAATTACTTCTTATCTGTAGGAATCTTGTGAGAGCACAATGGACAAAGCCACGTACGGAAAATCTGGGGATAGTGGATCCACCCTCCCTGTCACTAGGGATGGTATATCCAGGAGTGCCGATCATTGAGTGATATCGGTGCTTCCAGTTGAGCACAAAATTCGGGGATTCTCCTAATACCTCCGTAAGAAAAATTAGTTTCCCGAAATCTTCCCTAAAATTAACGCTCATAAATACACAAATGTTAACAGGAAATACAAATCATTAATTTTCCTCAACGTCATTTTTCAGGAATTTGGAGAACTTTTTTGGGGGAAAGAAAGAAAATAACATATGGTAACATATCATAATATTTGTATATGGTAAGATATGGTAACATATCATAATATTTGTAAAAGAAAGAAAAAAACTTACCAGGTTTGAACTTATATCTTCTTTAATTTTCAGTTTAATCTCTTCAGGCAAAGAAGCAAAGTGTTTCGACACAGCTAATTTCCCTAGATTCTTCACAACCCACATTACACATTGGTTTTGTAGCCCTTTCATGTCAAATGTGAAAACTAAAGGGATGCATTGTAGACCAGCAGTACTACAATCAGAGCAAGGCTGAAACATCAAATTTACTTCATCATTTTTTTTTTCTTCAGTTTCATCAAATCATCTTCAGATTTCATCAAAATCAAGATTTCATCAAAATCAAGATTTCATCAAAATCATCTTCATCAAATTTACTCTATTATATTTAATGACATTAGATGTCGATATTTGCCAAAAACCTACTATCCATAAAAAAGTTTGATTTTGAATAAGGAATATACCCCCCCCCCTTGACCAGACCCGGGGAACGTATTAGCATAATCAGAATTTTTCTGTGTAACCTAGTAACCACAGTGATAGAACAAATTTTATTGGTTTTTTCACCCAAAACCTATCACGGACATACTATAAATACAAAACCTAGTATCTACTTCTAGCAGAAAAGAGAGTGGCAACAGCGGGAAGATAATGGAGTTCACAATACCTGTTGGCAAAGTTACGCATCTTCATTTATTTCTTCCGTTCCAAAAAGGAAAAAAAAAATCACTATTTAGCATTTTTTTTAAAGTTCAGATACTAGGATTTGATAGAGTGAGACATCCCCCTGAAATTAGTCTAAAGAGTTCTCAAAGTAACATTTTTAGCTGATCATACCCTTTAGTTATGCGATATTATTTGACAAAAAAAGACTTTGATTTACAGCTTACCTGCGAAATCTAAGCAAACTATATCGCTTGGTTCAGCTATTTTATCTTATAACTTTTGTTTATAAGATAATTTATCTAATACCTACCTTATTTGGTTTTCATGATATTTACCAGATCATTTTTATTCAAAAATCGATCTGTTATTACCCATGAAAACAGTAGGAGGGTGAAGCTTTTGATGTCAAAATTGGTTAGCCATGTCTAGAAAACCTTAAAAAATATCCTGTGTAAGGCACCGATTCTGATTAATAATAATAAAAACACATTTTGTTTTTCTGTTCCTGTTTTTTCTATAATATTTCCGTCTCCTAAAAATATGTTATGTAACATAAAAAAGTTATCACAGCCAAAATTTCTGACAGCCCCCAACTTCCCCTCAAGGTTTTTGACCTGTGCACACTTATGGTAAAAAAAAAATAGTACAGGCATTGCACTTGATTGATATAAAAGACAAATGGCAATTTATCTCACTAGACAGTTTTTTAAAACTTATTTTCGGTTACTGAGGACCATGGTTTCTTCTTTACTAGGTTGCAGCTATCGCTGCAACAATGATTCATCTTTAATTTACTGGATATCATCATATAGGCTTTTAAATTAGTTGTTTGCCCAACAAAGTATTTTGTAATTTTCTTGTGGCTTTCTCTTTAAAAAAAAAAAAAAAAATTGGCATAAATAATCTAAAAAATTAAAACACTGGTAGAGGACTACTGTAACGACTATTGTTCAAAAACAATCGGTACACATTGACAAATAAAAAAAAGAATTTCATTCAAAAATTCAAAGCTAAAAAAAGTAAGATAAAACTTTTGATACTCAGAGTTTTAACAAAAAAAAAAAAAAAAAAATCATTAAAACTAAATAATAGCTAATATCAGCTTATATCATATGGCTCAGCAGCTTCCTATTGCAGGAATTTGTCCGACGTCGCTCTTGCAAGACGCAATTGTGAATTGTAGCAAAATTCTCATGCGTCATGGAAACATTTCTTGCTGACCAAAATTTTTCGTGAAATAGAAAATTTCTGCGGAAACGGTAAGTGCGGGGAAAAGTGCCCCTAAGTTTTGAAAAAAAAATATCTTTGGTATTTTTATGGAAAAAGCTTTCAACAAAAACTTTTTTTTTAGTTTTTTCATTAAATTCCAAAGGAAAAATATTCCTCTTAGATTATGACAAATAATTTTTTTCTTAATCTTTCAGAAAAAAAAAAAAAAAAAAAAAAAAAAAAAAAAAAAAAAACAACCTAGACTCTCGTGTGTTCGTGCCCACAAAGATTCATTTTCCAAATCGTCTCTGGTGAGTTAGACTGTTTCATTTGAAGTACGATTTCTTTTTAATAATTACCTCTGAAATAGGCATATTGTAAAGTATGCTTAATGTGATTAGATAATGACACAATGTGATTACTAATGTGATTAGAGCAACACACAAACTTGAAGAGTAAGAGGCATTTCATTAAGAAACTCAAGTTCCTTTTCTTCATAGTTTACAGATTAAAAACAACAATTTGTTTCTGCTTGCATGATTTCAATTTAAACTGACCACAAATTCTTAACCAAAAGTATCCCCCAAATTTATCAATTTGACCAGCAATTGTTGACAAACGGATTTTCGTTGGCTTTGCTGATGAGACTGACTGACTTTACTGACTAGTATGCTTTACTGATGAGAAGAAGATCGATTGACGAAGCCCAAAGAATCGACGTGTTGATCATATCGTGATTCGATTTCTCTTTGTTGTACAGCAGAAAAACACGTTATGGAGCTTATTTAAGAGCTTTTATTTGCTTGATTTCCTTTTTAAGGCCCAGAAATTTGTTAAAAGTTCATAGGTTTACAAAAACCAAAGGTCAAATAACATTGATTACCTTAAGCATGATCATTTGGGTGCCCGAAGGAAACCGAGAAAAAGGGTTAAAGGACTTTAACACCCAATGATGTCTGTTATATTTAACACCGATTATATTTAGCAGCGTTCGGTGTGGACAAACAATGGTTATACCAAGATGTTTCTTTTGCCTATTAAACTCTCCCGAATGATCTAACCCCCCCCCCCCAACGAAAATAAATTTGGGCAGGTTCATGAGCATGCTATACGTGTATGTAGAAAAGGGTGGAGATGGTTGTCACGAAAATAGGGTCTTCAGTCTCCGGGCCGGTACTCTTACAGATCTGAAACTGAGGAGCTAATTTTGGGAGCTAATGGCATATAAAGGAAGTTTTATTCCGCTTATACTGCTAACTTATATGTTAGTAGAGTATCAGTTTTTCAACAGTCCTACTGGTAACCTGGATAAATGGAGGTAAAATCATAGTACCTCAAGCATATGCATTTTATTTATTAGCAAATCCATCATCTATATTACTTTATCGATTATCAAAAGCACCGAAACTAATGATCAGCACGATCGGTTTTAAATACATTTAAATATATTGGGAAGCAGAATTAGGAAGCTGCTGCCCCGACTTCAAATCCAAAGAGAGTCAACCCAAGTGCCGAAGAGCCGACATTAGTTTTACCAGTGTGAAATACCTTGTGAAATCCATGAAATATTTTGCGAACAATAAATGCTTCTATATACGCTTCAAATTTGTCATCTCCTACAAGGTCGGTAAAAAGCATCAGTTCCGTGAAGCTTTCATAGGAAATTTCCAGCTGTTTCCCTCCTGATAGAAAGGATGCGTAAATCGACAGTGTTTTTGAAGAAAACCTAAAGGAAAAAGTAGCTGTTAGTGTTTCGACTTTAAATATTAAATTTGTTAATGCTCATTCTACCTTATCACTGGCTAAATCTTCGGGTTTTACAACTAGTTCCATTTTTCCGTCAATTTTCTAATGATTTACATTAGAGAAAAAATTCTTTTTTTGCACTTTTGACGAATTTACACCCCCCCCCCCACCCATCCTCTAGATAACATCTTCAATTATTAATACAAAAAGAAAAAAAATGATCTTCGCAACAGTTAAAAAGTAGCGCAGGCCTTAAAGATTTTTTTCACTGTAGGATTTGTAGTTCTTTCTGCAGATTTTTCCCTTCTCAATTCAGTCAGAGTTGGATATTTTGTCTTTTAAATACTCAAAATACATTAGAAAGTTACAGTTGAGGCAACTAAAAAAAGAAGTCAAATGTTTGCTTGTTTCGCGACGAAAGTCAAATGGGGACATGACTTTAATAAGTTCTTGTTTCAATTTTTTTTTCTAGTATATTTTTGAAAAATTTGTCAGGTCATTTAGTTTTTCTCGTGTCATTGACAAACCTGTTCGTGATTACTTTTTTGAGTAGTTTTTACTATTTTTTTTTCTTCCGACTTGGCTAAATGATATATGTAATTAGGGATTTTTTTTCTTTAGTTTAACAAAAAAAATTATGTTTAATAGAAAAAAAATTACTCGACACATTTTTTCTTGATTGTAATCTTTTCAAATAAACTTTATCGTAAAGCTCTAAGAGCAGAACGTAAATACCAGCTTGAACCACTATTTCCTTCTTTGTCATTGATCTTCAAATACCTCAAAACGTAAACATTCAGATGCCCTATGGAGATATGCGCAGAAAACAGATATGGGAAGAAACTCAAATTTGTTCATTGCTGAAAAAAAAACAAAGACAAAATAAAAAAGTAAAATAAAAATAAAGAACGCTATCTCACAATATCCGCAAAAATAACTAAGTTGATTATAAAAAAGCTTCAATGAAAGAATCTTTAGTGTCTGTTTTCAATTTTTGCTGTCATTTAATCAAAGTAAAACAGTTTCTACATACTTCAAAACTAGCCTCCGTTCTTCCCATTGTTAATACTACTACTACTAACAACTCACCGCAGCACCATGCCACTTGAGGCCAACACATCTACGCACGCTCCTCTTCACTCCCAATTCCAATTCCCTTAAATCTTTCTTTACGACATCTTCCAATCCCAACCGAGGACGACCTGCTCTTCTATCATTATTACTGCTACTACTAATGTTGCTACCAAAGCTAAGGGTTTTAAGGTGAAAAGTTCAGGGAATGTTGAGACAATGTTGAACTAAATCAAAACACACGTCATGCATGCAGATTGTCAAATGGACGTATCAGCAATGCCACAAAAACTGTGTACGGAAATAGCTTGAATCCTTCAGCGCGTAGGTACTTGATGCTTGAATACTCTCTTGTGATACTAAGAAAACTGCTCTAGAGTTAGAACTAGGTTTAGTAATTGTAATCTATTGTTTATCGGACCCCTAGTCAATACCTCGCTCTTTACGCTAAAGTTCGAATTTTGTTCCAATTCTTTAAGACTGACCCCTGAATCCCAAAGGCCGTTTAATTAGAATAGATAGCTCTTTTGAAAGGACTAAAAAAACTTTAGCGTAAAGAGCAAGGTATTGACTAGGGGCCGAATACGTAATAATTATACGTAATAATTTTTGTTAGTTTTAAGTTTTAATGTTGCTTCTTACTTTCAGTTGAAAAAATGTTTTTTTTTTATATTTAATTTCTGATAATTTCTTAAATAATGCTGCGAAATCCGGTGCCCACTTCATAGAAATGTCCCTTCCCTAATGAAAACATCCTCCATGGAAAGATCCTCCCATGTAACTCCCTCCTCCGACTCCCCCACCAGAAAAAATCCCTCCTGAAAACGTCTGTATACTTCCCAATAACCAATACTATATGTAAACAATGGGCAAAGTTCATAACTTGCAGCCCTTCCTCTTGGAACTGTGCGGGATAAGTCATCCTCATAGACCTATTTATTAGATTTTCGACTATGCTGAACAAAATGGCTATCTCGAAATTTTGATCGGGTGACTTCGGGAAAAAAATGAGCGTGGGAGGGAGCCTAGTTGCCCTCAAATTTTTTTGGTCACTTAGAAAGGGCACTAGGAACGTTTAATTTCCGTTCGATTGAGCCCTCTCGCGATATTCTAGGACCATCAGATCGATATGATCACCCCTGAAAAAAAAAACACACACAAAAAAAAACAAACAAATAAACACGCATCCGTGATCTTCCTTCTGGCAAAAAATGCAAAATTCCAGATTTTTGCAGACAGGAGCTTGAAACCTCTACAATAATAATAATAATAAACAATAATAATAATAATAAAAAATCTAAAACACTTTTCCCTTTACCGCCTTTGGTATTATTTTGGTTTCAATGGTATTTATTGATAGCTGCTCGAATTTTGTTTACTGCTTCGTCGATTTGAATTTCCATCTCTACAAGGACTATGCCTTCCCTTACAGTTTAAGGTTTTCCTAAGGGTATTAACCTAACGGACTTTTTAGGCAACCCATGCGTAAATGCTTGCAATTGAACTTTTTGGATTGTTTCCCCGGCTCTGCT
Organism: Artemia sp. Qi Xiang Cuo; assembly: GCF_049724085.1. Taxonomy (NCBI): domain Eukaryota; kingdom Metazoa; phylum Arthropoda; class Branchiopoda; order Anostraca; family Artemiidae; genus Artemia; species Artemia sp. Qi Xiang Cuo. The sequence continues at coordinate 25,740,453 of NC_142797.1, read as the reverse complement.
TTTACCTAGCTGCGAGCATGCAGATCTGCAAATTTTAAAAACATTTGCGAATACTCATGGAAGAATTATAAGTAATTACCTCCCTTTTAAGCTTTTCCGATTCACTTGGTTGATTAAATTTGTTTTAAAAGCGTCTATTAACCTGTGCGGTCTATCATCAGTGATTGCACTAGCTCTAACCAACTCAAAACATTGCAACGCACATCCTCTTGTCTTAGTTGATAAATACTGTTTCTTGATATGACTAATCATATGGTTGAAGAGCTAAATTAAACCCAAAAAAGATCAAAAACAAAGTCAATTAATTTTTCAAGTGTAAAACTACCATAAATCAAAACATTAAATAAACGAAACCAAAAACAAACAGAAATTACAATAGGTAACGGAGTTAAACTCAAAACGAGCAAAAACTAAGATGAGTAGGGCTGGCATTTCCCTTGCCTTCTAAAATCAGACCATAACTTGCACTTTACTGAAAACAAGAGAGATTTAAAATTTTTCCTCTTCTTAACTTTGAGCTATCCAAAATTATTAAGAGTTTAAGCACATTTATTTGTTTATTTTTTCGTGATCTTGGTTATGATGGTGTTCTCTTTCAATATTAATAAAAAATAGAAACATTCAGCTCAAAATAAGGATTGTTTTCAGTAAATTCCAAATCATGTTCTAGTGTTTAGAAGGCAACGGGAGCGTCAGTCCTGATCATCTTAGTTTCTGCTGATTTTGAGTTAGATTTGGTTATTTATTGTTATTTCTGTTCGTGTTGAGCTCAATTTACTTACTGTTGGTGATTTGTGGTAGTTTTATGCTTGAAAAATTAATTGCCTTTGTTTATGCTCACTTTTGGGTTAATGTAGCTCTTTACCTTTCTTTGAAAAACTTCTTTTACGGAAAAAGTTCTTTAAATGATTAGCATCAAAGAAAAGGTTTTCCTATCGTAAATGCTTTCCAAAAAACTAGACAACTAGAAAATTTTGAAAGTTGATTTTGATGAGCTCTATCGGGTCAGAAAGTCGGGAAAAGAAGATTTAACTAGCCAAGGACACCAATAATGAAAACCAATTCTTTAAATTAGTTAAGTGGAAACTTGCACAATCATAAACCTCTTAGACAAATATTAAAAACCGAGAATTCAATTTCTAATGAAGAACATTTTTAATTTTGCGTTTTTACAAGCGCCTGTCAATTTTAAAAACAAAGAAATTGTGTTAAAAATCAGCAGAAAATGAACCAAAATTATGTCGTCATGGAGTTTTAGACATAACTTTCCCGATTGCCGCAGCAGAAGGAAAACATAGCCATTTTTAGCAGTAAACTAGGAAAAATACAGTGATTTGGATGATTACTAAAGGATAATTCCAAAATCTTGTTAACAAATAGAAATTGAAACGAAGTTTACGTATCATGGAATAGCTAAAACTCTAAACTAGGCATTAATTTGTTGATTATTAAAATTATTCAATGCTCAAATTATTAGGTGTTGACTTTCCCATAAGAGCATCTTTTTGGAAACACCAATTATCCTATTTTGCCATATTTATCCCTTCCAAATTTTGTTTCCAAAAGTATCACTTTTATCGATGAACTTGCATCACATAAGGGACAAATATTTTATTTATTGTTTCACGTTAGAAAGCAATGGAAGAAGTAAATACATGACATATTTAAGTGCGACAAAGAAAGGTTGAAATCCCCCTTTGGCTAGCAGAAGGTACAATATACGGAAAAAATAATTAAAATATTTTTTTTAAATAATAATAATAAAAAATAATACTCGTAAATAATTACAGTCCTCAATGGAGAATAAGTATGAAATATTGCGTAATTGGAGACTCAAGACATGTTTTTAAATAGTTTATTTTCAGGTTTATTGCAACATCTTCCAATTTTTAGGTGTGAACCTGACTATCAAATTTATTGAATTAGTTTCCTTATGTTGTTCTTCATGGTTTGGTTGGGGAACACCGGTGAAACTTTTTATGAATGAAAACTAAACTATAATATTCTACATATGAAAAAAAAAAAAAAATGGAAAATCCTCGTTTTCAGATATGGATAGACCTAAAATGGAGCCGGGTAGAAAAAAAATGTTTCCATTTTAATTTCATTAGTAGTTTAAAAGTTTTAGACTTAATGAAGGATAATTCTTACACTATCACTGAATCTAGACAATATCCAAAAATATAGGAATAAACAATAGAAACTGAGTAGTTAATTTACAAACAAACAATGAAAAGCCTTTTTCTAAAAAATATTATCAAGCTAACAATTTGTCAGTTATGCAAAATCTCTAGATTTGTAAGACATGATTCACTCTTCAATAGCCCCGCACACAACGACACTGTCTTAGATGAAAATGCTCTTATAAAATCCGTAAGTAGAGAAGAAAAAGTTCTACTGCATATACGATGACTAACACTAGTTTCCGTCCTAAAGGAGGAGGAGGACAAAGCACTCTCTGCCTAGCTTTCATCAGGTTTGGCATCTACCCAATGTGCTCTAAGCAACAACGCAGGAGCAAATCGCAAATAGACAAATAAATGTCAACAGAGGACGTAGTATATTTCAATAATGTTTGCATCTAACTGTCAGTAAGAATACAAAACTAGCAGTTTGCTGCAATTTAGACGACGTAGTAAAAAACGACACTTTTACCCTTTGAGTTTTACTGTTCCCGTAGTTGCTTCAAGCCAATCACCAGAAAGCATAGCAGAAAAAAATGGTGATATTATCAAAGCATCTTTTGCAATCTTTACGGCACCATCGTCAACTTCCACTGTCACGAGCTGGGCCTCACCAGGGAGTCTGGTCATGATCCACAATTAACAATTAAGCCTCTGTGGGCTAATAATCTTCTGCTGCTCTAACAATTGATCTGATATGTAAGAAAGAAATTAGTTCAGTGGTAAATTAGGAAAAAATAGCATTAAGTGATAACCGCGATAATATTACAAAAAATTATATAAACAACAGTGAAAAATATCTGACAATGTGAAAGTGATGGAAAATTTACTTTGCCTGAACGAGTTGGAAAAAAATTGTAAAATAAAACAAGGATTGACAAATTATTAGAAATTAGGCATTCATAGCATTGTAAATGAGTTTTTGAAATATGGTAGTTGTAAACAAAGATTCTAACAACCTAACCTAAGAGACAGATTAAATTTGGTTAGGTCAGAGATTGTTGAGAGGGATGTTAAACTTAAAGACACTATGTGTATCCCTGTTGGTAATTAAATAAAAAAAACAAGCTTTTTCAAGTGAAAGTAAGGAGCAACATTAAAACTTAAAACGAAAAGAAATTATTACACATGAGGGGGTTCGTCCTTACTTACAAATTGCCCTCATTCCGTGTATGATAGGGGCTGTCTCCTCCTCAGCACCTCGCTCTTTACGTTAAAGTTTTTTATTGTTTTAAAAATAGAGGTTTGAGAAAGAGTCTAACTTTAGCGTCAAGAACGAGGCGTTGACGAGGGGACAGCCCCTTTCATATACGGAATAAGGGCAATTTGTAAGTAAGATGAAACTTATATATTTGAAATCAGCATTAAAATCTGATTCTTTTGATGTATCTATTGGTATCAAAATTCCATATTTTAGAGTTCGGTTACTATTGAGCCAGGTCGCTCCTTACTAACAGTTCGTTACCACGAACTGTTTGATGGGCGTAGCTGCAATATTACAGGAACAGCTAAGATTAATAAGTTGAATAAATTAGGAAATGGGATGGAATACTTAGCTAAATCAAAAACACCATATGCATTCAGGTTGATACTGTGTACATCTAAAGTTAAATGCTCAAAAATTAAAATGAATATTGAAGTCAAACTTAAAACGAACAAAAATGACAACAAACAGGATTTCGAAAATTTTCCCCTTCCTAAGATAATTTCTTAAACCACATTGGCCTGATATAACAAGAAAGAAAAAGGAGCAAAGATGGGGTTTTTAAAGGCCAAAAGAAAATACTGACCACAAAGCGAATATTTTGAGGGGACAAACACCTCTCTTCTTCAGCGCGAAAAAAAAATATATTCAATGAGAGTGCCAAAGAAAAAACCAATAAAATAAAACTCGGAAACTCAATGTGAATGTGAAAATATCACAATTATAAGATGAATAGTGAAATAAAATCATGAATTGCTGAGCTTTCCGCAATTAATAGCATTGCATATCTAATATTCAGTTTATTTTATTAGTTCTTTCCCAGGTTCATTTAATAATTATAGTTTCGAATAAAACACTAATGACTCAATAAGCTTTAAACTTTCACTTTCAAGGGAAGGGGAGGGGGAAAGTTGCCCAACTCCTGTTTGTAGTAATTTTTGTTTGTTTTAAATTTAACTTTAAGATTCAATTCAAATTTTACTTGTTTTAGAGTTATTTATTCATTTACATTAGTAGACTACCTGTTATCTGTGTTTGCTATAATTGTTTATTTAATTTCTATTTGTTTTATGTTTCATGTATTCTTTAATAGAAATTTCTGCTAGTTTAAGTTTAAATTAGGCTATTATAGAAATTTAATTCAGCTGGTCTTACATTTAATATGGAACTTTACTTTTCTCTGAAAAACTTTTTTTAGCTAATCAATAAAAAAAAATACAATTTTTTGATAGAAGCTGTGGGAAAAAATACGTATAAGCCTTTTCTGCAAGATGTACATTCTTGTACATACTTGTAATTAATAGCTTAAACCTCAAAAACAAAACCACAATGGATACATTTTTTGTAGGTTTTTTAAATCTTTGAGTAAATAATTATTACTACTACTACTACTACTAACAACTCATCGCAGCACCAAGCCGCCTGAGGCCAACACAGCTACGCACGCTCCTCCTCCACTCCAATCTATTCAAAGCCTCCCTTTTTACACCCGTCCACGAAGTTCCTATTTTCTTTAAATCTTTCTTTATGACGTCCTCCCACCCCCGACGGGGACGACCTTCTTTCTGTTTAGCCCTAGATGGTTGGCCGAAAAGAACAATCTTCGGCAATCTGTCATCCTTCATCCGCACAACATGCCCTAACCACCTCAACCTTTCTTTCATTATAGACCTAGAAAGCCGTATTGAACCACATTTTTCGTATAGCCTATTGTTTGAAATACGGTCAGTCAGCCGGGTACCCAGAACAATCCTTAAGCAATTTCTCTGGAAAACATCTAGCAAATCTTCATCCGCTTTTCGGAGCGTCCATGCTTCAGAGCCATATTTGAACAGTGTCATCACTGAAGCTTCTAATATTCTAATCTTGGTTTGCAGACTTATCTTCCTATTCTTCAAAACTTTTTTTAACTGTGAAAAAACACCCTGAGCCTTGGCTATTCCATTTTTAGCATCTTCACTGCTCCCACCTTTACTAATAATACAACCAAGGTAAGTGAAGCTGCCCACCTGATCCATCTTTCCGTTACCCATCGTCACCTTTTCATCTTCCCTTATTCACTTATTCCTAGCCTTAGTGACTTATTCTTCTTAACATTAATTTTCAAACCTATTCTAGCACCCTGAACTCGCAAAACCTCTAAAAGTTCATTCATTTTGCTCACACTTTCATCTAGGATGCTTAAATCATCAGCATAATCCAAGTCCAGGAGACTTTTTCCTCCCCATTTGATTCCGTGGTCTCCCATTGCCTTTCCTGTGCTCCTTAAAACAAAGTCCATCAAAATAATCCATATAAAGGGGGATAGAACACAATCCTGCTTAACTCCTGATTTAATACAAAACCAGCTGCTAACCTCATTTCCTACCTTAACCGCAGCAGTGTTATTCTCGTACATAGCATTAATCACTTTAATGTATTTGTCTGGTATACCATACAAGGATAAAACCTTTACTAAAGCTCCTCTATCAACAGAATCGAACGCTTGCTCATAATCTATAAAACTGAGGACCAAAGGTGTTTGAAAACTTAGGCACTTCTCAATTATTAACCTAAGAGTGAAAATTTGGTCAATACATCCTCTAATTTTTCTAAAACCACACTGCTCTTCTCTTAAAACTTTGTTTACGGCATCTCTCAGTCTAAAAAGTATCATATTACTGAGTAATTTACTACCTACAGACACCAGAATAATGCTTCGATAATTACTACACTCACTTTTATCACCTTTCCTTTAAAGTGGCTTAATTAAGGTTTTACTAAAATTGTTAGGTACATCCTCTTTTTCAAAAATCATATTCATAATCTTCAATAGCTTTTTTCTAACCTCAGAGCCACCATATTTAAGAAACTCATTTACCACCCTATCAGTACCTGGAGCCTTATTATTCTTTAATCCTTTTAGTACTGCTGCTAATTCCTCCTCACAAAACAAATCTTCCGTTATATCCAAGGTATCACAAACTTTTTCATTTTCCTCTATATTTTTTCCTGCAGCTCTATCTCGGTTAAGCAAGTTCTCAAAATGTTCGGCCCATCTCGCTTTAGCTTTTTCCTTATTGCTAATTGCCACCCCATTCCTATCTTTCACTGGGACAAGTCTGGATTGACTACTACCTCTCAATTTGTTAACGTGCCAGTACAATATTTTACTATTATGCTGTCTAGCTGCATCTTCTAAATCCTCGGCAATTTTATCCATGGCCTCCACTTCACACCTCCTTAGTTCATATTTCAATGCTTTCTCCACTTTCCTTACATTTCTTTTGTTTTCATGCGATTTATCACTCAGATAATTCATGTACAAGTGCTTTTTCCTTTCTATTAAACATAAAGCTTTTTCACTAATATTCTTAGCTGCAGTTCTGGCTTTCTTCCCTAATACACCTTCAGCAGCTTCACAAATTATTTTTCTAAAATTATTCAAACCATCTTCCACATTATCAAATTTTAAACTCTCAAGTTTAGTATTCAACTGTTCCTGGAAAGTTTCCCTCAAATTCTCATCATGGAGTCTACTAACATCATAACTTCCCGGGAGGTACTTACCCTTCCTATATTTCAGCTTTAAATTAACCCTTGACGCTACTAGATGGTGATCTTTACTTTTAACATCAATAACAGCACTCCTATATACCCTACTATCTTGTATTGATCCTGCCAGTCCTCGGTTTACTATAACATAATCAATAAGCTTTGATGTCTTACCATCACGTGAATACCATGTTAACTTATGAGCAATTTTATGACCAAACACAGTATTGGTTATAACTAGATTGTTATACCTACAAAATTGCAAAAGTCTGTATCCATTACTGTTTTCTTTTCCTACACCAAATTTACCTAAGCTGGGATACCATCTATCCTTATTTCTACCAACCTGGGCGTTAAAATATCCCAGCAATAACAAAATATTTATAACAGGGATCGTTTCTATTTTCTCCTGTAAATGTAAGTAAAATTAATATTAGTCACTATTATATACGTCAGTCGTTTCTACAGGGGTGTATAATACTATAACTGAAACCCTGAAATTTTTAGTCATAAAATGAGCTATTAGTATTCTATTATTAATACCTTCCCAGCCTAAGCAAGACTTGGCAGCGTCCTTATTCATCATGAGCCCTACTCCCTGTCTATGTACCCCATCCTTCCTGCCTGAATAAACAATTCTATATCACCCAATTTCATGCTTCCTACCCCTGGGATATGAGTTTCTGAAACTCCTAATAAATCCAGTCCGAATCGTCTGAATTCGTCAGTCAAAATGTCGATACGATAGTCATTTTTTAATGTCGTAACATTCCAAGTTCCAATTTTCATGTTCTTTAAATCATTGAAATTTTTATAAGTAATAGATAATTATTAATAAATAATATTAATAATTATTCATAAGTAATAAATAATTATTACTTATGTAAAATGTTTTTATACCCTTCCAGGCACCAGCAAAGTTGAAACTTTATGTGTCCAATTGCAGACAAAGTTATGTCAATTTATGTGTCCTATAGTAGGGGCAAATCCCTAAATAACATACCTGGACTAAAGTAGTATCATTGTCTTAGGATTAAAAGCTTGTAGTGGTTATGCCTTGCTTCAAGTCATGAAAAGGAAAACTCAATGAATTTTGGTAATTATTTTGTTATTCATATTATTGACTTACAAATAAAGTAAACATACCACTCGATGCCTTTTTTTATGATCTTTCCAAACATAATAATCATTTTGTTGGAAATGAATTCTACCCCCACCCCTATATATACCAATTCAGGTTATATATTTTCACTTTGGGGGGGTGGGGGTAAATTTTATTTCTGATGTAAATTAGAGGTAAGTTTAAACTTTCCCCCACCTCCCTAATGTGCAAATATATACCCTGAATTGGTATGTCTAGGGGTGGGGGATAAAATTCATTTCCGACAAAAATGATTATCACATTTGAAAAGAGCATAAAAAAAGGCACTGAGTGGTATATTTACTTTATTTGTAAGTCAATATTATGAATAACGAAAAATTTACCTGAATTTTAACTGCTGCATAACATTGATCTGCTGCTTAACACTCCTAAATAAAATAACTGTTAATGTTGTAATCACTTAACCTTTCTTCAAACCCCCCAAAAACAACATCAGCTTGGCAGTACCTATATTTTTACACTATTTTTGTACTAATTTCCCAACAAAAGCTTGTTGTGCAGTTGCACTGCAAAACAATGCCAATTAAAAAAGAAAAAAAACTGGCAAAATTCTGTGTATAGCCTAAGCCTGTATCCGCAAATTGTAGGAAGGAAGCAGGAATGTAATTCCTGACAATAGAAGCAATTAAATTTGGAAGGGCAGTTGATTGGCAAATCAAATAGAATGCTTATCTTTCAGTCTTCAAATTAACCAAAAACTCAAAAAATTAGTCAATTGGAAATCACATAATCGGTAAACTTTTTGGGGTAAGAATACATTCTACATGGCCCATATGGTCATTAAATTGACATTAGATTCATTTTGTTAACTTACCAGCTACTCAACCTAGTTTCACAGACATTTTATGTAACATAATACAAGGTATGGAGCCCAGACGTACTCAGTCTCATTGACTAGTCAGATGAAACATTTTGCTTCAATATCTGACAGATTAGACAAACACCAGTGGCAACGGTGTTAATTGATCTATATCAATATTTCTTAGCCCTTGACACTGAGTACATTGAAATAAACAATAAGTCTATCTAAAATGCCATATAAAAACAGACTAGAATAAGGAAATCCTGCAAATAAGTTATAGAATGTTATACTCTTTCATGTGAAACACAGCACTCTCCTATTAAATTCAGAAGTTTCAGTGTTGCCGGAAATTCATTTATTAACGGAAATGACCAAATCGACTGACCATGTATCTTCTATTCAATAAAAAGGCTCTAACGCATGAGCCAAATAGGAAATTAAATTTATATATGAGAAATAAAGGTTTTTCAAATTTAATAATGTCTAAAAATTTCATAGGGAAAACCTTTGGAGTACGTGATGCCTATAGTTTTTAGAATATAGGTTTTTCAGATTTTGTATGGCAAAAAAAATCAAACCGAAAACACGCATTTTTAATTGCTAATCCTGGCCCAAAGGTCGGCCTAACGTAGCACAGGTAAATATATAGCTAATGATATTTCTCAAATGTAGGGGCTTAATTTGCTGTGAGTTAGGGGGTAATTGCCCCTTCCAGGCATTGGTTTGCCCAGACCCCAGTATGCCCCAGCTGAAACTTTGTTTCTTCAAAAATGTTGTCAAAACTAAGATGAGCCTGTATAACTCAAGCATCCATAGAAACCTTTAGGGCACTATATGGCTAATTATTCAGTTTTAACTATCGTTTTCGCTTGATTTGAGAGAATTGTCTCTAATTTTGGGCAAATATTTTGTTGTTCATATTATTATCAGGGATGGGTCTACAGGCTAAAGTATGTCCTGGGAAGATATTTTAAAATACATATCTCCACTCCTTCTCCCTCTAGAGAGTACTGACCTTTGATGACCTTTAAAAATCTATATGTTACAAAAGTGAAACCTTGTTTCACTTTTAAATTAAAAAAAAACAATTTTTTTTTTCAAAATTTAGGAAATGTATTTGCATATCTTTAAAACCTTATAAATTGGGATTGAGAAAATCTGTGAAGCTGAAACAATTTTGTTGTAATTATTCTAAGCAGATGATCTATTTTGCAAGGTTTCACTTTTATGACAGACAGATTTTGAAAGGTCAGGATCCTCTAAAGAGAAGGAGTAGAGGTAGCTGCTTCAAAATACTTTCCGGGGACATACTTTAGCCTATAGACCCTTCCCTGAAAGTTTTCATTTTCCTAACCTAACCCCTTTCCAAGATAGTCAAAAATAGCTAAAGTAGAATTTTACCAACCATACCACTAGATGCCATTTTTTATGCTCTTTCTGAATATAATAATAATTGCTTCTCTTGAAAATTGAATTTTAAGTACAGTACTTTTAGGATCCTTGAAAATAATAATGTTATTCTATGTTTTTTGGATATAAAAATAGGTTATAACATTTGTTTTGAACTTATTATTTCATTATAAATCCATTTTGTAAAAGTCTTATAATTCACAATTATTGATCTGTTAAAACTAAGTTGATTAAAAAAAAAAAGCAAAACAAATATGCCATGTTTTCTTCTTGTTCTGTTAGGCCACTTAAAAACTGCTGTTTCACCTATTTGTTGAAAAATATCGAAGTTGACAGAAGAAACATGGCGGATAGGAAAATGGGGAAATTGTTTTGGATATTTTATCCCACTTAATTTTGATAAATCAATGCTGGTGGACTATATAACTTTAAAAAAATGGATTTATAATCAAATAGTAAGTTTGAAATCCTTGGTTTAAGCTTTTTTCATACCAAAAAACTAGAGTTTGTTGGTCATTTTCAAGGTTCAAAAAGGACTTAAATTTGAATTGGCAAGAGAATCAATTATGTTTGCAAACAGCATAAAAAAGGCTTCAATGGTAGCCTATATTTGCTTTATCCATAAGTCAATAATATGAACAGTGAAATATTTACCCAATTTTGCTCCTCCCCCCAGGGTTTTGACAAAATTACACCACTGCTTAGATAACACAATTCTAACATTGCAATAGACATAGCATATGCAGAAGAGACTAATTGCTGTTAACACATTTTTACTGCAATTATGCTATGCTTTGCCCCCAACCCCCCTAATGTGCAAATATAGCCTATAGCCCAAAATACATATTTCCTATTTTTTTTTTGGTTTCTTGATTTCACCATAGCTGATTCAATTTAGAGTTACACAGGCTAAAACAAGAGTAATGCATGACAAAATGCATTGGAAATATATAATTTTGGCTATATGTTTGCACATTAGGGGGGCTGGGAGAAAAGCAAACTAGAATTGCAGTCAAAATGTGTTAACTACAAATTGTCTGCATATTATGAAGTAAGAATTGTTTTTCTTAACATGTTTTTTTCTCAAATGCCCCAATTATTGGTACTAATCAATTCTCATACAAATGCAAACCTCCCTTTTCTGGTGCACTAAAACTTACCTCAGACTATGTCAATACCTTCAATCACCTCATTTATTATCCAATTTTAGCCTTGCAATTTTAATATTACTGAAAACTGCAGTTATCAGACTTTTAACAGTTTGAAAATATACTGGTTTCATTTTTGGTAAATTATTTTTTCATATTGTCTAGCTAGGAAGAAAGTAAATACATCACTTCATGCCTTTTTTAAACCCTCTAAATATAATGATCCCTTCTTGGGAAAATTCTATTTTGAGCCCTAAAAGGTAACTTGTTGCATTTTCAATAGTTATTAGACTATCATAAGTGTCAAAAGCTAATTAGATATAAAAATTAGCTTCTAAATGAGCTCTTAAAAAACTATTATGTTGCAGTGCTATGGTGGCAGATAGAGAAATGCCCTAAACATATGTAGTGTACTTCCCTAGGAGGCAAGGACAAATGGGGGGACCTTGTTCCTGGGGGTCCATAATAGAAATTGAAGCACCTTTGCCCAGGGGGCTGTAAATACAGATAGAGGAGGAGTGAGGCTGTTCAAATGTACACACAGAAAGACCTACCAGCATATGGACATGTCCTGTGAATTACATATTTTCTCCCAGCAATGGGTTGAATTGAATGGTGATGCAAAACAGCATTATGGGAGGATTTTCTATAGAAGGACAACTGCACCAGGGCATAAGATCCAGATCTATGGACAACAGCCTTTAAAGGGCTGCCTCAACCCTGTTGGGGTACCTTTTAGTCAAATCTATTCCTACTTGAGGAGTGGCACCCGTCAAGGAAATTATAGCCTAGTAAACAACTCAGCTCCCACATGGGATTCTGATTAATGGATAATTATTCTTGGCTTGGTCTGTTTTTGGTCCAAAAACCCTCTTCCTTGCTAATTTATCTGCTTTAGGTTGCTTCCTTATAGTAGCCTAATATTTGTAGGCATGAATATATAATGAGTCTGAGGTAATAGACGGGAAATATTCTATGCTGGATTTTGACTCTTGTTGATAGAAAAGCATGACTAGTACTGAAAACTGCACAATACAATCTTATTAGCAAACAGACTTCTTTTTTCTGTACTGAATATGCAAGGCCGAATCAACAATCATGTCAAAAACAATATTGACATGTGTAAGCTCCTTGTATAAGTGGCCAAAGAGAAGAAAAAGTACTGTGTTTTATTATTTTCATTCCTTATGAAACTCCAGTTGTCAGCAATCCTGTTTTTGCTACACTGGCTACAGAAGTAAATGAGATTTTCCAAAAGTTAGATGAATTTATTGACATCACAACCTGCACTCTTAAATGTGAACTCTTTGAATGCTGAAAAGCTAACAATGCATCAATCTCTGCTACTTACAATTCTCAAAGCATAATCCATTATATTCTGTAACACTAAAAAATTGTCCACAAGATGTTAGGGGTCTTCATAACTATAAACTGTTTTGCATATGCAAAGAAGCTTCAAGTAATATTAGGGAGCCAATGGAATAGCAACTGGAAAATCGTTTTACACTCCAAAGCAGCAGTTAATGAAATAGTTGAGTATGAAAGCTGCTCAGCCATCTACAAATGCTTCTATGAAAAAGCTAGTCTTTGCAGTTGTTGATGAACAAATCCTCAATCCTTAGAATCTTCTGCATTTAGCAACTAATCCCCAAAAGCACACACATAAGCCAGTGTGACATTCTGCACCTTTAAAGTGCAGCTTGAGACTTTTAATGACATTGAATTTTTCCTAAAAGAATTAGTATATATTGGTTATCAATATCTGCCTTTTTAGGAATTTCTCTTGCTTCCCTGTCAATGCTTTAAGTGTCATGAGGTAGGTCACCTAGCATTGATTTGCCAATCAAGTGCTATTGTGGCCTGTGTGGTTCCACCTATCATGCATCTGACCATTCAAATGCTGAACAGTAAAAATGTTCTGTGTGTTATTCAAGGGTGCTGGCCATGCTTGTTACATAGTGAAATGTCTGAATAATTGCTCAGCCTAATCCACTTGGTCAAGTACCAACAGTCAGCCATAATGTATATATGAGGTGCTTAACTCTAAACATTAATTTTGGGTTTGTTAAAAAGTCTTCAGTTCTTGACAAGCTTGTGTCAAAACATGATGTGATCTGCTTGCAACAACATCTTTTAAGTCAGTTAAGCTTTAGTCATTTGGATACCAGGGACAAGTTTACATGCTATGCAACTCCTGCTAAGCCAAATAGTGCTGGTGGTAAACCATCAGAAGGTCTTGTGACTTATGTGAATTTCACTTTATGTTTGGTGCTTCTAGAATCCAGTGATTATGTGCTGTTAGAGTTGATAATGTGTTTTTCTATTATGTTGATTTGTTGACTGATTATAATAATGATACATCTGAGTGCCTTTTTTCTCTTACCTTAATTACCTTAATTTGCACTTCAGAGCAAATTAAGGTCCATACTGGATCTGTTGTGCTCGGGGTCAAATGATGGCTAAAAAAAATTTGTCACTGTGTTAGGGCCCAGTGACACACCATAGAAGAGGTCTGCTGGAGAGATGCAATTTAAGCCCACTCGGTAGCGGTGGCCACGAGGTAGGTATGGCCCGTAAAGACCATTCTCAGTGGTATAGAGCTGACACCACCGCACAACAGCAACTTCGGATTGAGTATGCGAGATGGTTGGGTATGACAAGCAGCATCAGCCTCCTAGCAAGACACTCATTATGATAAAGTTGGCATCAGTCAGTAGTTGAGTGGGACGGACAGTCCCACTCGTGTTTCCATGGCTTGTTATTCCATTCCTTGTCAAGTCTGGACTTGAAGGATGCAGCCGTAGGTGCAGTCGCCGTTTCAGCTTGAAGGCTATTCCAATCGTTGACGACACACTCAGAAAAGAAGTGTTGCCGCGTTCGTGTTTTAACAAAACGTTTTGACAGCTTATGTGAGTGTCCTCTTGTATGGTGCTGACTTGAATGTTTGGTAAACAGGGGGTTATTTGGTTGTGTGTTATACTTGTAGGTCAGCATTATATCATCATGGCGGTGTCTGAAGACGAGTGTTGGCAGCTGCATGCGTTCCAGTCTCTTGTTGTATGGGCGATCTCGTAGGCCGGCTATGCATTTTGTGGCTTGTCTCTGAACTCCTTCGATTAGACTGGTGTCATTCCTATAAGAAGGGGAGGTGAGACACGTACCAAAATCCAAAACGGGTCTAACTATAGCCTTATAGAGCCTTAGAAAGACTGTACGGGAGCGGCTGGTTATTGTGCATTTGAGGAGACCAAGGCTTGAATTTGCTTTTGAAACTGCTTGTTGCCAGTGGCCATGGAACTTCAGTTGTTCATCTATCAGCACTCCTAGATCTCTTTCTTTGGGACTTGTCTTTAGTACTAAGCTAGCCGGTGAATTGGGATCGGACATGCTATACTGGTGACGGAGGTTGTTGCTTCCAAAGTGAAGGACACTGCACTTTGATGTGTTGAATTCAAGTAGCCAGTCTTGTGCCCACATTTGGATTTTATGAAGGTCATGCTGCAGACTTTGTTGGTTTGCAGGCCCAAACAGCTTGGAGTCATCGGCATAGAGAATGATGTTGTTTTCTGTTCCGTTCATCATATCGTTCATGTATATAAGGAATAGGGTAGGGCCCAAGAAAGTACCTTGGGAGACTCCGATTACAACATCACGTGGTTTGGAGAAGACCTTGTCGACATTATTTGTGAAGAGTCAAACCTGCTGACTCCAACCAGTCAGAAAGTCCATGACCCAATCGACCACGTCCGAGTGGGTACCTGCTGCTGAAAGTTTCAATCTGAGACGGTTTTGTGGTACCTTGTCGAAAGCCTTGGCTAGGTCCAGTAAAATCAGGTCCACAGGAGTTCCTTTCTCCAGGTAATCTGTTATGGTGCTGTATGTCTCAAGGAGATTGGTCTCAACTGATTTTCCTGGCAGAAATCCGTGCTGGTTAGGGGAAAGTATATTATTATTACAGAGATGTGTCAAAATATCAGCATTCACAATCCGCTCGAGGGTTTTTGCCACCGCTGAGGTCAGACTGATGGGTCTGTAGTTTTTGGCTTTGGTGCGGTCACCTTTCTTGAATATTGGGGTGACATGGGTCAGCTTCCAGTCTTTGGGTACCTTTTTTGAGTCAAGGGACAGTTGGAATATATTGCATAGTGGTTTTGCAATTTCTTTGGCAAGCTCCTTCAATAGTCTTGGGTGCAAATTATCAGGACCGGCGGACTTATTGACGTCTAGTGCTTCAAGTCGCTTTTGGACGACAGGGGGGGAGAGTAGAATAGGTGGCATTGGGTTAGGGATGTCGTATGGTGGACTATGAGGAAGAGGACCATCTGGTTCACTGGTGAAAACCGATGCAAACTGCCTGTTGAAGAGTTTGGTGATGTCCTTCAAGTTGGTCACTTCCTTGCTATCATCTGTACTGAGTGCTTTAACTGACCGTGTGCTGTGGTCCTTACTTGATACATACTTCCAGAACTTCTTCGGGTTATTCTTACTATCATCAGCTAGCTTGGACTTGTACCGTATGTAAAGTTGTTTAGTTAGGCTTCTTAGTTTGTTTCGAGCTTTTGCAAACTTTTGGTAGTGTTCTTCCTTCCCTCCTTTATTGTACTTTCTCCAGTACCGTCCCCTCCTGTTTCTTTCCTTGCGTATCTCAGGGGTCACGAAAGGCAGTGTTTTGGGCTTTGGCGTGAGTTTTACTGACGTGTGTTTTTTTGAAGTGTAAGTAGCTTGTCCTTTAGGTTAGACCATTGTTGGTCGACGTCCCCTTGAAGTAAAGGTGACCAAACTACACCTTCCAGCTCTTTTCTGATCACCCTGTGGTCTACATAAGTTTTCTTTATGTAATCATTTTTTATCTTACGAAATGACACATTCACTTCTAGGATTATATGATCGCTCTTTCCTAGAGGAGGTAAGTAATTTATGTTCTGAAGCTGGTCTTTATTCCGTAAGAACACTAGGTCAAGTAGAGTTGGTCTCTGGAAAAGTCGGCCTCTAGTAGCTTGTTCGACAATCTGGTAGAGATTAAGGTCGTGAAGGCAGTCTGTGAATAGATTCGTGCTTCTGCTTCTGTTAGTAAGTACAGGTATATACGGATATACATCCTTCCATATGAGGTCAGGGAAGTTGAAATCACCAGCTATAAAAAGGTTCCCTGTGTAATTCATAGTTGCTTTATGCAGCATTGTTGCTATTGTCCGCTCGGTTTCTTGGCAATCAGAGGCAGATGGGTTTCTGTAAATACAGCCTACTCAGGTTATTACTCCACCGCTGTCATCACATAGGTCGAACCATACAGATTCAACAATTTGTGAGTTACCTGGGAGACATAATGATTGTATACTATAACAAGTCTTGAATAGCGCCAACGTACCACGCCTGCATTCTAAAGACTGTAAGTTTGACATGACACCATACCCTGGACTCTTAACATGGGAATCTTTAAGCCTGTTTCTACTGGACTTGGGACAAACATCGGTCAATAGGACCAGATCATAATTTTTGGAATAAATCACGGATTTCAGCTCGTTCAATTTGTTAGGAAGTTGGTCGACATTAGTAATTAGAGCATAAAAATCTGTACTTACTCGTTTTTGGTGTTGCTTACTCCGGTCGTTGGAAAGTTATGGAGACCAGTTTCAGGCATTATTTCTTGTAATTCTGCATATCTAATTGTTGGAAATTTGGACTGTAATCTAACTGCTCCATTTGCCCACTCTTCTCTGGCTGGTGAAATATTTGATAATCATTTGTATATTGTCAGAGAAAACGCTATAGCATTGCCTATAGTAAAGGCCATATGGCTCCAATGTTTTATTATTTATTTAAATGTTTTTGCAGAGGCACTTCGTATGGAAGGGGTCGTCGCATAAACTTCAGAAGGGGCTCATTTGATTAGAAATCAGAGGTTCTAGTGCCCTTTTTAAGAGTCAAAAGTGATTGGAGGGCAACTAGCCCACCTTTATGCCCTTTGTTCCCCAAATGCATGCAATAAAAATTTTGAGATAGCCATTTTGTTTAAAATACTTCAAATATCATGTAAAAAACTCCAGTGTTGAGACCCCCCCCCCCCGTCCAGGGCCCGGGGAAAGGCGTAAGTTATACCCTAAGGGTATATATGGTTCTTATGGAAGGGATGCTTGTAAAAACTTCAGAGAGGGCTCATTTTATTGGGAATTGAAAGTTATAGTTCACTTTTTAAGAGTCAAAAGAGATTGGGGGGCAACTAACCCCTCCCCTCCACACTCTTTTTCCTAAAAAAAATCTTATAAGAACTTTGAGATAGCTGTTCAGAATATTTCTAAGATCAGGTAACAAGAACTCAGATGTCAACACAATCCCCTAGAGCCCAGGGGCAGGTGTTGTAAGTTATGCCCTGGGAGCATATATGGTTTTATGAGAGATGCTCATATAAACTTCAGAGAGGGCTCATTTGATTGGAAATCAAAAGTTCTAGTTCACTTTTTAAAAGGCAAAAGAGATCTGAAGGCAACTAGCCCCCCCCCCCACACCTTTTTTCCCCAAACCCATCCAATAAAAATTTTTAGATAACCATTTTGTTAAATAGTTCAAGAGTGAGGTAAGAAAAACTCCAGTATTGATACAGCCCCCCCCCCCAGGGCCTGGCGGCAGGTGTTTAAAGTTATACCCTGGTGGAATAGATTGTTCTTATGGGAGGAATGCTTGTATAAACTTCATAGAGGGCATATTTGATTTGAAATTGAACGATCTAATTCACTTTTTAAGAGTCAAAAGAGAACAGAGGGCAACTTGCCCCCCCCCCCCCCACGCCCTCTTTCCCCAATCACATCCAATACCAATTTGAGATAGCCATTTTGTTAAAAATAGTTCAAAGGTCAGATAACAAAAACTCCAGTGTTGACCCAAATCCCTAGGTCCTGGGGGCAGGCATTGTAAGTTATGCCCTGGGGCATGTTTGGTTTCTTATGGAAAGGGTGCTTGTATGAACTTCAGAGAGGGCGTATTTGATTGGAAATTAAAAGTTTTAGTTTACTTTTTAAGAGTCAAAAGAGATCAGATGGCAGCTACCCCGTACGCCCTTTTTTTTTCCTAAACCCATCCAATAAAATTTGGAGATAGCTATTTTGTAAAAAATAGTTCAAAGGTCAGATAAGATTCTAACCACAGACAATTTGAGACAATTTGCGGTCTTTTCGTACTACTGTCTTTTCAAAGATATTTGATTATTAAAGCAAGTTGCAAACAATTTGAGACAATTTGCTGTCTTTTCATACTGCTGTCTTTTCAAAGATATTTCATTATTACAGCAAATCCGATTTCTAGCAACGATTTCTACTAAGCTAACAACGATTTCTACTAAAAAAAAAAAATACTAATTTTAAAATTTTCTGGTATTTTTCTAGTTTAAATTAAAACATTAAAATTGAAAACTAAACATCAAAAGGAAATCAAAAAATTAAATCTAGACAAGTCAGAAGTTTGAGGAAATTATCCTTGGCCCATATTCATGCTCACATATTTATCCCTGGTCTATCACACACAGCCTCAATAATTCACTGTGGATTCCGAATAACGCAAAAAGGATTTATTCGGAAAAGTTTTTTTAAAAACAATTAACCCAAATAAAGTTCAAGTCTTCTTTCTTCAGATTAATTAAAAAAACTTTTTCCGCAAAACAAGTTTTTTAAAGAAAAGTAAAGAACTCCATTAAACAAAAAATGAGCAAAATAAAATCAAATAATCTACCAAGCGTGAAACTACCACAAATCAGCATCGATAAATAAATGAAACCCAAAACGCACAGAAATTAAAATAAATAACTGAGTAAACTCAAAACGAGCAGAAATTAACATAAGTTGGGCTGAAAACCCCTATGCCTTCCCAAGGCCAGAACATAATTTGCACTTTACTCTTATAAATATAAATGTTTTTACTTTTATAACTTTAATAAGTCAAATAATATTAACATTTTGATTACTAAATTTCAGTATAAGTATACTAAACTGACAATGCACATTCATTTGTATTTTTTTCAGGAAAGTGCAAATTATGTTCTGGCCTTGGGAGGGCATATGGGTTTTGAGCCCAACTTATGTTAATTTCTGCTCGTTCTGAGTTTGACTTGGTTATTTACTTTAATTTCTGTTCGTTTTGGGTTTCATTTATTTATCGATGCTGATTTGTGGTAGTTTCACGCTTGGTAGATTATTTG
This sequence comes from Artemia sp. Qi Xiang Cuo, assembly GCF_049724085.1. Taxonomy (NCBI): domain Eukaryota; kingdom Metazoa; phylum Arthropoda; class Branchiopoda; order Anostraca; family Artemiidae; genus Artemia; species Artemia sp. Qi Xiang Cuo. Next base: position 25,720,822 of record NC_142797.1, on the reverse strand, counting down.
ATTTTATTTTTACTCATTTTTTGTTTAATGGAGTTCTTTACTTTTCTTTTAAAAACTTGTTTTGTGGAAAAAGTTTTTTATTAATTTCTGTTTCTTTTATATTTACATAATCTTTTCAGAGAAAAAGAAAATAATACTTTAAATCTTTTCGTTTTTTAAAGAATTTATAGTTTGGCCTGCTATTTGGATGTTGGAGAAAAATTTTCAAAAATTTTTAACTACATACACCCTCTTAAAAATCTAGACACAAATAGTAGTGTTTAATTTACTTTCATATCTCCTCTAGTTGACCTGAAAACGAAAACTTGATACCATTTGCAAAAAAAAATCTGTGCCTATTGTTAGAAATCTGTGCATAACTTAAAACCCTTCCCCTGAGGGTTGTGGGGGAGTGTCCTCCTCAAAAACATATTTTCTATCTAGAAATCAACTATGCTGAACAAAATGGCTCTCTCAAAATTTTGATTTGATGTCTTTGGGGGAATGATGGGCTTGGGGGGGGGGGGCTAGTTGCCCTCCAGTCACTTTCGACTATTAAAAAAGGTACTAGCCCTTCGAATTTCCAATCGAATGAACCTGTTTCGAAGTTTCTATGACAACGCCCTCTATAAAAACCTTATATGCCCCCAGGGCATAACTTAAAACCCTTGCCCTGAGGGTTGTGGGAGAGTGTCCTCCTCAAAAAATATTTTCTATGTATAAATAATAAATAGTACATTGTGTCAACATTGTTCTTATATGCCCTCAGGGCATAACTTAAAACCCTTGCCCCGAGGGTTGTGGGGGAGTGTCCTCCTCAAAAACACATTTTCTATCTGGAAATCAACTACGCTGAACAAAATGGCTATCTCAAAATTTTGATTTGATATGTTTGGGGGAATGCTGGGCGTGGAGGGGGGCTAGTTGCCCTACAATCACTTTCGACTTAAAAATGGCACTAGCCACTCCAATTTCAAATCAATTGAGCCCTTTTCGAAGTTTCTACGACAACGCCTTCTATAAAAACCTTATATGACCCAAGGGCATAACTTAAAACCCTTGCCCTGAGGGTTGTGGGGGAGTGTTCTCCTCAAAAACATATTTTCTATTTGGAAAGCAACTACGCAGAACAAAACGGTTGTCTCAAAATTTTTGATTGGATGTGTTTTGGGGAATGATGGGCGTGGGGGGCTTGTTGCCCTCAAATCACTTTCGACTATTAAAAAGGGCACTAGCCCTTTGAATTTCCAATCGAATGAGCCTGTTTTGAAGTTTCTACGACAATTCCTTCTATAAAAACCTTATATGCCCCCAAGGCATAACTTAAAACCCTTGTCCTGAGGGTTTTGGGGGAGAGTCCTCCTCAAAAACATATTTTCTATCTGGAAATCAACTATGCTGAACAAAATGGCTATCTCAAAATTTTGATTGGATATGTTTTGGGGGAATGATGGGCGTGTCTCAAAATTTTGAGTTTGGGGGGGGGGGGCGCTAGGTGCCCTCCAATCACTTTCGACTATTAAAAAGGGCACTAGAACTCACAATTTCCAATTGAATGAGGCCCTTTTGAAGTTTCTACAACGACCAATTCCATATGAAGTGCCCTGCTCTAAAGGAAAAAAAATAAATAATACATTGTGCCAACATCGTTCTTATATGCCCTCAGGGCATAACTTAAAACCCTTGCCCCGAGGGTTGTGTGCGAGTGTCCTCCTCAAAAACATATTTTCTATCTGCAAATCAACTATGCTGAACAAAATGGCTATCTCAAAATTTTGATTGGATATGTTTGGGGAAATGATGGGCTCGGGGGGGCTAGTTGCCCTCCAATGATTTTCGACTATTAAAAAGGGCACTAGCCCTTTGAATTTCCAATCGAATGAACCTTTTTTGAAGTTTCTACGGCAACGCTTTATATAAAAACCTTATATGTCCCCAGGGCATAACTTAAAACCCTTGCCCTGAGGGTTGTGGGGGAATGTCCTCCTCAAAAACATATTTCATATGTATAAATAATACATAATACATTGTGCCAACATCGTTCTTATATGCCCTCAGGGCATAGCTTAAAACCGTTGCCCTGGGATGTTGTGGGGGAGTGTCCTCAAAAACATATTTTCTATTTGGAAATCAACTACGCTGAACAAAATGGCTATCTCAAATTTTTGATTGGATGTGTTTGGGGGAACGATGGGCGTGGGGGGGATAGTTGCCCTCCAATCACTTTTGACTTAAAAATAGCACTAGCCACTCCAATTTAAAATCAATTGAGCCCTTTTCGAAGTTTCTACAACTACGCCTTCTATAAAAACCTTATATGCCCCCAGGGCATAACTTAAAACCCTTACCTTGAGGGTTTTGGGGGAGTGTCCTCCTCAAAACATATTTTCTATCTGGAAATCAACTACGCTGAACAAACTGGCTATCTCAAAATTTGTATTGGATGTGTTTAGGGGAATGATGGGCGGGGGGGGGGGGGCTAGTTGCCCTCCAATAACTTTCGTCTATTAAAAAGGGCACTAGAACTCTCACTTTCCAATCGAATGAGCCCCTTTTGAAGTATCTACGACGACTCCTTTCATATGAAGTGCCCTGTTCTAAAGAAAACAAAATTATACATTGTACCTTGTGCCAACATTGTTCTTGTATGCCATCTATAAAAACCTTATATGGCCCCAGGGCATAACTTACAGCCCTTGCCCTGAGGGGTGTGGGGGGTTTGTCATCCTCTAAGACATAAGCTCCAGAACTTTCAACAGCGTTGAACAAAATGGTTATCTCAAAATTTTGATTATATGTATTTGGGGGAATGAAGGGCGTGGGGGGGGGGTTAGTTGCCCTCCAATCACTTTTGACTATTAAAAAGGAAACTAGCCCTTCGAATTTCCAATCGAATGAGCCTGTTTTGAAGTTTTTACGACAACGCCTTCTATAAAAATCTTATATGCCCCCAGGGCGTAACTTAAAATCCCTGCCCTGAAGGTTGTGGGGGAGTGTCCTCCTCAAAAACATATTCTATCTGGAATCAATTACGCTGAACAAAATGGCTATTTCAAAATTTTGATTGGATGTGTTTGGAGGAATGATGGGTGGGGGGGGATCTAATTGCACTCCAATCACTTTCGACTATTAAAAAGGGCACTAGAACTCTCAATTTCCAATCGAATGAGCCCCTTTTGAAGTTTCTACGACAATCCCTTCCATATGAAGTGCCCTGCTCTAAAGGAAGAAAAAAACATAAGACTTTGTAACAACATTGTTCTTATGTGCCCTCAGGGCGTAACTTAAAACCCTTGCCCTGGGGGTTGTAGGGGACTGTCATCCTCAAAACATATTTTCTATCTGTAAATCGACTATGCTGAACAAAATGGCCATCTCAAACTTTGATTGATGTGTTTAGGGGAATAATGGGTGTGGGGGGGGGGGGGGCTAGTTGCCCTCCAATCACTTTCGACTATTAAAAAGGGCACTAGAACTCACAATTTCCAATCGAATTAGTCACTTTTGAAGTTTCTACGATGACCACTTCCATATGAAGCGCCTAGATCTAAAGGAAAAAAAATAGTACATTGTGCCAACATCATTCTTATATGCCCTCAGGGCTTAACTTAAAACCCTTGCCCCGAGGGTTGTGGGTGAGTGTCCTCCTCAAAAACATATTTTCTATCTGGAAATCAACTACGCTGAAAAAAACGGTTATCTCAAAATTTTGATTGGATATGTTTGGGGAAATGATGGGCGTGCGGGGGGGGGGGCTACTTGCCCTCCAATCACTTTCGACTATTAAAAAGGGTACTAGCTCCAATCGAATGAGCCTTTTTTGAAGTTTTCTACAACAACGCCTTATATAAAAACCTTATATGCCCCCACGGGCATAAATTAAAACCCTTGCCCTGAGGGTTGTGGGGGAGTGTCCTTCTCAAAAACATATTTTCTATCTGGAAATCAACTACGCTAAACAAAATGGCCATCTCAAAATTTTAATTGGATGTGTTTGGGGGAATGATGGGCATGGGGGGCTAGTTGCCCTCCAATTACTTTCGACTATTGAAAAGGGTACTATCCCTTTGAATTTCCAATCAAATGAGACTGTTTTGAAGTTTCTACGACAACACCTTCTATAAAAACCTTATATGCCCCCGGGGCATAACTTAAAACCCTTGCCCTGAGGGTTGTGAGGGAATGTCCTCCTCAAAAACGCATTTTCTATCTGGAAATCAACTACGCTGAACAAAATGGCTATCTCAAAGTTTTAATTGGATGTGTTTGGGGGAATGATGGGCGTGGGGGGGGGGGCTAGTCCTCGAATCACTTTAGACTATTAAAAAGGGTCCTAGGACTCTCGATTTCCAATTGAATGAACCCCTTTTGAAGTCTCTATGGCGACCCCTTTTATATCAAGTGCCCTGCTCTAAAAGAAAAAAATAATAAATGGTACATTGTGCCAACTTTGCTCTCATATGCTCTCAGGACGTAACTTAAAACACTTGCCCCAAGGGTTGTGGGGGGTGTCCTCCTCAAAATGATATTTTCTATCTGGAAATCAACTACGCTGGACAAAATGGCTATCTCAAAATTTTGATTGGATGTGTTTGTGGGAATGATGGGCGTGGGGGGGGGGGCAATTTGCCCTCCAATCACTTTCGACTATTAAAAATGGCACTAGCCACCCCAATTTCCAATCGAATGAGCCCTTTTCGAAGTTTCTACAACAACTCCTTTGATACGAAGTGCCTGTCGAAGAAAGAAGAAGAAGAAAAAAAAAAAACACATTGTGGCCACATCGTTCTTTACTTAGGCAGCGCTAGCGCGCTGCCTATGAAACAAAAGAAACGTTTCCTGTCTTGTTGTCAATTTCAAGAATTATCGAACTACTATGTAAGATCATGTGAAGGTTCTTCAAGCTTTCCCTAATAGATGCATTTTTTGAATCTTGCCCTAGTTTTGTACATTTTTGAGAATTTATATCGATGTGAGTCAAAATTATTGGTCTTTAAGTAGACTCCGGCAACTAATAGGACATAAGGTGCAACGAGGGATTGACTTTTAATTCACTTGGATATAGGCGTTCCACAGCTTCCAGATTAATAATAAGAGATTTTAGGAACATGCCCCTTAACTTAATATCTTTTCGCACGCATTGAATGGTACAGAATGATAGCTTAAGCTGTGGATGTATGACTTTTGTTAAGAGGAAAATGGAGTATGTGTGAATTAAGACCCTTGTGTTGACATTCCCCGTGCCTCCTATTTGTCTGTTACATTTACCTTCTTGGCGTGATAAAAAATTCACAAAAGTTAGATTAATATTTTTATAAGAATAAACAATAAATTAAACAGACATATGTAATAAACTTTTTCTTCCTGACTAAATTTAGTCTTTGATTTTTTAGGCCCTAAAAATAGAGCAATATGCAAGATGTTGGGACGGAGAATTGTATTAAACGAAGGAGTCGGATAAATCTCACTCCTGAACAAGTGAAGGAATTGGAGAAGGTCTTTGAAGAGACTCGCTTTCCAGATGGCGAAACTATAAATGAACTAAGTGTGCAGCTTCATCTAAGTAAAACACGGATCCAAGTAAGCTTAATTTTATATTACTGTTTTTGAGATATATTGTAATTATATCTTTGTGGATGTATTTGGATATATCTATGCCATTTTGTTTATTATCGGATTCATTCAGATGTAATAGCCTCTTGTGGGGCCAGCATTGTCCTTAATTTGTACCAAAATTCCTTGTAGTTATTTTAGTCAACATTTTGAGTCTTGTCGCACATCTTGCCGCACCTTTAGAAGTGCGGCAAGAGACAAGTTTGTTATACAAGTCATATTTTGATTGCCAGTTTTAGGCTTTAAGAGGAGTTTTGTTTGCTCCATCTTTGTGAGGAACTTTCCAATCTGTCCAATCTGTTCCACGTTAATTCTGAGGTATTTATTGCTTCACGGCTTTCAACTGAAAGCAAGGACCAACATTAAAACTTAAAAGAACAGAAATTGTTACGTATGTAAAGGAGTTTCCCCCTTACCAATACCTAACTCTTTACGCTAAAGTTTGACCATATGTCCCATTTCTTTAAGAACGACTCCTGAAACACAAGGGCCGTTTAATTAGAAAAATAAGAAACTTTTTAAAAGTACTAAAAAACTTTAGCGTGAAGAGTGAGGTATTCAGGAGGGATAAACCCCTCTCATACACGTAATAATTTTTGTTCTTTTTAAGTTTTAATGTTGATTCTTACTTTAAGATGTCCAAGGCTAAAGTTAATGGTGCTTGCACCGTTTTGTTTAGGACTTTAAGATGACATGGTACTACTGATTGAAGTTGCCACCGCATTTGTAAAAGATTTAGAAATTATAGGTAGTTATTTTGAAATAATAAAAAAAAAATTTAAGTAGGTATTAATAAGTTCAATTAGTTTTTGGAAAAGAAGAAAGGGAAAAGAATAAGTTTTGCTGTAAAGGGAGGGACAAGAATGAACTTAAGGATCTTATATATTTGGGCTGTAAGTGTAGGAATGTGGAGTGATCAGGTGCAATTGGTTTATTGTAACGATCAGCTTTATGGGTGTCACCAAGAAGTCCTCTTAGATATTTTGGGGCTGCAGATATTAGGCTACTTAAGTCTTGAGAGGATTTTTAGACAAAAATAAGGCCAGTTGTGAGTTATGGTTTGGAGTTTTAGGGAGTGTAGAAGGAGAGACAATTCAAAGAGTGTATTTAGAACATTCCATGAGACTATTAGGTTTAAGCTGAAAAATTTATTAGTTTGATCCGAAAAGGTTTTCGATGATTGTTATCATTAAGGGTAAAACCCCAGATTGGAATGAAAATACATTAGGGAAAGATTATCAGTTTACGGCAGCTTATTACAGGACTATCAACTTGGTTAAATTATCAATTCTGTGTAAGTGACGAAAAACTTATGAGCCGTGGCTAATTAGAGTAAAGCCAAGGTAGATAGTCTCTGCCAGAGGCAAAGCTAGCTTACCTTTTTCAGAGTTGTATAAAAATGATTAATTTAACTTCTTGATTATAGTCTATCATCCATCCTAGGGCAAAATTAAGGCCAAACGATTTTGGTCCATGCTCCACCTAGGCATTTCTAAGACCCTGATGCCCCCTCGTGATATTTAAAGTTTGATATTCAAACTTTTACGCATGTTCACCTGAAGGGAGCTTAAAAGGCCATTAACTCGCTATCTTTTTTGGGGTCGTCCCCTAGGCATAATTTTTACTAATTAAAAATATTTTTTCCACAAAATAAGCTTTTCAAAGAAAAGTAAAGAACTCCATTAAACGAAAAATGAGCAAAAATAAAATCAAATAATGTACCAAGCGTGAAACTACAACAAATAAGCATCGATAAATAAATGAAACCCAAAACGAACAGAAATTGCAATAAATAACCGAGTCAAACTCAGAACGAGCAGAAATTAACATAATTTGGGCTCAAAACCCCTATGCCTTCCCAAGGCCAGAACATAATTTGCACTTTACTGAAAAAAGTACAAATGTTTTGATTTATTGGGACAATATTTGGGGGCGCTCACCCGCCCAGAGTCTCGGGCAAGTGACCCAGAAATTTAAAAAATGTGTGAAAAATTCAAATTTTTTTCAGAATGTGGGGTTAAGTTTAGGCAACGAATAGGTACTATTTGAAAGATAAAGATGGCTTTAAACGATTGTTTTGCCTGTTATTTCAAGCAAATTTATGGTCCTATGTCAATTTTAAATTCTTGGTCAACCTTCTTAAGACCATAGGCAGGTGTGCCTTGTTTGCATCTTTTTTAAATTCTTGATCAGTATGCCTAAGACTCTAGGCAGGAATGCCTTTCCAAAAACTAACCTGAAAAGTATGTGTCCAATAAGAGAGTCATTCATAATCCTGCCATTTACCCGTGCCCCAGCCATTTAAACATTTGCCTCTCAATTACTTGGACTATCTGTCTTGGCTTTTCTCTGTCTACAATTACCCAGCGTCTTGATGCAACCTATTGCAAAATACTTGATAACTTCAATTCAAAATCAACGGACTCGGTCGAGGCCTTCTTTAATAAATCAAACAATATTAACATTTTGATTACTAAATATCAGTATATGTATATTAAACTGACAATGCACATTCATTTGTATTTTTTTCATTAAAGTGCATATTATGTTCTGGCCTTGGGAAGGCATAGGGATTTTGAGCCCAACTTATTTTAATTTCTGCTCGTTTTGGGTTTGACTCGGTTCTTTATTGTAATTTATGTTCGTTTTGGGTTTCATTTATTTATCGATGCTTATTTGTTGTAGTTTCACGCTTGGTAGATTATTTGATTTTATTTTTGCTCATTTTTTGTTTAATGGAGTTCTTTACTTTTCTTTGAAAAACTTATTTTGTGAAAAAAGTTTTTTTTAAATTAATCTCTGGTCGTTTTATATTGACATAATCTTTTCAGGGAAAAAGAAAATAATACTTTAAATCTTTTCGTTTTTTAAGACTTCATAGTTTGGCCTGCTATTTGTATGCTGGAGAAAAATTTTCAGCAATTTTTAAGAACATGCACACTTTTAAAAATCTGGACACAAATAGTGGTGTTTAACTTAGTTTTATACCTCCTCTAGTTGATCTGAAATAGAGAACATGATACTATTCGCCAAAAAATCTGTTTACTTTCTTTGATAGCTTAGATACATTTAAGCTATTTTGATTTGGTTAAGTTTTAACAGCAGAAGCAGCCTCGACGGATTAAACTTAATACCTTTAGTCGTTCTTGGGACATTGCTGAAATGTCGTGTTGGGAACTGGCATTAACATAGTACAAATTGATTCAATCTTGATGGAACATTTAATTTTTAAGACAAAATTGGCAAATGGGAGGGTAAGCGTGGGAGGGGGACTATATGCCCTCCAATCACTTTTGACTATTAAAAAGGGCATCAGCCTTTTCTATTTTCAATCGAATGGGCCCTTTTCGAAGTTCCTACGACAACTCCTTCGATACGAAGTGCCCTGGTCTAAACAACAAAAAAATAAAAAAATAATACATTATACATACATCGATCTTCACTATAAATAAAAATTTCAAGCCTTCCAGTCACTTTCGAAAGGCACTAAGCCTTTCAATTTCCAATCGAATGAGCCCTTTTTGAGTTTTTAGGACAACCGTTTCTAAAAACACCTTATATGCCCCCAGGGCATAAATTACAACCCTTACCCTAAGGGCTGCTAGGGTGGCTGTCATCATCTAAGACCTAATTTCCAGAACATTCAACTACGTTAAACAAAATGGCTGCCTCAAAATTTTGATTGGATGTGTTTGGGAGAATGGTGGGCATGAGAGGGGCGTTAGTCACTCTCCAATCACTTTCAACTATTAAAAAAGGCACTAGCCCTTTCAATTTCCAATCAAATGAGCCCTTTTGAAGTTTCTACGACAACACTTTCAATTAAAACCTTATATGCCCGCAGGGCTTAACTTGCAACCCATGCCTTGAGGACTGGGGGGGTTATCATCCTTAAAGACTTAATTTCCAGGACTTTCTACTACGTTGAACAAAATGGCTATCTGAAAATTTTGATTGGATTTGTTTGGGTGAATGGTGGGCGTGAGAGGGGAGTTAGTTATCCTCAAGTCACTTTCTACTATAAAAAGGGCCCTAGCCCTCTCAATTTCTAATTGAGTGAGCCCCTTTTGAAGTTTTTACGACAACGCTATCTATAAAAACCTTATATGCCTCCAGGGCACTTACAATCTTTATAATCTTTGCCCTGGGGCTCTGGGGGTTTGTCATCCTTAAATACATAATTTCCAGAACTTTCAACTACGTTGAACAAAATGGCAATCTATAAACTTTGATTAAATGTTTTTGGGGAAGTGGTGGGCGTGAGAGGGGGGTTAATTACTCTCCACTCACTTTCGACTATTAAAAAAGGCAATTTCAATTTCCAATCAAATCAGCCCTTTTGAAATTTCTACAACAATTTTCTATAAAAACTATATATTCCCCCAGGGCATAACTTACAACCCTTGCACTGATGACTCTGAGGGGGTTATCATCCTAAAAGACCTAATTTCCAGAACTTTCAACTACGTTGAACAAAATGGACATATCAAAATTTTTATTGGATGTGTTTGGAAAAATGGTGAGCGTAAGAGGGGGGTTAGTTGCCCTTCAATCACTTTCGACTATAAAAAGGCACTAGCGCTTTCAATTTCCAATTGAATGAGCCCTTTTGAAGTTTTTACAACAACGCTTTCAATAAAAACCTTATATGTCCCCTGGGCATAACTTACAACCCTTGCCCTGAGGGCTATTGGGGGGGGGGGAAGGGTTGTCATCCTTAAATACCTAATTTCCAAAACTTTCAACTACGGTGAATAAAATGGCTATCTAAAATTTTTTATTGATTTGTTTGGGGAAAAGGTGGGCGTGAGAGGGGGGTTAGTTGCCCTCAAATCACTTTCGACTACTAAAAAGGGCACTAGCCCTTTGAAATTCCAATCGAATGAGTCCTGCCTCAAGTTTCAACGACAAAGATTTCAATAAAAACCTTATATGCCTCAAGGGCATAACTTATAGCCCTTGCCCTTAAGACTGTGGGGGAATATCCTGCTCAAAGGTATAATTTCCTCAACTTTAAACAGCGTGGAACAAAATGGCTATCTAAAAATTTTGATTGGATGTGTTTGGAGAAATGGTGGGCGTGGGAGGTTTGTTAGTTGCCTTGCAATCACTTTCGACTATGAGAAAGGGCACTATCCATTTCAGTTTCCAATCGTATGAGCCCTTTTTGAAGTTTCTACGACAACGCGTTCTTTAAAAACCTTATATGCCCCAGGGCATATATTAAAACGCTTGCCCTGAGGGTTGTGGGGGGATTGTCATTCTCAAAGACCTAATTTCCAGAACTTAAAACTACGTTGAATAAAATGGATATCTCAAAATTTTGATTGGATGTGTTTGGGGAAATGGTGGACTTTTGAGGGGTGTTAGTTGCCTTCCAATCACTTTCGACTATTAAAAAGGGCACTAGCCATTTCAATTTCCGATCGAATGAGACGTTTTTGAAGTTTCTACGACCACGCGTTCAATAAAAACTCTTATATGACCCCAGGGCATAACTTACAACCCTTGTCCTGAGGGCTGTGGGGGGGGGGGGGGTTGTCACCCTAAAAGAATTAATTTCCATATCTTAAAACTACGTTGAATAAAATGGCAAAATTTCCAATAAAAATTTTGATTAGATGTGTTTGGGGAAAAGGTGGACTGGAGAGGGGGGTGAGTTGCCGTCCAATCACTTTCGACTATTAAAAAGGGCACAAGCCACTCCAATTTCTAATTGAATGATCCCTTTTTGAAGTTTTTTCTACAACTTCTTCGACACGAAGTGCCCCGGTCTAAAGGAAAAAATAATAATAAATGATACATTGTGCCAACATCGTTCTTATGTACCCTCAGGGCATAACTTAAACCATTGCCCCGAGGGTTGTGGGGGAGTTTCCTCCTCAAAACTATATTTTCTATCTGGAAATCAACTACGCTGAACAAAATGGCTATCTCAAAATTTTGATTGGATTTGTTCAGGGGAATGCTGGGCGTGGGGGGGGGAGGGTTAGTTGCCCTCCAATCACTTTTGACTATTAAAAAGGGCACTAGCCACTCCAATTTCCAATCGAATGAGCCTTTTTCGAAGTTTCTACGACAACTCCTTCGATACGAAGTGCCCTGGTCTAAGACCACCAAAAAAATAATTCATTGTACCAACATCGTTCTTTACTTAGGCAGCGCTATTGCGCTGTCTATGATATAATATCGTTGCAACACTCTCATGTCTTTTTTTTGCTCTGTAGATGAATTTAAATGTGAAATCACTCACATGAAAATGTGATGAAAACATGGAAATTATTATGGCTCTAAAATACAGTCAGCCGAAGGATGCACGTACTGCCCTTGACCCGCCAAAACATTGCCATGCCCCACGGCCGGGCCTCTGCTCTATGTTGGGAATCATGGGCATGGAGTAAGGGTAATTCAAATAGTCTATCAGTTCTCTGAGCCATTTGAAGGCAATTGGAGACCAAAAATGATTCAAAGATTTATGACCAACCATATCCACAGGACTTACAGGCAAGTGGGCGATTGATATTAATCATGTGATATGAGCTTTTCCTACTGGGAAGCCTTACCTGCACTTAACTTGTAATAGCGGTGAAAGAGGTTTTCGGGTTAACACTGGAAGGACAATGTCTACTGGACATCTAGGCACAGAAGAAAAAGTTGCAATCTTTTCTGTTTTATTTTTTATGATTTGTATTTCATATTTTGTATATTGATGGTTTATGTTGCCATGGCCCTTTTGCTTTTTGCCAAAAAATCTATCTATCTATCTATACTTTCAGTCATTTTATTCTTAGTAGAAGCCAGCATTTTTTTAAGCAAGCACTAATAGTGGTTGTTTGTCCCAAGAACCTTTGCTTGTTTTTTTTTTTTTTAATTTCACAATGTAAACTTCTTATAATAAAACTTTTATTCTTTTAAATATTGTTTTGGAGGGTAAAGGGGACCACGGTGATGGTGAGACTTACACTATGTTTCTAATGAACAAATAACCTCAACGAATTACGACTTATTTGGTTACCTCCTTTAAACTATAGACAAACATCCAGGGAAAAACCTTACGCTTGAAATCTCACTGAAGCGACATTGCTTGATCGCCACGTCAAGCCGCCACGCTCGTTGCTAGGCATGGGACGGGTGTCCCACTGGTACAACCGTACGAGTATCTGTTGTTTTACTAAAAACAGGTTAGTTGTTAGATTGGTATCCTGGATATCTTTTCTTGAGAGACATCCCAATAATAAAATAGGAGAAGTAACCCTCTTAAAGCAAAAATCGTGGCAAAATTCCAATTCCTGAACCTAGGCTAGAAAAAAAATAGATGCAGTTATGAAAAAAACAAGTTAAGATGCAGCTAGTGAAAAAAATTATTATTGTGTTCAAACCACAAAAACTGACCGACTCAAACAGATCACGAACAAAAAGAGTCCGGTAACTTCTAAGCGAGGTGTGTCCCTTTGAAATTCTGACTGATCTTGACAATTCTCACCATAACTTTAACTCTGCAATTCCCTATAATGAATGTCAAGCTAACAGAACTGCAAGAAGATCAGGCAACAATGTCTCACTTTGTGTCTGGACTTTATAGCTCACTGTTTATCTAAATTTTCAGTCTATCTTAATTTGCTGGCTTATTCATACGGAATGCAAAAAGGTTCTTGAAAAAAAAGAGGAAAAGATATGAATAAGCTTAGAGAGAAATATAAAAGAACGATGGACATTTGTCTGATAAATAATTGGGCCAGTGGCCAAACATATCCATCTAAGGTAAATGGCCACCACAACATCTAAAAGGGTAATCAAACCCAAAAAAGTATATATTCATAAAACAGCAGCTTCAAAATTTGAAATAAAATTTTTAGTTTTCCGTCTGTTGCTACAGATCCATATTGCAGCTACAGATCAGCTTAGCTACATGGTCCACTACCATCAAAAGTGTCTTCAATGTAGAACAATTGGAATAATGGGCGGTATAGCCATTGCAATCAGGTTTTGGACTTTCAGCAAGCGAATCTTTAGGATCAGTGGAAAATAATCGTGCTAATTTAGTGAAAAAATGGTTGGACTTGGCTTGAGGGGAGAATTCATATACCCAACAACCACCAACAAAACGGAAGAACCAAAGGAGTACAGCAATCTTAGGGGTCCCAGCTCATAACTTATTAGTAATTGTAGCACGATTAACTAAGAAACTTTCTAGTCCTCTCAAATTTACATTTAAGAGAAACAAAGAATAGGGCCCTAGTATATCGTTCATCTTGCCTCTTAACCTCCTGCTGTGATAAGATGTCCATATTTGAGTCAAAACATAATTTGTCAAATGGCATCGTTTGAACAACTCGTGGTAAAAGATAGGGAGTGTTGCGAGAATGATTGAAGCACAGGGGGTTGGGGAACAAATTTCAAGGCCGCGTCAAGTAACTTTTTTAGGGTGCTACCCCTTGGGATAGTCAAATTAGGAACAAGTATCGACACCAACTGGGAGCCAAATTGTCTATAGGAAATAGTTTTGGGGGAACAGGTACTAATTGGTAATGACAAAGACCCTCTCCCAGAAGCCATAGTTTGGGAAGGATAGGCCTTGGTAAGGTAATCAAAACTGGGAAAAAAGTTGAAGGCTGAAGGAACTGACTATCATCTCTTACCTCCCGAAGAGACTCCTCTCCCCGTCAGTCGTAGCCAAATGCCTCAAAAAGTTGATAGGACAGACCTCAAACCCAGGGGCGTAGCTGCACGCATTTTTATTGGAGGGACAAGAGGGGTCTCCATCTGCAGAGTCAAGGGGCATGGGCTATATAATAATTTTTTCTCCAAATTATTGAGGGGAGACAACTGCCCCCCCCCCGATACGACGTCACTGTTCAAACCTCTTCCTAGGCTTTTCCCATTCCAACAATATATTCAGTATCGCCCAACTTTTCGAAAAGCTATTGTGATCCTTCAAATTCTACTTCCCGATATACCTTATCCCCTTTTCTGTTCTTTTTTGTTAGAAGCGGGACAGGCCATTAGAAAAACTATCATAGGGCTCGGCCTTAATCATAGGCAGCGCAATAGTGCTGCCTAAGTAAAGAGCGATGTGGGCACAATGTATTATTTATTTATTTATTATTTTATTATTTTTTTTTATCTTAGACCAGGGCACTTTGTAACGAAGGACTTGTCGTAGAAACTTTGAAAAGGGCTCATTCAATTGGAAATTGAAATGGCGGGCCCTTTTTTAATAGTCGAAATTGATTGGAGGGCAAATAACTCCCCTCCCATGCCCACCATTCCCCCAAACACATTCAATCAAAATTTTGAGATAGCCATTTTGTTCAACGTAATTGAAAGGTCAGGAAATTATGTCTTGAGGATGACAAACCCCCACAGCCCTCAGGCAAGGGTTATAAATTATGCAACAGAAGTTCTAGTGCCTCTTTTGAGATTCAGAATGATCGGAGGGTGGATACCCCCCTCCTCCACACCTCGTGATTTCCGAAATACATCTGCTAAAAATTATGAGATGGCTATTTGTTGTTGTAGAAACTTCGAAAAAGGCTCATGCGGTTGGAAATTGAAGGGGCTAGTGCCCCTTTTAATAGTCAAAAGGGATTGAAGGGCAACTAACCCCCCTCCCACACCCACCATTTTACCAAACACATTTCATCAAAGTTTTGAGATAGCCATTTTGTTCAACGAAGTTGAAAGGTCCGTAAATTATGTGTTTGAGCATGACAACCCCCCCCCCCCCCCCCCACAGCCCTAAGGGCAAGAGTTTTAAGTTATGCACTGGGGTATATAAGGTTTTTATAGAAAGGATGGTCGTATGAACTTCGGAGGGGGCTCATTGGGCTGGTAATCAGAATTTCTAATACCCTTTTTAAGATTCAAAATAATCGGAGGGCAGATATCCCTCCTCCGCCCCACGTCGTATTTTCCCGCAATAATCGAAATTCCGAGATGGTCATTTGATTTTGTAGAAACTTCAAAAATGCTCCTTCAAATGGAAATTGAAAGGATCTTTTTTAATAGTCAAAAGTGATTGGAGGGCTACCCCCCCCCCCCCCGCACACACCTATCAGTTCCCAAAACACATTTAATCAAAATTTTGAGATAGCCCTTTTGTTCAGCCTAGTTGAAAGGTCTGGAAATTTTGTCTTTGAGAATGTCAACCTCACCCCCCCCCCCCAAACCCCTCAGCGCAAGGGTTGTAATTTATTCCCCGAGGGTATATAAGGTTTTATGGAAAGGGTGGTCGTACAAACTCCGGAGGGAGTTCATGGGATTGGAAATCAGATGTTGTAGCTCTTTTTAAAGAGTCAAAGTGATCGGGGGCATCCCCTCCCACGTCGTATTTTCCACAAATGTATCCAATAGAAATTTTGAGATAGCCTTTTGTTAAAAAAACATCCAAAGATCATATAATAAGTCTTTTGGGGTGGACAGAATCCCCCAGAGTCTTGGGGTAAGGGTTGTAAGCTATAGCCCAGGGGTATATGAGCTTTTTATGGAAGGAGTGGTCTTGTAAACATCAGAAGGGGATCATTCATTTGAAATTAACAGCCCTAGTTCCCTTCTAAGAGTCAAACATGACGGACGGAGAGCAACTAGCCCTCCACCCTGACATCCTCTTTTCCCAAAACGCACTCAATTGAAATTGTGAAATAGCTATATAGTTACCAATGGTCCAAAAATTATATAACAATGTCTTTAGAGTGGACACAATCCCCCAGAGCCCATGGACAAGGGTTGTAAATTATGCCCCCCGGCATATAAGGTTTTTATGGAACCAGTGGTCGTATAAGCTTTGGATTGGATTGAGCCCTTTTGATTGGAAGTCCAAAGATTTAGTGCCGTTTGTCAGAGTCAAAAATGAATGGAGGGCAATCAGCCCCCCCCCCCCAAGCCTATCATTTCCCAAAACGTATCCGATCGAAATTTTAAGAGATCGATTCAGCCTTGTTGAACGGTCCAGTAATTGCCAAGCTGTAAGATAGGCAATTTGTTCATTGTTAAAACACAGGATATATTATTGAGAAAAGTATGTATGTTTGAACTTTACTTTCCAAGAAGACGAAGGGCATTCAGGTGAGCCGTTCAGAGAATGTAAAGGGTATTGTTGAACTAAATCAAAACACATTATGTATATACGGATTGTCAAAAGGGTGTAACACAGGAACAACAGAGTATATTAATTTGGAAAATTCTGGGAATGATAAGGGGTATGATCAAAAAGGCAATATTTGTATTTTACCAATACTGCTACAACTACCACCACCACTACTACCACATTACTCTATTTACAGTATTGAGGGAAAATTGGAGCTAAATCAAAAGACACTATGTGCATACAAACTGTCAAAATAGTGTATCTCAAGAATTGATTTGGGTGTTAAGATATATGCTCCCTCCGAAACAAGCGATTTTACGACAAGCTTTCAGCTGTAGGTTACATAAAAAGATTAAGATACTAATATCTTTGGATTTATTAGTATCAGATCTGTATATTCACCGAGCCAGAGTTATGATATTACTTAAATTTTTTATTGGATGAGGATCTAAACTCGCATAAAAAATTAAGGAAAATTGCCATTTTTTCAACAATTTTCAACTTATACTCAACATATTTTCAGTCTAAAAAAGTATGTGGCCAGATTTCAAATCATGTTTCGGTAGATTTATAGAGCTGAATCCCAGCTATGGAGTGATAGCAAGATAATCTTCTTCTGTTGATATATTAAAACCGTGGGAGAGAAGAAAAATAATATACGGAAAATCGTATTGGGAACATAAACCTTACGTTGGAACTATCAGAGATTGCTCAAAGGGGAAGATCATCTCACCAAAAGGCAATATGTGCACACTACTGCTAATACTACTGTTACTGCTGCATTTACTACTGCTACAGCTACTTCAATTGATACTACTTGTAAGGCTAAGAGCACTGAGAAGAAAATTTGATAACATACAGGTTATCAAAAGGACACATCAGCAATGTCACAGCAACGGCTAATTGTATTAAGTAGAAACTTCTAGAATTTTATGACAGGGATGTTCTACTGATCAAAAGGCAATATGTTAATACTATTACTAGTAATACCAATACTACTACTGTGGCTACTATTACAACTATGCCCAAGGGTATGAAGGTGAAATTTTCAAGGAATTTTCAAGGTAAACTGAATCACAGCATGCCATCTGTATGCAGGTTGTCAAAAGGGTGCAACAGCAATATCTTAGGAACAGTTTGGTGTGTAAAGTTGAAACTAACAGGCCTTGTGGTGAGGGATGTTGAACTAACCAAAGGAAAGTATTTTCATCCTAATGTTACTGCTTCTACTCTTACTACTAATAATTTTACTATTATTAATACTACTGCAACTAAAGCTTAGGCTACTACAATTAATTCTACTATTAATACTACTTCTACTGCTATTAAAGCTAAGGATATTAAGGTGAAAAACTTGGGATATATAGAAACTAAATGTAACTAATTTGAAACACACTATGCCTTAACAGGTTGTCAAGTGGACGCATTCAGGTTGTCAAGGGGAAATGCTTCCGGAACGGTTGATGGTATTAAGCTGAAACTTTAAGCGTGTGTTGAAGGGGAAGTTGAAGAAACCAAAGGTCATATGTGCATATTGCTACTAATGCTGCTACAACTATTGCTACTGCGCAAGCTAAGGGTATTAAGGTGAAGCTTTTAAGGAATATTTTGGGCGGATGCTGAACTAAATAAGAACAACCTATGAGCATGTGGATTTTCAAAAAGGTGACAAAGTAATATCTGAAGAACAACTTATATTATTAAGTTAGCCCTTTAAGGGTAAGTTGTGGGGGATTTTGAACTAGCCAGAAGGCACAATGTGAATACTTATAATACTACCACTACACACTGTAACTAAAGAGGTATTGAAGGGCAAGCAGCCCTTCCCTTAAGCCCATTCATTTTCCAAACGCATCCACTCAAAATTTCGAGTCAGCTATTTTGTTCAGCATAGTAGAGCGGTTCAGCAACTATGTCTTTAGGGATGTTGGGTATGCCAACCCCCCACAATCATGTAATTGGCCCATTATGCTTTAAAACTAAATGTTGCTTTAAACTAAATCAAAAGGTATTGTGTTTATAGTTGCCAAGAAGACACTTCAGCATTATATTGATAACGAGTGGGAGCATTAAGTTGAGACTTTTGAGGCTAATGCTATAACTACTTCTGCTCTTATAATTTAAATATATAAAAAGAGTATAAGTGTATCCAGGTTGTCAAAGAGCATAGATAGAATCTTTAGGGAATGATATTAAGTTTTACTTTTCATGTCAACTTCAGGAGTTATAAAATTAAATTAAAAATACTGTTTGTGTCAGGAATAAAAATCATTGATGAAGTTTCTCCAACATAGAAATAACAACCCATACTATTGATTCTTATCAAAAAAAAAAACATAAAAGATATAAATACAATTTTTTCCATGAAAAAGCCCATGTCAATAAAAAACAAAGAGAAGGTAATTTAAAAAACTTTTTCTCAAAACAAATTTTTCAAAGAAAAGTAAAGAGCTCCATTAAGCCAAAAATCTGCAAAAATAAAGTAGAATAATCTTCCAAGCGTAAAACTACCACAAATCACTATGAATATATAAATAAAACTCAAAACGAACAGAAATTACAATAAATAGCTGAGTCAAACTCAAAACGAGCAAAAATTAGCATTAGTACGGCTGATAACCCCATTGCCTTCTCAAGACCAGAAAATAATTTGATAAATACAAATTATCAAATTTTTACTTTCATAAATAAAAAAATATCAAAACTTTAAGGAATAAATATCAGTTGGCCAATAGGTCAATTAAACTGACAATCCACGGTCATTCGTTTTTCTTTTCTTTTGGTAAAGCGAAAATTATGTTATGGTTTGATGGATGAATTTTGATTAACCGCAGACAATGGGAGCCTCTCTTGATGTCTCGGTGTCACCATAGGTTCGATACAACCACCCTGGGAAAAATACAAATTCTTCATAAAAGTTGTGACGTTTTTAAATCATTTTAGTGGCCAGAAATCTCATTTAAGAAAAAAAAAAAAAAAACTGTATCCGATTTAGAAGCCGGCCCTGGCAATCGATATGTCGCAGGCTTGTATATATACTTATTGTCGTTGTAAGTATCATCCTCCAAATGAGTTACCTTTGTTTGTTACTCTTTCCTCGGGGAAATGGAGTGCTCCCCAGGAAATGCATATAACATTGAACGGTCCGAATGACCAACGGTTGAGAGACAACTTGCAATATCCTTTACCTTAGGTGAATGATGTATTTTAATCTCTTGAAATGTACTCATAAATATGACATCAATCATTAGATATTTCTTGTCAATCATATTTTTCTTGTATAATTTTGCTTGCATCATAGACACTAAAACGATACAACCACTACTGAGTCAAATATGACATGTATGCTTTTTGAATATATTCGTAATTATGACGTCACTCATAAAAATCTTTTTTTCCAAAATTAAGGCTCGTAACGAATTTTCTCAAACTCGTTACCTGAATAGATCGTTTTTTTAGCCAGAAAATCCTTCAATCCCGATTTCCCCGAAAAAATAAGGAGCCGTTTTCGAGAAAAATATATACATATACAAATACACAATTTTGCTCGTTTACAGAGATGGTAGCATATATAGAAGCAGATTTTTTGTCAAAATATTTATTTTATTTTAAATATCGTATTTTATTCTTTACAAAAGGCACTAGAAATAGTGACTTCCTTGAGAATGAGTCCTTAAACTACTCTTTATGATGGTTTGGTTTCCCGCTAGCAGGGGAGGAAAAAACGGAAAAAGGACAAATCAGTGCCATCCTTGTAAAAAAGTTATTTTCCTTGTTCTCCAAGCCAGGGGACTGTAATTTCCTGTGCTTTTTGGCAATGACGATTCCAATGGTGACTTTTTATTTCGATCTGATTTGTTGTCAAAATAATTAATTATAGGGCACTCTGTGCCGAGGTTTGTCCTTTACTAAGCAGTTTAGTAGATATTTACAAGATTACTTGATTTTTTTTGGGGGGGGGTGTCCCCCTTTTTCAAAAATTAGGTGTATTTTTCAGGCTTATATATATTATTGAGTAATTATACAAAACAAATCAAATAAACGTGGAGCTATATTAAAACCAAAGACGAGTGAAGGTTAATTATAAAATTTAATTGAAACTTAAAACGAACAGAAATTTAAATGAATAAAATGTTAATTTTGAAAAAAACAGAAATCATCACAAAAACGAGTAAGGCTAACACCCCGTATTACTTTTGTATTCTTCACATTCATATGGTTTTTCACCAGTGTGCGTTCTCTTATGCTCAACCAAAATGTATTTCGAAGACAATTTCTTTTTGCACACGTCACATTCATGTTTCACCAGAGTGAGTTTTTCACCAGTTTGGGTTCTCATATGACTAGCCAAGTGGGACTTGACATAAAATTTCTTTTGGCATGTTTCGCATTCGTATGGTTTTACTCCACTGTGAATTCTGATATGCACAGTCAAATTGGACTTGGTATAAAATTTCTTTTTGCACGTTTCACATTCATATGGTTTTCCTCCACTGTGAATTTTCATATGCACAGCCAAATTGGACTTATCAGAAAATTTCTTTTTGCATGCTTCACATTCATAGGGTTTTTCTCCATTGTGAGTTCTCATATGCCTAGTCAAAGTGCTCTTGATCGAAAATTTCTTTTTGCACGTTTCACATTCATGTGGTTTTCCTCCACTGTGAATTGTCATATGCACAGCCAAATTGTACTTATCAGAAAATTTCTTTTTGCATGCTTCACATTCATAAGGTTTTTCTCCAGTGTGGGTTCTCATATGCCTAGTCAAATTGCCCTTGATCGAAAATTTCTTTTTGCATGCTTCACATTCATAAGGTTTTTCTCCATTGTGAGTTCTCATATGCTTAGCCAAACTGGACTTGATGGAAAACTCCATTTTGCAAGTTTCACATCCATAGGGTTTTTCACCAGTGTGCGTTCTCATATGCTGAGCCAAAACCAACTTCGAAGAAAGTTTCTTTTTGCACTGGTCACATTCATATGGTTTTTCACCAGTGTGGGTTCTCATATGACTAGCCAAATAGGACTTGGTAGAAAATTTATTTTTACATGTTTCACATTCGTATGGTTTTTCTCCACAGTGAATTTTCATATGCACAGCCAAACTGGACTTAAAAGAAAATTTCTTTTTGCATGCTTCACATTCATAGGGCTTGTCTCCATTGTGAGTTCTCATATGCATAGCCAATCTGTACTTATAAGGAAATTTCTTTTTGCACACTTCACATTCATGTAGTTTTTCACTAGTGTGCATTCTCATATGCTCATTTAAAGAAAATGCCCAATAGAATTTCTTTTTACATGCTTCGCATTCATGCAGTTTTTCACCAGTGTGAGTTCTCATATGTAGATTCAAGCTCCGTCTCCGTAGAAATGTCTTTTTGCAAGTTTCACATTCATATGGTTTTTCTCCTCTGTGAATTCTCATATGCAAAATCAAATTGAACTTCGAAGAAAATTTCTTCTTGCATGCTTCACACTCATAGGGTTTTTCTCCATTGTGAGCTCTCAAATGCGTAGCCAATCTATGCTTCCAAAGAAATTTCTTTTTGCACACTTCACATTCATATAGTTTTTCACCAGTGTGCATCCTCATATGCTCATTTAAAGAAACTGCCAAATAAAATTTCTTTTTGCATTCTTCACATTCATATGGTTTTTCACCAGTGTGGGCTCTCTTATGCCTAGTCAAATTGTTCTTGGTAGTAAATTTCTTTTTGCATGCTTCACATTCATAGGGTTTTTCTTCATTGTGAGTTCTCATATGCTTAGCCAAACTGGACTTGATAAAAAATTCCATTTTGCATGTTTCACATCCATAGGGCTTTTCACCAGTGTGCGTTCTCTTATGCTCAGCCAAAATGAATTTCGAAGACAATTTCTTTTTGCACACGTCACATTCATGTTTCACCAGAGTGAGTTTTTCACCAGTGTGGGTTCTCATATGACTAGCCAAGTGGGACTTGACAGAAAATTTCTTTTTGCATATTTCGCATTCATATGGTTTTTCTCCACTGTGAATTCTGATATGCACAGTCAAAATGGACTTGGTAGAAAATTTCTTTTTGCACGTTTCACATTCATAAGGTTTTCCTCCACTGTGAATTTTCAGATGCACAGCCAAATTGAACTTCCGAGAAAATGTCTTTTTGCATACTTCACATTCATAGGGTTTTTCTCCATTGTGAGTTCTCATATGCGTAGCCAATCTGTGCTTCGAAGGAAACTTTTTTCTCCAGTCCAGTTGTATGTCTTCTTGGTTTGTAAAGTCGGTCACTCCAGTCATAAGCTGTGAATCTGGGTCAAGCCCAAAGTTTCCAAAACTTAAAGCCATATCACCAAAGGTATAATGCTGGCTGTTCATATTTGTACTTGTTCTTTGCATATTTATTTAACTACTTGCTTTTCAAAATTAGACTGATAGATTTTCCTAGACAACACCTGTTTTTATGCTATGAATGACGTCATTGAAACAGATTTGATGTGAATTTTCACGTGACGTCACTTACGGATGTAATATGAATGTGGTCTTTTATATTAGTAAATGACGTCATTAAAATACTGATGTATATAAACATGACGTCAGTCATGTGTATTTTTCCCCAAAATTAAGGCTCTCCACGAATTTTCTCAAACTTTTTCTTGGTATCACAAGAATTTTTTTTTTCTTGAAGACAAAAGTATAAGGTGATGGGAAACTGATTTTTTGTCTTTACACAAAGCCTTTGTATGTATCTATCTATAGGCTACTTGCTGTTTGTTATTGCGTTTCTGTTTTGAAATTTTACATATTATCAAGTGCCTACATACAACATGCTTTAAGGTAGTAAAACTGCGTGTTAACAGTCATTTTTCCGTTGAATAGAAAGAGTTTTCAGTGAAATAATTGCTATCATACTGTACATAATTTAAACTGTAGTTTTTTTCCTTAGGATTGGCTCCGAAATAGAAGAAAAGAATGTCGGAAGCATGCTAGCCCAAAAAAGCTTGTTAACGGTTAGTTTTACGAAGATTCATTAAATGAGTTTTCTAAACATATTTCTGCCTTTATTGAAGACTGATTTGCCATGTTAATTTTGCTCGAAAAATCGAGTAATGTTACCTCTAAAGTAATTTCAGCCTTTCTAAGTTCGTTTTTCCTAAATACCTATAAAAAAATTTACAATAAATAAAAGAAATAATAAATTAATTGATTTGAAAAAAGATTATAAATTTCTAATGACAAATTTGGAAAATCTTAAGTTATAAGTTTAGAAAAATCAACATTTACTTTATAAATAATATGAATGAAATTACGTTAAGTGAGAATATTTCAAGCTATAATACCATTCTTTATGGAAGCATTGCATACTAAAGTAACTGTTGTTGTAAAATATATAGCGTTGTATAATTTATTTTATAGTATAATTTCATGGTTATGGCATCGGCCACAACCTAGTAAAGAACGAAATCGAAAAAGTAAAACGCGTTTTGAAAAAAACAAAACCAAAAAAATGTCAAATGAAAGAGCTTTAAAACCTATTAACGTGTTTAAAAAAAACTCAAATGAAAAAAAATATCTATTTGAAGGTGATTTAGGAATGGTAACAATCATTTCGATCAATATAAATGGTAGAAATTCATAATAAAAAATAAAAATGGACAGCTTGAACAATAGCGTTGAACCCCGCAAAAATGGTGGCTGGTTGATATAAAAAATACTTTGTTGAAATCTCCATAAGTGGAAACCCTATTCAGGTGAATCAGTCCCTCATCTTATGCAACAATTAAAATTATTTTATTTGCTTTGGTGTCTCCCGTTTTTATTCTCCTTTTTTTTATGTCGCCACATCAATATATAAATATAAATGTTACCGTGAATGTCGGAAATTGGTAAATGTCAACATTCACCGATGAATGTCCGAAATACCTTTTTTCTCCTTGAATTTAGTCGGCGTTGCCAGTCAACTTTTTCAGTTTTATGCAAGGTTTGATGGTGACAGTTTAGGTAGGGTTAGGTGTTTAACCTATGTCTAAGATTTATAACCTAATTTAACTTAACCTAACTTTAACTTTTACCATCAAAGCTTGCATAAGACTAACACAGCTAACTGGCAGAGCTGATTAAATCCAGTCAGAGAAAAAGGAATTTCGGACATTCACTGGTGAATGTCGACATTAACTAGATTTCTGACATTCACAGTAGCATATACACTCAGTGTTTGCTCTTTCAATTAAAAAAACGTATAGTATTAATTAATAGATGTTTCATGGGGAGCAGATTTCAGGTGATAGCAGAACTTTCAAGCTTTATTGCAGCAAAATGCAGCAAAATGAGCTTGTTACATACCCATATACAGATTCCACTTGTCGCACGTCAGAAAGATTTAATGGATACCGCACATTACAGTAATCCATCACAATAATTATCACTAATGCTTTTATAATGTTTTGAAGTTGTGCATACCCAACTTGCAAAGCGTCCATTTATGTCGAGACAAGAATTTACCCTTTTTGATACAAATGCTCCATATTTATCAAATTTTACCCTATTGTTAAAGTAGACATCAAGGGATCCCTTAATATTTTAGTCTCTAATATTCACTGTGATAACCTGATTTTTGCCTCTAACACTATTAAGAATGTTTAACGTTTTCCTTAATTTTGTTATAGTTTGACAAAAATTTAGCTCCTGCAAAAATCTTGATAATAAATATTTTGTCATGTTGGAAAACAGTTGAGTTAATTTCTTTAAAATTATTTTACCTCAAATTGCTCTTGCCGGTGACTACAATGAAAGTTAATAACAAAAATTGATCTCATTCAAAGATTACAAGTTGTGCTATAGAATCTTATAAATTGAGTTCCATTTTGCAGCCGTACAACTTGTGTTTTGACAGCTTTTCTTTGAGCAAAATTATCTTTATATGGAGGAATTTGTGAGGTATCTCGGAAACGTTTAGACGAATAGGTTGAAACCTTCAAAGTATGATGAACTAAATCAAAAGACAATATTTGCATCCACTTTGTCAAAATGGCGGATCTTAAATATACTCTCATAGAGTGACTACACCGAAATATTCAAATTGGTATTTTAAAAGGTATATCATTAACCAAATTAATTTTTCTGAAAAATTTATTAGATTATTATTATTATTATTATTATACGATCTCTCTATGGTAGCAATTAATGTGTATAACTTTTATCTCAGTAACAGCTACTAATTTTTTTGAAAATTTTGTTTCCTGGGATTTTCTTGCCAAAACAGATATATAGATAGGAAATGAGTTTGAAAAAAAAACTGTCAAATTCTTAAATTTTGGAAAGAAATTCATAAAAGTGACGTAAAAGCTTTACCTGTTTGTAATCCAGGTTTCTTAAAAAAAGCAATGCAATAGTTAGTTTAAAATTATTATCATATATCTCTTCTTCTTCTGTTTCTTCTTCTTCGATTAACCGAGACACTAATAGATAGGTACCATGTGATTCACGTTATAGTAAAGAACAAAGTCAAGCCCGTAGTAATTATTATTGTTTGCGTTAAGGAACAAACTATTTTGTTTTGATCTGACTCTTTTTTTAGGAGTTGGGGGGTTTTATATTTCTTTATATTGGAGGTGATCGTCTCTTACTAGGTTGCTAGCTACCGCTGCAACCCGGATATTTGATTGCTTCAAAATTCAAATAACTTTGAAAAGACTGCAGTATGAAAATACATCAAAAATGCAATTTTTGATGTATTTTTATATGTTCGTCAAAAAATCTTTGACGGACATATAATAGCAAGCCAGAATCTTATTTTTTAAGTCAGAAAGCGGTAAAAAAAAAAAACTTCACAAGCATTCCTTTTACTAATCAATAAAAAACAACATAAATTAAAAACGGCCAGAGAATAATTAAGAAACTTGTCTAAAAAAGAGCTTGTCAAAAAATTTAAAAACTCAACTTAAAGAAAAGACGCGGAGAAATAATGTTTTGTGATAACTCTCACTAAAAACGAATAGAAATCAAAGTGAATAAATAAATGAGGCTGAAAACAAACAGAAATTACAATGAACAATCAAGTCGAAATGAAAAACAAACACAAATTATTTTGACAATTTTTGTTTTTAGCATTTTATTATTATTTATCATAGCATCATTAGCAACAGGAACAAAATTATGTTACGGATAAGCAACAGCATTAGTGTATTTACAAAGTAAAGACACGGCTTCAACCAATGACGGGCAGATATAAAGTCTTATGACAATTACACTTAAAATGGACATATCAAAGTGAATGAATAGATGAGACTGAAACAAGCAGAAATTACAATGATCAACCAAGTCGAAATGAAAGCAAGCACAAATTATTTTGACAATTTTTGTTTTTAGCAGTGTATCCTTATTTATCATTGCATCAACAGCAATAGGAACAAAATTATTTTACGAATAAGCAACAGCATTAGTATCTTTACAAAAGGAAAGACATAGCTTCAACCAATGACGGGCAGATATTAAGTCCTATGACAACTCATACTTAAACTGGACAAATCAAAGTGAATGAATAGATGAGATTTAAACAAGCAGAAATTACAATGATCATCCAAGTCGAAATGAAAGCAAGCACAAATTATTTTGACAATTTTTGTTTTTAGCAGTGTATTCTTATTTATCATAGCATCAACAGCAACAGGAACAAAATTATTTCACGAATAAGCAACAGCATTCGTATCCTTACAAAAGGAAAGACATAGCTTCAACCAATGGCGGGCAGATATTAAGTCCTATGGCAACTCATACTTAAAATGGACAAATCAAAGTGAATGGATAGATGAGACTGAAACAAGCAGAAATTACAATGATCAACCAAGTCGAAATGAAAACAAGCACAAATTATTTTGACAATTTTTGTTTTTAGCAGTGTATTCTTATTTATCATAGCATCAACAGCAACAGGAACAAAATTATTTCACGAATAAGCAACAGCATTCGTATCCTTACAAAAGGAAAGACATAGCTTCAACCAATGACGGGCAGATATTGTTCAATGACAACTCATACTTAAAATAGACAAATCAAAGTGAATGAAAAGATGAGACTGAAACAAGCAGAAATTACAATGACCAATCAAGACGAAATGAAAACAAGCACAGATTATTTTGACAATTTTTGTTTTTAGCAGTCTATTCTTATTTATCATAGCATCAACAGCAACAGGAACAAAATTATTTCACGAATAAGCAACAGCATTCGTATCCTTACAAAAGGAAAGACATAGCTTCAACCAATGACGGGAAGATATTGTTCAATGACAACTCATACTTAAAATAGACAAATCAAAGTGAATGAAAAGATGAGACTGAAACAAGCAGAAATTACAATGACCAATCAAGTCGAAATGAAAACAAGCACAAATTATTTTGACAATTTTTGTTTTTAGCAGTGTATTCTTATTTATCATAGCATCAACAGCAACAGGAACAAAGTTATTTCACGAATAAGCAACAGCATTTGTATCCTTACAAAAGGAAAGACATAGCTTCAACCAATGACGGGCAGATATTGTCCTATGACAACTCATACTTAAAATAGACAAATCAAAGTGATTGAAAAGATGAGACTGAAACAAGCAGAAATTACAATGACCAACCAAGCGGAAATGAAAACAAGCAAAAAATAATTTTGACAATTTTTTTTTTAGCACTGTATCTTTATTTATCATAGCATCAACAGTAACAGGAACACAATTATTTTACGAATAAGCAACAGCATTAGTATCCTTACAAAAGGAAAGACATAGCTTCAACCTATGACGGGCAGATATTAAGTATTATGGCAACTCATACTTAAAATGGACAAATCAAAGTGAATGAATAGATGAGACTGAAACAAGCAGAAATTACAATGACCAACCAAGTCGAAATAAAAAAAAGCACAAATTATTTTGACAATTTTTGTTTTTAGCAGTGTATTCTTATTTATCATAGCATCAACAGCAACAGGAACTAAATTATTTCACGAATAAGCAACAGCATTCGTATCCTTACAAAAGGAAAGACATAGCTTCAACCAGTGACGGGCAGATATTGTCCTATGACAACTCATATTTAAAATAAACAAATCAAAGTGAATGAAAAGATGAGACTGAATCAAGCAGAAATTACAATGACCAACCAAGTCGAAATAAAAGCAAGCACAAATTATTTTGACAATTTTTGTTTTTAGCAGTGTATTCTTATTTATCATAGCATCAACAGCAACAGGAACAAAATGAAAGACATAGCTTCAACCAATGACGGGCAGATATTAAGTCCTATGGCAACTCATACTTAAAATGGACAAATCAAAGTGAATGGATAGATGAGACTGAAACAAGCAGAAATCACAATGACCAACCAAGTCGAAATAAAAACAAGCACAAATTATTTTGACAATTTTTGTTTTTAGCAGCGTATTCTTATTTATCATAGCATCAACAGCAACAGGAACAAAATTATTTCACGAATAAGCAACAGCATTTGTATCCTTACAAAAGGAAAGACATAGCTTCAACCAATGACGGATATATATTGTCCTATGACAACTCATACTTAAAATAGACAAATCAGAGTGAATGAATAGATGAGATTGAAACAAGCAGAAATTACAATGAC
Organism: Artemia sp. Qi Xiang Cuo; assembly: GCF_049724085.1. NCBI lineage: Eukaryota > Metazoa > Arthropoda > Branchiopoda > Anostraca > Artemiidae > Artemia > Artemia sp. Qi Xiang Cuo. The sequence goes on along the minus strand of NC_142797.1, from coordinate 25,691,526 downwards.
CAACCAAGTCAAAATGAAAGCAAGCACAAATTATTTTGACAATTTTTGTTTTTAGCAGTGTATTCTTATTTATCACAGCATCAACAGCAACAGGAACAAAATTATTTCACGAATAAGCAACAGCATTTGTATCCTTACAAAAGGAAAGACATAGCTTCAACCAATGACGGGCAGATATTGTCCTATGAATCTCATACTTAAAATAGACAAATCAAAGTGAATGAAAAGATGAGACTGAAACAAGCAGAAATTACAATGACCAACCAAGTCGAAATGAAAGCAAGCACAAATGATTTTGACAATTTTTGTTTTTAGCAGTGTATTCTTATTTATCATAGCATCAACAGCAACAGGAACAAAATTATTTCACGAATAAGCAACAGCATTCGTATCCTTACAAAAGGAAAGACATAGCTTCAACCAATGACGGATATATATTGTCCTATGACAACTCATACTTAAAATAGACAAATCAGAGTGAATCAATAGATGAGATTGAAACAAGCAGAAATTACAATGACCAACCAAGTCAAAATGAAAGCAAGCACAAATGATTTTGACAATTTTTGTTTTTAGCAGTGTATTCTTATTTATCATAGCATCAACAGCAACAGGAACAAAATTATTTCACGAATAAGCAACATCATTCGTATCCTTACAAAAGGAAAGACATAGCGTCAACCAATGACGGATATATATTGTCCTATGACAACTCATACTTAAAATAGACAAATCAAAGTGATTGAATAGATGAGATTGAAACAAGCAGAAATTACAATGACCAACCAACTCAAAATGAAAGCAAGCACAAATTATTTTGACAATTTTTGTTTTTAGCAGTGTATTCTTATTTATCATAGCATCAACAGCAACAGGAACAAAATTATTTCACGAATAAGCAACTGCATTCGTATCCTTACAAAAGGAAAGACATAGCTTCAACCAATGACGGGCAGATATTGTCCTATGAAAACTCATACTTAAAATAGACAAATCAAAGTGAATGAAAAGATGAGACTGAAACAAGCAGAAATTACAATGACCAACCAAGTCGAAATGAAAGCAAGCACAAATTATTTTGACAATTTTTGTTTTTAGCAGTGTATTCTTATTTATCATAGCATCAACAGCAACAGGAACAAAATTATTTCACGAATAAGCAACAGCATTCGTATCCTTACAAAAGGAAAGACATAGCTTCAACCAATGACGGATATATATTGTCCTATGACAACTCATACTTAAAATAGACAAATCAGAGTGAATGAATAGATGAGATTGAAACAAGCAGAAATTACAATGACCAACCAAGTCAAAATGAAAGCAAGCACAAATGATTTTGACAATTTTTGTTTTTAGCAGTGTATTCTTATTTATCATAGCATCAACAGCAACAGGAACAAAATTATTTCACGAATAAGCAACATCATTCGTATCCTTACAAAAGGAAAGACATAGCGTCAACCAATGACGGATATATATTGTCCTATGACAACTCATACTTAAAATAGACAAATCAGAGTGAATGAATAGATGAGATTGAAACAAGCAGAAATTACAATGACCAACCAACTCAAAATGAAAGCAAGCACAAATTATTTTGACAATTTTTGTTTTTAGCAGTGTATTCTTATTTATCATAGCATCAACAGCAACAGGAACAAAATTATTTCACGAATAAGCAACTGCATTCGTATCCTTACAAAAGGAAAGACATAGCTTCAACCAATGACGGGCAGATATTGTCCTATGAAAACTCATACTTAAAATAGACAAATCAAAGTGAATGAAAAGATGAGACTGAAACAAGCAGAAATTACAATGACCAACCAAGTCGAAATGAAAGCAAGCACAAATTATTTTGACAATTTTTGTTTTTAGCAGTGTATTCTTATTTATCATAGCATCAACAGCAACAGGAACAAAATTATTTCACGAATAAGCAACTGCATTCGTATCCTTACAAAAGGAAAGACATAGCTTCAACCAATGACGGGCAGATATTGTCCTATGAAAACTCATACTTAAAATAGACAAATCAAAGTGATTGAATAGATGAGATTGAAACAAGCAGAAATTACAATGACCAACCAACTCAAAATGAAAGCAAGCACAAATTATTTTGACAATTTTTGTTTTTAGCAGTGTATTCTTATTTATCATAGCATCAACAGCAACAGGAACAAAATTATTTCACGAATAAGCAACAGCATTCGTATCCTTACAAAAGGAAAGACATAGCTTCAACCAATGACGGGCAGATATTGTCCTATGAAAACTCATACTTAAAATAGACAAATCAAAGTGAATGAAAAGATGAGACTGAAACAAGCAGAAATTACAATGACCAACCAAGTCGAAATGAAAGCAAGCACAAATTATTTTGACAATTTTTGTTTTTAGCAGTGTATTCTTATTTATCATAGCATCAACAGCAACAGGAACAAAATTATTTCACGAATAAGCAACAGCATTTGTATCCTTACAAAAGGAAAGACATAGCTTCAACCAATGACGGATATATATTGTCCTATGACAACTCATACTTAAAATAGACAAATCAGAGTGAATGAATAGATGAGATTGAAACAAGCAGAAATTACAATGACCAACCAAGTCAAAATGAAAGCAAGCACAAATGATTTTGACAATTTTTGTTTTTAGCAGTGTATTCTTATTTATCATAGCATCAACAGCAACAGGAACAAAATTATTTCACGAATAAGCAACATCATTCGTATCCTTACAAAAGGAAAGACATAGCGTCAACCAATGACGGATATATATATTGTCCTATGACAACTCATACTTAAAATAGACAAATCAGAGTGAATGAATAGATGAGATTGAAACAAGCAGAAATTACAATGACCAACCAACTCAAAATGAAAGCAAGCACAAATTATTTTGACAATTTTTGTTTTTAGCAGTGTATTCTTATTTATCATAGCATCAACAGCAAAAGGAACAAAATTATTTCACGAATAAGCAACAGCGTTCGTATCCTTACAAAAGGAAAGACATAGCTTCAACCAATGACGGGCAGATATTGTCCTATGAAAACTCATACTTAAAATAGACAAATCAAAGTGAATGAAAAGATGAGACTGAAACAAGCAGAAATTACAATGACCAACCAAGTCGAAATGAAAGCAAGCACAAATTATTTTGACAATTTTTGTTTTTAGCAGTGTATTCTTATTTATCATAGCATCAACAGCAACAGGAACAAAATTATTTCACGAATAAGCAACTGCATTCGTATCCTTACAAAAGGAAAGACATAGATTCAACCAATGACGGGCAGATATTGTCCTATGAAAACTCATACTTAAAATAGACAAATCAAAGTGAATGAATAGATGAGATTGAAACAAGCAGAAATTACAATGATCAACCAAGTCGAAATGAAAGCAAGCACAAATTATTTTGACAATTTTTGTTTTTAGCAGTGTATTCTTATTTATCATAGCATCAACAGCAACAGGAACAAAATTATTTCACGAATAAGCAACAGCATTCGTATCCTTACAAAAGAAAAGACATAGCTTCAACCAATGACGGGCAGATATTGTCCTATGAAAACTCATACTTAAAATAGACAAATCAAAGTGAATGAAAAGATGAAACTGAAACAAGCAGAAATTACAATGACCAACCAAGTCGAAATGAAAGCAAGCACAAATTATTTTGACAATTTTTGTTTTTAGCAGTGTATTCTTATTTATCATAGCATCAACAGCAACAGGAACAAAATTATTTTACGAATAAGCAACAGCATTCGTTTCCTTACAAAAGGAAAGACATAGCTTCAACCAATGACGGGCAGATATTGTCTTATGAAATCTCATACTTAAAATAGACAAATCAAAGTGAATGAAAAGATGAAACTGAAACAAGCAGAAATTACAATGACCAACCAAGTCGAAATGAAAGCAAGCACAAATGATTTTGACAATTTTTGTTTTTAGCAGTGTATTCTTATTTATCATAGCATCAACAGCAACAGGAACAAAATTATTTCACGAATAAGCAACAGCATTCGTATCCTTACAAAAGGAAAGACTTAGCTTCAACCAATGACGGGCAGATATTGTCCTATGAAAACTCATACTTAAAATAGACAAATCAAAGTGAATGAATAGATGAGATTGAAACAAGCAGAAATTACAATGATCAACCAAGTCGCAATGAAAGCAAGCACCAATTATTTGGACAATTTTTGTTTTTAGCACTGTACCCTTATTTATCATAGCATCAACAGCAACATGAACAAAATTGTTTCACGAATAAGCAGCAGCATTAGTATCTTTGCAATAGGAAAGACAAAGCTTCAACCAATGACGGGCAGATATTAAATCTGGTGTCAACTCAGACTTAAAATTGACAAATCAAAGTGAATGAATAGATTAGACTGAAACAAGCAGAAATTACAATGATCAACCAAGTCGAAATGAAAGCAAGCACAAATTATTTGGACAATTTTTGTTTTTAGCACTGTACCCTTATTTATCATAGCATCAACAGCAACATGAACAAAATTGTTTCACGAATAAGCAGCAGCATTAGTATCTTTACAAAAGGAAAGACATAGCTTCAACCAATGACGGGCAGATATTAAATCCTTTGACAATTCAGACTTAAAATGGACAAATCAAAGTGAATGAATAGATGAGACTGAAACAAGCAGAAATTACAATGATCAACCAAGTCGAAATGAAAGCAAGCACAAATTATTTGGACAATTTTTGTTTTTAGCACTGTACCCTTATTTATCATAGCATCAACAGCAACATGAACAAAATTGTTTCACGAAGAAGCAGCAGCATTAGTATCTTTACAAAAGGAAAGACATAGCTTCAACCAATGACGGGCAGATATTAAATCCTGTGACAACTCAGACTTAAAATGGTCAAATCAAAGTGAATGAATAATCAAGTCGAAATGAAAAACAAACACAAATTATTTTGACAATTTTTGTTTTTAGCATTTTATTATTATTTATCATAGCATCAGCAGCAACAGGAACAAAATTATGTTACGGATAAGCAACAGCATTAGTGTCTTTACAAAGTAAAGACACGGCTTCAACCAATGACGGGCAGATATAAAGTCTTATGACAATTACACTTAAAATGGACATATCAAAGTGAATGAATAGATGAGACTGAAACAAGCAGAAATTACAATGATCAACCAAGTCGAAATGAAAGCAAGCACAAATTATTTGGACAATTTTTGTTTTTAGCACTGTACCCTTATTTATCATAGCATCAACAGCAACATGAACAAAATTGTTTCACGAAGAAGCAGCAGCATTAGTATCTTTACAAAAGGAAAGACAAAGCTTCAACCAATGACGGGCAGATATTAAATCCTGTGACAACTCAGACTTAAAATTGACAAATCAAAGTGAATGAATAGATGAGACTGAAACAAGCAGAAATTACAATGATCAACCAAGTCGAAATTAAAGCAAGCACAAATTATTTTGACAATTTTTGTTTTTAGCAGTGTATTCTTATTTATCATAGCATCAACAGCAACAGGAACAAAATTATTTCACGAATAAGCAACTGCATTCGTATCCTTACAAAAGGAAAGACATAGCTTCAACCAATGACGGGCAGATATTGTCCTATGAAAACTCATACTTAAAATAGACAAATCAAAGTGAATGAAAAGATGAGACTGAAACAAGCAGAAATTACAATGACCAACCAAGTCGAAATGAAAGCAAGCACAAATGATTTTGACAATTTTTGTTTTTAGCAGTGTATTCTTATTTATCATAGCATCAACAGTAACAGAAACAAAATTGTTTCACGAAGAAGCAGCAGCATTAGTATCTTTACAAAAGGAAAGACATAGCTTCAACCAATGACGGGCAGATATTAAATCCTTTGACAACTCAGACTTAAAATGGACAAATCACAGTGAATGAAAAGATGAGACTGAAACAAGCAGAAATTACAATGACCAACCAAGTCGAAATGAAAGCAAGCACGAATGATTTTGACAATTTTTGTTTTTAGCAGTGTATTCTTATTTATCATAGCATCAACAGTAACAGGAACAAAATTATTTTACGAATAAGCAACAGCATTCGTATCCTTACAAAAGGAAAGACATAGCTTCAACCAATGACGGGCAGATATTGTCCTATGAAAACTCATACTTAAAATAGACAAATCAAAGTGAATGAAAAGATGAGACTGAAACAAGCAGAAATTACAATGACCAACCAAGTCGAAATGAAAGCAAGCACAAATGATTTTGACAATTTTTGTTTTTAGCAGTGTATTCTTATTTATCATAGCATCAACAGTAACAGAAACAAAATTTTTTCACGAAGAAGCATCAGCATTAGTATCTTTACAAAAGGAAAGACATAGCTTCAACCAATGACGGGCAGATATTAAATCCTTTGACAACTCAGACTTAAAATTGACAAATCAAAGTGAATGAAAAGATGAGACTGAAACAAGCAGAAATTACAATGACCAACCAAGTCGAAATGAAAGCAAGCACGAATGATTTTGACAATTTTTGTTTTTAGCAGTGTATTCTTATTTATCATAGCATCAACAGTAACAGGAACAAAATTATTTTACGAATAAGCAACAGCATTCGTATCCTTACAAAAGGAAAGACATAGCTTCAACCAATGACGGGCAGATATTGTCCTATGAAAACTCATACTTAAAATAGACAAATCAAAGTGAATGAAAAGATGAGACTGAAACAAGCAGAAATTACAATGACCAACCAAGTCGAAATGAAAGCAAGCACAAATGATTTTGACAATTTTTGTTTTTAGCAGTGTATTCTTATTTATCATAGCATCAACAGCAACAGGAACAAAATTATTTTACGAATAAGCAACAGCATTCGTTTCCTTACAAAAGGAAAGACATAGCTTCAACCAATGACGGGCAGATATTGTCCTATGAAAACTCATACTTAAAATAGACAAATCAAAGTGAATGAATAGATGAGATTGAAACAAGCATAAATTACAATGATCAACCAAGTTGAAATGAAAGCAAGCACAAATTATTTGGACAATTTTTGTTTTTAGCACTGTACCCTTATTTATCATAGCATCAACAGCAACATGAACAAAATTGTTTCACGAATAAGCACCAGCATTAGTATCTTTACAAAAGGAAAGACAAAGCTTCAATCAATGACGGGCAGATATTAAATCCGGTGTCAACTCAGACTTAAAATGGACAAATCAAAGTGAATGAATAGATGAGACTGAAACAAGCAGAAATTACAATGATCAACCAAGTCGAAATGAAAGCAAGCACAAATTATTTGGACAATTTTTGTTTTTAGCACTGTACCCTTATTTATCATAGCATCAACAGCAACATGAACAAAATTTTTTCTCGAATAAGCAGCAGCATTAGTATCTTTACAAAAGGAAAGACATAGCTTCAACCAATGACGGGCAGATATTAAATCCTGTGACAACTCAAACTTAAAATTGACAAATCAAAGTGAATGAATAGATGAGACTGAAACAAGCAGAAATTACAATGATCAACCAAGTCGAAATGAAAGCAAGCACAAATTATTTGGACAATTTTTGTTTCTAGCACTGTACCCTGATTTATCATAGCATCAACAGCAACATGAACAAAATTGTTTCACGAAGAAGCAGCAGCATTAGTATCTTTACAAAAGGAAAGACATAGCTTCAACCACTGACGGGCAGATATTCAATCCTGTGACAACTCAGACTTAAAATGGACAAATCAAAGTGAATGAATAGATGAGACTGAAACAAGCAGAAATTACAATGAACAACCAAGTCGAAATGAAAGCAAGCACAAATTATTTTGACAATTTTTGTTTTTAGCAGTGTATCCTTATTTATCATAGCATCAACAGCAACATGAACAAAATTGTTTCATGAATAAGCAGCAGCATTAGTATCTTTACAAAAGGAAAGACATAGCTTCAACCAATGACGGGCAAATATTAAATCCTGTGACAACTCAGACTTAAAATGGACAAATCAAAGTGAATGAATAGATGAGACTGAAACAAGCAGAAATTACAATGATCAACCAAGTTGAAATGAAAGCAAGCACAAATTTTTTGGACAATTTTTGTTTTTAGTACTGTACCCTTATTTATCATAGCATCAACAGCAACATGAACAAAATTGTTTCACGAAGAAGCAGCAGCATTAGTATCTTTACAAAAGGAAAGACAAAGCTTCAACCAATGACGGGCAGATATTAAATCCTGTGACAACTCAGACTAAAAATTGACAAATCAAAGTGAATGAATAGATGAGACTGAAACAAGCAGAAATTACAATGATCAACCAAGTCGAAATGAAAGCAAGCACAAATTATTTGGACAATTTTTGTTTTTAGCACTGTACCCTTATTTATCATAGCATCAACAGCAACATGAACAAAATTGTTTCACGAAGAAGCAGCAGCATTAGTATCTTTACAAAAGGAAAGACATAGCTTCAAGCAATGACGGGCAGATATTAAATCCTCTGACAACTCAGACTTAAAATGGACAAATCAAAGTGAATGAATAGATGAGATTGAAACAAGCAGAAATTACAATGATCATCCAAGTCGAAATGAAAACAAACTGATTTTATTTTGACAGTTTAATTTTGAGTTGTGGGTTTTTAGTCATCGCTACATCAATAACAACAACAACAAAATTAAATGTCGTGGCTAATCCAGGTTTCAATTAAGAGTAATGTTACCTGTACCCTTCCCTCCCTTTCAAAATCTCTAAACGCCTTGAATGTCATTTGGAATTTTATCGAGAACGGTCGGTTTTTATAACAGGTTGGTAGTTATTTATCAGAATACTTTTTGTGCAAGTCTTTTTTAAGTGGATAAATCAGCTATTTTTTTTCTTACGAACATCTTGAAAATGCAAGATAACTTCCAGGTTCTAACAAGAAAAAAACCTTCACGTTTCTAGTTTGGGTACTATTTTGGTGCTAGTTTTGGTATTTGGTACTATTTTTTTACTATTTTATGTCTATTACATTTACCTTCTTGGCATGATAAAAATGAAATAAAAGTTGAATTAATATTTTTAAAAGAATAAACAAAAATTATAAATTAAACAATTATATGTAATAAACTCTGTTTCTTTCTGACTAAGTATAATCTTTGATTTCTTAGGCCCTAAGAATAGAGACATGCAAGGTGGTGGGACAGAGAACCGTATTGACCAAAGGAAAAAGACAAATCTTACTCCTGAACAAGTGAAGGAATTGGAGAAGGTGTTTGAAGAGACTCGCTTTCCACATTGCGAAACTATAAATGAACTAAGTGTACAGCTTCATCTAAGAAAAACATGGATCCAAGTAAGCTTAGTCTTACATTAATGTTTTTTCTATATATTGTAATTATATCTTTGTGGATGTACGTAGATATATTTATGCCATTTCGTTCATTATTATATTTATTAAGATGTAATAGCCTTTTTGGGGGCTAACATTGTCGCTAATGTGTACCGCAATTTCTCGTAGCTATATTAGTCAACATTAAGTTTGTAAATGTAATGTAACGTTAGCCCTTTTATTGTAGCACTTTATATGTAGCACTTTTATGTGTAGCACTTTTATTGTAGAGTCTTTTATCGTCCTTTAAAAGTACGGTAAGACACAAGGTTGTTATACAAATCATATTTTGATTTCCATGTTTAGGCTTGAAGAGAGGTTTCGTTTGCCCTTTCCAATCTCCCATGTTCCATGTTAATTCTGTGGTAGTATTTTGCTTAGTCTTTCGACCGAAAGGCTCGAAGCAAAAAAATTAAGTCAGAATTATTAAAACAGCTTCTTTCAACTGACAGTAAAGACCAACATTAAAACTTAAAAGAACACAAGCTATTAAGGCTGTGAGGGGGTTTCCTCATTCTCAATGCCTAACTCTTTACTCTAAAGTTTGACCTTATGTCCCAATTCTTTCAGAACGACTCCTGAAACACAAAGGCCATTTAATTCTAACAATAAGGAACTTTTTTAAAAGTATTAAAAACATTAGCGTGAAGAGTGAAGTATTTAGGAGGGGGAAACCCCCCTCCCCCCATAGACGTGATAATTTCTATTCTTTTTAAGTTTTAATGTTGACCTTCTTTCAGATGACCAAGGCTGAAGTGAATTTTACTTGCACTGTTTTGTTTAGTAGTTTTGGATGACATGGTACTACTGGTTGAAATTGCCACCGCATTTGTAAAAGATTTAGAAATTATCAGTAGTTATTTTAAAAGTAAAAAAATAGTTTTAGATAGGTATTAAACATTTCAATTAGTTTTTGGAAAAGAAGAAAGGAAAATGAATAAGTTTTGCTGTAAAGGGAGGAACAAGAATGAACTTAAGGATCTTATATATTTGGGCTGTAAGTGTAGGAATGTGGAGTGATCAGGTGCAATTGGTTTATTGAAACGATTGGCTTCATGGGTGTCACCAAGGAGCCCTCTTAGATATTTTGGGGTAGCATATATTAATTACTTAAGAGGATGTTTAGACAAAAATAGGGCCAGTTGTAAGGTATGGTTTGGAGTTTGGGGAGTGTAAAAGGAGAGAATTCAAAAAGTATATTTAGGACATTCCATGAGACTATTAGGTTTAAGCTGAAAAATTTATTAGTTTGATCCGAAAAGGTTTTCTATGATTGTTATCATTTAGGGTAAAAACCCAGATTGAAATGAAAAGAATATTAGGGAAAGATTGTTAGTTTACCGCAGCTTATTACAGGAATATCAACTTGGTTAAATTATCAACTCTGTGTAATTCACGAAAAACTTGAGAGCCGTGGCTAATTAGAGTAAAGCTAAGACAGATAATCTGTGTGAGAGGCAAAGTTAGCTTAACTTTTGAGAGTTGCATAAAAATGATTAATTTCACTTCTTAATAATAGTCTATCATCCATCCTAAAGCTGAACTAAGTTAGATAGGCATAGAGCAATAATTCCCACCCGATTTGGGCAACACCCCACTAGGCATTTCTAGAATTCCGATGCCCCCCCCCCCCCCCGTGATATTCAAATTTTGTTATTCTATGTTTTAAGTATGCTCACCTGAAGGGAACTTGAATGGCCATTAACGTGCTATCTCTTTTTCAGTTGTCCCCTTGGTATGATATCTGCTAATGAAAAATATTGTCTGAATACAGCATCTTTTGTACAATATATAACGTCATTGCAGTACTATCATGTATCTTTTTTGCTCTGTAAACGAATTTGAATGTGAAGATGTTTTTTTTTTTACTTTGGATCTAGAGTACAGTCCGTCGAAGGTTGTACGTCCTTCTTATGACCCACCAACACATTTTCATGTCCCACCTTGGTAATCACGGGCATAGAGTAAGGGTTAGTCAATTTGACAGTTAATTTTGTGGGGCACTTCAAGGCAATTGGAGACCAAAAATGATATTATAGACAGAGCATGTCCACAGGACTTGCAGGCAAGGGAACGACTGAGATTGTTCATATTATAAAACTCTCCCTTCTGGGAAAGCCCACTGGAATCGGAATGGGGGTGACCGAGATTTTTGCGTTAACTCTTGACGGACAATTTCTACCGGACTTTTAAACAAAGAAGAAAAATCTGAAACCTTTTCTATTTTATTTTGTTTGCGTTTTGGTGGTTTATGTGTCAAAAGTAGTATTTTGCTTGTTGCCTTGGACCTTATGCTTTTTTGCCAAGAAAAATCTGTCTATCTATTTATGCTTTCAGACATATAACTCTTACTAGAAAAAGAATATATAATGGAGCTTTTATTCTTCGAAATATTGTTGTGAATGGCAAAGGAAGGGGCCAGGGTGATGGTGAGGCTTACACTAAATTCCTTATGAACAAATAACCTCAACCAATTACGACTTATTTGGTTATCTCCTTTAAACTATAGAGAAACTTCCAGGGGAAAACCTCACACATGAAGTCTCTCTGAAGCAATATTGCTCAATCACCAGGTCAAGCCGCCACGCTTGGTGCTAGGCTCGGGATGAGTGTCCTTCAGGTACAACCGAACAGGTATATGTTGTTTTTACTAAAAAAAAAACAAAACAGTTTAGTTGTTAGGGCTGTATTCTGGATATCTTCCCTTGAGAGATATCCAAATACTAACATAGGAGAAGTAATCCTCCTAAAGCAAAAATCGTGGTGAAACTTCTAATGGCTGAACCTAGGCCAGAAAAAAGTATATAGATGCAGTAAGCTGAAAAAACTTACTTTTGTGTTAAAACTGCAAAAACTGACCGATTAAAACAGGACACGAGCAAAAATAGTAACTTCTAAGTGGGGTGTGCTCCTTTGAAATTCTGACTGATCTTGACAATTCTGTCCGTAACCATAACTGTGCAATTCCCTATGATGAATGTCAAGTTGACAGAACTGCAAGAAGATCAGGCAACATTTTTTCACTTTTTGTCTGGACTTGCGTATAACCCACTGTCTAGCTAAAGTCTCCGCCTTTTTTAATTGACTAGCTTATTCATACACAATGCAAAAATAGTCTTGCAGGGAAAAAGAGAAGAAAAGAATTAGCTTAAAGGGAAATATAAAAGAACAAAAGGACATTTATTCAATAAATAATTAGGCTAATGGCTCAACATATCCCACCTAAGGTAAATGGCCACCACAACATCTAAGAGGGTAATTATATATATATATATATATATATATATATATATATATATATATATATATATATATATATATATATATATATATATATATATATATATATATATATATATATATATATATATATATATATATATATATATATATATATATATATATATATATATATATATATATATATTTTTTTATATATATATATATATATATATATATATTACCATCCAGAGCGTCTTCAATGTAGAACAATTGGAATAATGGGCCGTATAGCCATTGCAATCAGGCTTGGAACTTTGAGCAAGGGAACCCTTAGGATTAGTGAAAAATAATCGTGCTAATATAGTGATAAAATTGTCAGGCTTGGCCTGAGGGGGGAATTCATATACCCAACAACCACCAGCAAAACGAAAAAAAAAACCAAAAGTGTACAACAATCTTATAGGTCCGATTTTTAACTTATTAGAAATTTGTTGCACGATTAACTAAGAAAGTTTCTAGTTTTCTCAAATTTACATTTGAATGAAACGAAGAATGGGGCCCTAGTATATGGGACAGTACCAGGGGTCACGAGGGATTTGTTCATCTAGCCTCTTAACGTCCACAGTGAAAACACGTCCATATCTGAATCAAAACAAAACTTGCCAAATAGTTTGGTTGAATTACTCGTAGTAAAAGATACGGAGTGTTGCGGGAATGATTGAAGTACAGGGGATTGGGGGACAAATCTCAAGGACGCGTGATGTAACATATGTCGATACTAATCGGGGGCAAAATTGTGTATAGGGCTATAGGAAATAGGTTTGGGGGGAATAGGTACTTATTGGTAATGGCAAAGACTGTCTCCCAGGGGCCATAGTTTGGAAAGACTAGGCCTTGGTAAGGTACCTCAAACCTCTTCCCAGGCTCTTTTTATTCCAACCACATATTCAGTATCGCCCAACTTTTCCGAAACCCATTGCGGTCCTTCAAATTCTACCTCCGGATATACATCCTCCCCTTTTCTGTTCTTTTTTGTTATAAGTGAGACATGCCATCGGAAAAACCATTAGAGTATCTGGTCTTAATTTTATTTCGAAGTCATTTTCTTGTGGGTGTAGAGCTCACCGTGCCAAACATCGGTTGTTTAGTTTCATTTTGTTCAGCCACCGTGAAGGGTTGTGATCCGTGATGATATAAACTTTCTTCCGTAAACATAATCATTCATTCGGGACAGTTGAGTAATAAATAATTAGGCCGTGGGCCCAGCAGGTGAGATTTAAAAATTGAAGCTAATGTTATTTTATACATTATCAAAACAAAGCAGTAAGAGATATTATAAATTTGACTCCAAAAGAACAAGCGCTAACACTTGTAAAAAATCATTTTTAGATATATTTCACATGAAAACCGTACATGATAGAATATAGAAACAATATTGTTATTCTTTTGATATCAGCAAAAAATAAACAAATATATTAAATTTACATATCCTAGATGCCGAAGGAAAGTATAGGCCCGTTTTTCCGCTCATCAATGAACTAAGATCTTACATCTTTTGTCAAAAAACGCTTAAAAGTGAAGTCTTTGAACTACGATCATATACCTTTTGTCGTTTTTTATGCAAACGTCTATCACCATTCTGCTCTGATCAGCGGTCTGATAGCGATGATGATCATTTCATTAAAGTTCCCTCATCATCGTTCTATAAGGCAGAACAGTGGTGGTCTTCACACTTTCACACTCACACATCAGTGAGCTGTAAGATCTTAGAACAAAGATGAGTTAAAAAACGATAATCTTTGCAGAAAGATGCAAGATCTTAGTGCTAAAAAACGGCCCTTATGTGTTTTTATCTTAGTGCTGTTATTTCGAATGTTCATCCAATATATCAATATTTAGCCAATACAACCTACAAGAACAATATAAACATAACAGAGCTTCAATTTTAGGGAACGGTCAATGACCTTAACTAAACTCAGTAAACGCGTTCATAATTGCCACAGTAAAGAAGCAATATTTTTGCAGTAGCCAAACCTGTTCATATGCTTACTTCATATTTGGATGTCCATGACAGATTGCTATTTCTATCTAATTTTTTTCTTTGGCTTTTCATTTTTCTCAGTTATTTATTCTGATTTTGTTCTGTTTAAATCAGAGTTACTGTTATAATTACATTCTTGATAACACAAGATTTTTATTTTCTTGATTACAAAGGAATAGTGCGATAGAGAGCTGATCTTTAGTCTGTACATAATGCCTTGGTATATATCTATGAGTAGGCTTCTTGCTGCTTTTTAGTGCGTTTTTGTTTCGAAATTTTACACATGATCAGGTGCCTACATACAACATGCTTTAAGGTAGTAAAGCATTGTGTGTTAACAGTCATTTCTCCGTTGAATGGAAAGAGTTTTCAGTGAAATAATTGCTGTCATACTGTACATAATTTAAACTGTAAGTTTTTTTTTTTTAGGATTGGCTCCGAAATAGAAGAAAAGAGTGTCGGAACCGTGCTAGCCCAAAAAAGCTTGTTAACGGTTAGTTTTACGAAGATTTATTAAATGAGTTTTCTAAACATATTTCTGCCTTTATTGAAGACTGATTTGCCATGTCAAATTTGCACGAAAAATTTAGTAATGTTATTTCTAAAGTAATTTCAGCCTTTCTAAATTCATTTTTCCTAAATACCTATAAGAAATTACAATAAACAATAGAAATAATAAATTAATAGATTAAATTTTGTTTATAAATTTCTAATAACAAATTTGGAAAATAATATATTATAAGTTTAGAAAATCAACATGTACATTATAACTAGTCTGAAGGAAATTACGTTAAGTAAGAGTATTTCAAGCTATAACAGCATTTTATGGAAGCATTGCTTAGCAAAGTAATTGTTGGTGTTAAAAACAGTTCATATAATTATCCAGTAAGCTTATCGCAGATTATTTCTGGTCTTCGTTCTCGGTGCGAACAAAAAGCTCCTCCCACTTCTTCGTGCAGTTATTAATAGCGGGTTTCCACTTGTTTCCGATTGTTTCGCGTAAAGTGCATTATTCGTAATAGCGGGTTTTCACTTGTTTCCGATTGTTTCGCGTCTGACTTGTCTACCCGTGAAAAGATCTGACGCCGCTTATGTTTCTACGTTCTCTGGAGCACTCGCACCTCGGTCCGGGTTTTTATAATGGGTGAGATAGGGAATGATCATACTGGATAATTATATGAACTGTGGTTTTAAATGTATAGCTTTCTGTAATTCATTTTATAGTTCAATTTCATCGGCCACAACCTAGTTAAGAACGGAACCGAAAACTTAAATCGTTTTTTGAAAAAAAAGTTGTCAAATGAAAAAAATTTAAAACTTATAAACGCGTTTGGGAAAAAAATTGTCAAATGAAAAAAAAAGTCTATTTGAAGGTGATTTAGGAATGGTAACAATTATTTCAATATTAATGGTAGAAGTTTATTGAAAAAAAAAATATGGACATTTTGAACACCAGCCTGAAACCCCACAAAAATGGTGGTGGATCGAAATGAAAATTATACCGTTGAAATCTCCATAACCATAAACCCTATTCAGGAGAATTATCTATTAATTAATAGATGTTTCATGGGGAGCAGATTTCAGGTGATAGCAGAACTTTCAAGCTATATTGCAGCAAAATGAGCTTGTTACATGCCCATGTATAGATTCCACTTGTCGCACGTCAGAATGATTTAAATGGATACCGCACATTAGAGTAATCCATAACAATAATTCTCATTAATGGTTTTATAATGTTTTTAAGTTGTGCATACTAAACTTGCAAAGCGTCCGTTTATGTGGAGACGAGAATTTACACTTTTTGATATAAACGCTTCATATTTATCAAACCTATTGTTAAGCATATTATTGTTTAGCCTATTGTTAAAGTAGACACCAAGGGATCGCTTTGTATTTTAGTCTCTAATATTCACTGTGATAGTCTGATTTCTGCCTCCAAACTATTAAGAATATTTGACATTTTCCTTAATTTAATAATAGTTGACAAAAATTTAGCTGCTGGAAAAATCTTAATGATAAATTTTTTGTCATGCTGAGAAACACTTGAGTTAATTTCCTTAAAATTATTTGAACTTAAATTGCCATTACCAGTGACTCCAATTAAATTAAAAAAAAAAAAAAAATGATCTCATTCAAAACATGTAGGTTGTGCTATAGAATTTTTCAAAGTGGGTTCCATTTTGGAGTTTCAAACAGTTCGTGGTAGTGAACTGTAAGTAAGGAGCGACCCGGCTCAATAGTAACCGAACCTCTAAAAAACGTAAATTTGATACCAACAGATATATCAAAAGAATTGAGTTTTATGCTGATTTCAAATCTATACTTTTTATTAAGGTTTATCTTACCCATCAAAGGTTTCTAGCCTGAGAAAATTTGCCTGATTTTTGAAAAAAAGGAAAACACCCCCTAAAAGTCATAGAATCTTAATGAAAAGCACAGCATCAGACTCAGCGTATCAGAGGACCTTATTGTAGAGGTTTCAAGCGCCTATCTGAAAAAATGTGGAATTTTGTATTTTTTTTTGCCAGAAGGAAGATCACGGATGCGTGTTTTTTTTTTTTTTTTTCAGGGGTCATTGTATCGACCCAGTGTTCCTAGAATATAAATTTCAAATCCAAATTCATTTAATTCAAAAACAAGACATAGCTCTTGTGGGCAAAGCCCAAATATGATGTCTCTTACTAAAAATTAGCATAATAAAGTTGTCTGATAAATCTTTGTCAGGATAAATACACTAAAGGATAAAAACACTTGAGATTGAGAATAAAATTGTCAGATAAAACATCGTCAGGATAAAATAAACTAAACAATAAAAACACTAGAGATCATTGTAATATTTCACAAAGCTTGGCACAAAGCTTTTACTGTAGTACAGGGGGTCGCAATGGACTGAGGTTCGTTTCAGGACCTTCTCAGCTACTTCCCTAGGGGGCCGAGATCTTATAGGGACAAAAGGTGGGGGAAGGAATGATCTGTATATGGGATGTTGAAGGAGGGAGGAGCCAAATATTTGGCATAATTTTTCTCGGCGGGAAGAAAGGGATTCAAGTTTAAATTCCTTGAGGTAAAAGGAGTAAGGTAAGGGGGAACGGCCATAAATGATTTGCAGTGATCTCTTCTGAACTCGTTCTATTTTATCAGTTTCATCCTGGGTAAGGGCAAAGTGCCAAACCAGACAAGCATATTCGACTGAATATCGTGAAAGGGCTCATTCGAACGGAAATTAAAAGTTCTAGTGCCCTTTTTAAGTGACCAAAAAAACAATAAAAAATTTTAGCGTAAAGAGCGAGGCGTTGAGGAGGGAACAGCCCCTTTCATATACGGAATAATTTCTGTTCGTTTTTAGTTTTAATGTCGCTCCTTACTTTCAGTTAAAAAAAACTTGTTGTTTTTTATTTAATTCTGCTTTAAGGAGCCATTTTTTGATAACCCCAGCCATTATTTCCTTAAATAGGGATTTGAGGAAGTACTCCTTAAATGCTTTATACACAAATTTAATTAAAAACGATTTAACAAGCTATATATATATAAAAAAAAAATAGACAATAACACTGAACCAGTTACAAAAAGACCTACGAGTTTAGTTGCCAAAAAGGCAAAATTAGGGCTGAAAGCGTGTCCTTAATTATCTTTCTTTCATCACAACGAATTGCCTTATTTCATCTCACTTTATCTATCAGTTAGGGTTCAACTTCGTTGAAGTAAGGATGCTGGGACTGTTTAGAATCTTTTTTTGGTTCTAATGGTCGTATTTAATGCAAGTTTCTTTGATATATTTATGTTTTTCTAAGGACGGTCCTTGGACACAGGATCGAAATATTCATTCCACTGTCTTATGGAAAATAAATTCCCTATTGTTCTTCTTGTTGTCGATTTTTATGATGCAAAGGCAGTGTGGTCTTCGTCGCTTAACCAAAATGCATAATATGCTTACTGCCATTACTACTGCTAAGACCACTACTACTACTACAACTTAGGCTAAGAGTAAGATAAGATAAAATATTTATTTTAAAAAATGACTATCACAAGCCCCAAAGGGCCGTATTCGCATTTCGGGGTCATATAATAAAAAAAGACATAGAAATAGCACAACAACTAAAAAACTGGCTAAACAATGCCAAAACAACAATATCAGAAAGGCAAAGCCATTCATTAGTCTAAAAAACAAAAAGTGTCAAATGTAAGAAAGTTGAAAAGGCACAAACTAAAAAAAAAAAAAAAATTGAGATAAAAATAGTGTTAAAAAGGTTTAAAAGAGAGTATATAAAAAGGGTAAGGAATAGATGAACCAAACGGACACAAGCATGGGAATCAGCAGTACAAAAAAAAAAAAAAAAAAAAAAAAAAAAAAAAAAAAAAAAAAAAACTAGTGGTTTATTTGATCAGTAATGAAGGGGACAAAGGTTTTTTCATATCTGGAGGTTAAACAACGGATGGGGGACAAGATAGGGATGGGCTCAGAAACAGTACATGGCAGGCGGTGTCTGGATGGGGAGTGTCTTTTGGGGAACATTTTTTCCGTGCGAGGGTTTATTATTGCATTTTTTGCAAAATGGAGGCACGGCGTTCCTCTCCTGTGCTCAAGAGTTTCCAGCTTGGCCTTTTTTAGAAGGAGTGAATATGGTACCAAAGTTTCTTTAAAAATTATTCTTAGGGCTCTTTTTTGAATAGATTCAATTTTATCTGATTCATCACGGGAGATGCCACGATGCCAAACTGGACAAGTATATTCCAGATGAGGGCAGACAGAGGAAGTATAAATCTTCAAAGAATGGGATGGGGGGACGTTAAATTTATTCAAGAGCTTAAGGAGAGATATGGACGCATTAGCTCTACGGACAATATCTTTCACGTGGTTATCCCACTTTAAACTAGAGGAAATTGTAACCCCAAGTAATTTAAAGGAAGACACAGAAATATCTGGGGGTATAGGGTCAAGGAAGGCGGGAATAGATTTCAAGAAATTTATCGTCATTATATTTGATTTAGTGGAATTTACTTTCATATTTAGGTTCTTAGCTTCATCCGAAATGTGGGTTAGAATTTCAAAAGGGTCACTTTTAATATTCCTGTGACATATTTCGAGGATCGACAAGTCATCCACGTATTTCCACCTTTGGGGGAAGTCCTTACCAATATCGTTAATCATGACTAGAAATAAAAGTGGTCCCAATAAGGTTCCTTGAGGAATTCCAGAATATATAGGGAGGGGGTAGAGAAAATATTTTTGTATTTAACAACTTGTGATCTATTTGAAAGAAACGATATGACAATATTTACTAACAGAGGATCAAGTTTAAAGTTAACCAGTAGTGAACAAATTGGAGTGGTGTGGTCAACCAGGTCAAAAGCTTTTCGGAAATCAACTTAGACAAGGTTCAGCCAGACATTTGGTTTATCAAGGTTACTTACGATGGTATGCATTAAGTGCACAGGGTAATGGGTGGTGGAAGTTTTCTTTAAGTTACCAAACTGCCGGGTATCAATACGCGGACAAATTTTATCCTTAAGCCAGTCAAAGAGGAAACCTTCATAAAGTTTGGAAAAAACAGAAGTAAGCCTAATGGGGCGAATGTTGGCGAAAGTCAGACTGGCGCATTTTTTAAGGACAGGTGTTATAAAACCTTGTTTCCAGCAACTTGGAAATTTACCAAATTTTGTGATGTGGTTGAAAATATTTGATAAAGGCTCAGCAATTTTGTCCGAAAAGGCTTTAATTAAGTCAACTGGGATGTCCAAGGGACAAATACTTGATTTTCTAAGCTTAAGAATTTTATTTATAACATCAGAGGGAGAAATAAAGGGGAAGGAAGTATTAGGAGGAATAGTTGGACTTGAGCCAGTGAAAGGGGGGAGACTTTGCCCGATGGAAGCAAGGTACAAGTTCAGATCGTTGGAAGTCTTATTAGGGGGTTCAGGGAGATGAAAATCAATTTCGGAAGGACTTTTTCCGCATATTTCTTTAATTTTTCTGTACCATTGCTTGGGCTTGTTAGAATAAAGATCTTTGACTTTATTATTATAATAATCAGAAGCTGCTTTTCTTAATTTTTTATTTAGGAACTTCCTTAGACTATTAGCCTCAGTAATGCAACCTGCTTTGAAAAAATTGATTTTTTTTCTTATAAGTTTTTTTAAAAGACTCAGTAACATAAGGCTTATTTGTAAAACGTTTTAAATTTTTTCTCAGGAAAGTGGGATTCATAATTACTCCTCAATAGATTTTTAAGGGACAAAGCCATGCAGTCTACGTCATTTGTTTGATACACAGTGGACCAATTTTCAGTAGTAATCCAGAAGCCAAAATTGAAAACTCCTGAGTCAGTGAGAGGTATATAAGCGGTTTCAGTTATAGAAAACGACTGTTTAACTTTAGCCAGCGGAGATAGCAAAAGGCTAAAGTGGTAACTAGCGCCTAGAGGGGGCAGAATGGAGCCGGGTTTGTAAAACTTCGAAAGATTAACTCAAATTAAATCAAGAGTAGTATTGCCTTTTGTAGTTGGGACATTAACGACCTGTTTTAAATTAAAAGTGTTACTTGTAGAATCAAGTCTTATATTGTTTGCGTCACACATCAGGAAAATACCTGTATTTGGGTATTTTGATTGTACAAAGTCAGCACTTGCATGTAATTTTTCGATAAAATTTATTTTGTCAGCGGATCTCTGATTAGGGGAGTAATAAAAACAACAAAGGACAATTAAATTAAAAGGACGCGGCAAGACTTTAGGTCGAACACACACCCACATAACTTCATCAAAGGGATTAAGACACGGAATTGGGATTTCACTTGGATATAAATCCTTACGGACAAAGAACAGAATTCCGCCATCTTTCTTGCTCAAAGGGTGGTGTTCTGGTCTTATTTTAATAAACTGATTAATATTGTTCATCTTTAGCAGGCATACATATTGGAGCTTGAACTTCATTAAAACCGATTGCGTCTAAACAATATATTTTAGACTGGGTGTCTAATTCATTAGGTTTCTCAAAGTTGAGGCTTAATGTATTTTTCTGGAAAGGTGAAGTGAATCGAATGCGATTTTTGAAGGTTCCTTTTTTAAACTACTCTTTTTTATATCACAGATGGGGTGGGGGGTTCTAGTGGACTTCCTGACGGTGGCTAAACTTCGATAGTGAGAACAAGGGCCAGGGGGATCGAATCCATCTTTTTCAAATACAATTGCATTTAATTGAGCAGGTACTAGCAGAGACTCTAAACAGCGGTAACTATTTGAAGTTTTAGAAACTCTGCATGGAGGTGTTAGAAGAGGATCGTGCTGCCTGCTTACTCTTAAACCAGAGTCATACTGGTAGGGTAGCCAGGGGGGATAAAGTGCAAGGTAGGGGAGAAAGGTTTCCTGGTGATCTGGGAATAAGTCAAGTTGGGAGTGTTATTTAAATGGGGGGGGGTGTCGGGGGGCAAGATGCTGTTGAGGGAGGGAAGTACGGTGGGGGATGTCTGAGAGGGGAGGGGTTGGGTTTGTTTCGGCAAATAACGGGTGGAGTCCAGAACCGGCCGGTAACTTCTTGGACGCACGGAGAAGAAAGGAGTCGAAAGGAAGTGGATTTTTGGGAGGAATATGAGTGAGGGGGGGGGGTTTGGGGATGGTCCGAATTAAGTGAAGTGATTGTGGGGATTGGACTGACTGGGCACGCGTAAGTACTTGGGGCGGATAATTGTTTCGAGGGATGGATTCTTGTGGTATACTGCTCTGTATTGGGTATGCAGGGGGATAAGGCTGAAAATCGAATGGAACACGAACAAGGGGAGGGGGAGGGGGGTCGTGAATACTTTTGGCGTCGCTCTAAAGAACGTTGGGTTTTAAACCTGCGCTCCAATCCTGAAGATGCATGAGCAAAAGTACACGACTTATCAATACAAGATAAAACAGAACAAAGATCAACATGGTCAAAAATACACTTATAAGACACGCAAACTTCCGAAATAAACTGACGACAAATATGTAGAAACTAAATGGTGAAACTTCCAGTAAATGTTTAGTGGGACATTGAACTAAATCAAAACACGCATGTGCATGCAGGCTGTCAAAAGGGTGAATCAGCAATATCATGGGAACGGCTTAGAGTATTAAGTTAAAACTTACAGGGTATGTTGAGGAGGTTGTTGAACTGATGAAAAGGCACTATGTGTATACTATTACTACAACTACTAATACTACTGCTGCTATGATAACAATATGTAAGGAACGACTCAGGGTATTAATTTGAAACTTTCAAGACGTCTGTAAGGGGATATTGAACTACCCACGAGGATCTATGTCCAAACTACTATGACTTATACTGCTATCAAGGCTAAGGTTATAAGGTTGAAACTTTTAGCGTGTGTTGAGGGGGAGGTTGTAGTAAACAGAAGGAACTAACATACTACTACTGCTATTACTACTGCTACTACTACTACTTCTAATCCTAGGGACATTAAGAATGTTAACAATATCATCGTTACCGCGTAGAGCAATAAGGTGAAACTTCCAGGGATTGTTGAGGGGGATGCTGAAGTAGTCAAAATGCACTATGTGCGTACTCCTACTGCTACTATGGGTAAGGTTATTAAGCTAAAACTTTCAGGGTCATTAATTCTACTACTGCTATTGCTACCACTACCACTTCTACTGCTGCTATTGAACTAAATAGTAATAGTCTATTCAGGTTGTCAAAATAGCATATGCGGGACATCACAGGAATGGAATACGGTATTAAGTTGAAACTGCCAGGGAAAGTTGACGGGGATGTCAAATTAAATCAAAATACGCTACCTGCATGCAGACAAAAGGGTATCAAAAATATATCAGGAAGAGCTTATTGAATTAAGTTGAAACTCTTTGGATTACTACTACTAGGCTACTACTCTTTAATTAAATCAAAAGAGTTTAGGTGTATCTAGCTTTTCAAAATAGCACAGATGCAATATCTCAGCTATTCAATCAATCAATCAATCAATCAATTTATTAATACTAAAAAAAAACCAATACAATTACAAACTTAAAATTTAAACACGCCAAAGAAGATAAGCTTTTAAAGGGCAAACAAAAAAAATAAGACACTATTATAAAGCACAAAAAAAAAAAAAAAAAAATAAAAAAATAAATTGGATAAGAGGAATTTATGAAAATAGGAGAATTAATAGGAGAAAATAGGAGAATTATTTGAAATATATTGAATGAAAAAAAAAAAGACATATAAATGTGGATGGAATGCAAAAAAAAGAAGAAAAAAGGGGGAAAATACTATACTGGAAATACCCAGCGAGAAAGGGTATTGAATTGGGGTTTGCAAAACTAAGTGAAAAAAGCAAAAATAAAACTAAAAAAATCTGAAAGGAAAGTTCAGGTCTAATACTACTATTATTTGTAAAAAACTACGATTTCTAAAGAGTTAAAGAGGCTGAGTTACAAGGTCGAACCTTAAAACGTACAGGGATTAGGAGGCACAGTTGGGGGGCTGCCACCCCCCAAACCCCCTGCTTTCGCAGCCTTTAAATAAAAAAAAAGTTCTTTAAACTGAAAGTAAGGAGCTACATTAAATCTTAAAACGAACAGAAATTATTCCGTATATGAAAGGTGCTGTGCCCTCCTCAACGCCTCGCTCTTTACGCTAAAGTTTTTATTGTTTAAAAAAAGAGTTGTGAGAAAGTCAAACTTTAGCGTAAAGAGTGAGGCGTTGAGGAGGGCAGAGCCCCTTTCATATACGGAATAATTTCTGTTTGTTTTAAGATTTAATGTCACTCCTTACTTTCAGTTTAAAGAACTTTTTTTATTTAAAGGCTGCGAAAGCGGGGGTTTGGGGGGCGGCAGCCCCCCAACTATGCCTCCTAATCCCTGTATGTTTTAAGGTTCAACCTTGTAGCTCAGCCTCTTTAACTCTTTAGAAAACGTAGTTTTTTTTTCAAATAATTTCTGCACGTTTTTGTACAGTTTATTACTTATTATTGCTTGACTAATTGTATGCTGATCATGTCAATAGTTATTTAAAAAAGAAACTGAGTTGCTTTTTTAAACTGTAAATTCAGTATATAAAAAATTTTCTCTGACTGTGAATCGAACCCGGGTTTTCCTCCTGACAGTCAGGAGTCTTGACCGCTGGACTAAAGAGACACACTTATAATTGTTTTTTAGTAAAGTGAATCTATTTTTTAAAGCAAGCAAATCCCCATAAAACTTGACATTTTGTTCATGGACAACAGGGAAGAAGCTATCAAGATGAGCTGAAATTTTCAGAATGGGTTCCAAGGAAAAGCTATTTTTTAATTTTCCTTCTGATGAAATTTCGATGATCAGACAACATTAAAGGGGGGTTGTGGAGGGAAAAATTAACATGGGA
Organism: Artemia sp. Qi Xiang Cuo; assembly: GCF_049724085.1. Classification (NCBI taxonomy): domain Eukaryota; kingdom Metazoa; phylum Arthropoda; class Branchiopoda; order Anostraca; family Artemiidae; genus Artemia; species Artemia sp. Qi Xiang Cuo. Next base: position 25,666,522 of record NC_142797.1, on the reverse strand, counting down.
TATTATGGGACAACGTGGTTTTTAGTAAATGTAAATTCGGGGGATAATTTTTTCTTTATGAAAATATCAAAAAGCCCTAACAGGTCGAATTCCGCTTCGAATGAGTCCTCATTCACCCGGATCAGTTGCCAACTTTGTCCTGTAAGCGTGGATAACAAACAAAAAAGAGAAATGAATTTTAAGTTGCTCGATTTGTTTTTTTGAAAACAGGGAAGGAGTGATCGGATTGAGCTAAAATTTCGAGGACAAGCTCCCGGGCCGTAGGAAAGCTTAACCTCTAAATTTCAGCCCAATCGGACAACGTCAAAGGGGGGCTGTGTTGGGAGGGTCGAAACTTCCGGCCCAGTTTACCCCATGAAGATAAAGTCGGAGGAGGATGAGATTTTGCATGTTTCTTAGTTTGAGCTGGGGCTACAAATGCAATCACCGGCGTCTCTTTGCGGCGTCTAGGACCTGAATTCACTTAACATTGTGGTTGGTCGCCTCTTTATAGAGGCACAAGTGTGCCTCCTTCATAAAGTTGGAGGGGGTGAAATTTGTCACGTTTCTTAGTTTGAGCTTGGGCTACAAAATGCGATTACCGATGTCTCTCTGTGACTACTAGGACCGGAAATTGCTTGCGGGCTCTTATAGGAAAACGAGCCCGCGTTTTCGCGGGCTAGCCCGTGTTTTCGCGGGCTAGCCCGCTTATAGCGGGTTTTTATAGGAAAACGAGGTTTTTCGTAAATGTAAATTCGGGGGATAATTTTTTCGGTCTGAAAATATAAAAAGGCCCTAACAGGTCAAATTCTTCTTCGAATGAGTCCTCATTCACCCGGATCAGTTGCCAACTGTGGCCTGTAGGCGTGGATAAAAAAAAAAAAAGAGAAATGAATTTTAAGTGGCTATATTTGGTTTTTTGAAAACAGGGAAGGAGTGATCAGTTTGAGCTTAAATTTCGCGGACACGCTCCCGGGCCCTAGTAAAGCTTAACCTCTAAATTTCAGCCCAATCAGACAACGTCAAAGGGGGGTTGTGGTGGGAGGGTCGAAACTTCTGGCCCAGTTTACCCCATGAAGACAAAGTCGGAGGAGGATGAAATTTTGCACGTTTCTTAGTTTGTATAAAATAAGGTCATTGTTTTGACACTCCCTTTGCCTTATGTGCATTTTTGTGCATATCTTCTTCTAGTCTTCTTCTAGTTCTCGAGTTAAATCAGTATTTTTTTTTCTTTCGAATATCAAAGAATGCAAGGAAATATCCTGGTTTTTATACGAAAAAGAATACCTTCAGTTATGTAAAATTAGAATTTTGGATTTACCTTATACGATAAAAATGAAACTAAGTTGGATTAATATACCTGCTTTTATTAAAAAAAAAAAAAAAAAGTGTGTTTGATGCGACTAAAGTAGCTTAAATTCAGTAGGCCTATGTAATAGATTTAACTCTGTTTCTACCGGACTAAATATAATATTTGTTTTCTTAGGCCCTAAGAATAGACACATGCATAATGGTGGGAAAGGAGATCGGAATAAACAAAGGAATCGGACAACTTTCACTCCTGAACAAGTAAAAGAGTTGAAAAAGGTGTTTGAAGAGAATCAAAAACCAGATGCTCACAATATAAGCATGCTAGGTGTGCGTCTTCAGCTAAGTGAAAAACGGATCCTAGTAAGCTTCATTTTACATTATCATTTTATAGATATATTTCAACTATATCTTTGTGGATGTGTTCAGAAATATTTATGCAGTTATATCTATTCTTTGATATATTTATATGTAGTACCCCTTTTAGGGGCTATCACTGTTCTTAGTAAATGCCACGAGTCCTTGTAGTTACACTAGTCAGCCCTAAATTCGCAAACGTAATGTAGCATTAGCTCTGATGTCGTTTCTGTTGTATAGTCTTTTGTCTACCTTTTTAAGTGTGGTAATACACAAGGCCGTTTCACAAGGCATATTTTGATTGCCATTTTTAGGTTTTAAGAGGGGTATACTTATCGATAAACTTTCCGATCGGTTATTTTTTGTGTTATCTCTGATGTCGTTTTCGTTTAGCGTTGATATAAGACTTTGGTTGCATTCCAGGTTGTAAACTGTGGTAACTTTACGTTAACTAAAGAAATTACGTAGTTAACTCCCACTGGAAATGGATGTGAAGAAACTAAAAGGTTATTCTGTTTATAATGGCATCATTTTTATATATATCAATTTTTCTATCACTTTTACCCTAATAAGACTTTCAGTACAATATGGTACTTTTAATAATGATAAAAATGATACAGATTTTGTTCACTAAAGATTGCTGTTTGCAAATATTACTACAGAAGTAAATTCAAAGTTACTCTTTTGTCATTTCATATGTTACGACAACGTCAGGCTTAATTGAAACGTTTGTTGCATATCCGTATTTCAAATAAAAAGCTACATCACAGAAAGTAATGGTAGGTGATATCGGCCAATGATTTTTAGAAAAAGAAAATTCCCGACATTAAAATTGATGTCGCTTCAGCTGTTTTGTTTACTGTTTGTAGACGACATATTGTTACTGGTGATATCGCCTTTGTCTTTGCAAAATGAATCAGAAATTTTTGATATTTATTTGGAAAGTAGAAAATAGTCCTAAATATGAATCAATTATTTAAGTTAGTTTTTGGAAAAGGAGAAAGGGAAAAGAATAAGCTATGTGTAAAGGAAGAGGCGAGAAGGAAGTTAAGGATTTATCATATTTGGGGTGTAAGTTTACACCCCAAGCCATACCATATTTATATAAACCAAACCATTTACCGTATTTGGGGTGTTCGTTCAGGAAGATGGAATGACCAGGCGTAATTGGTTTGTTGTAACGATTAGAAAGCTTCATGGGTGTCGCTAAGCCTCTTAGGTATCTAGGGTCAGAAGTTATTAGGCTACAAGAGAATTTCTGAGACAAAAAAACAACCGAGAGAAAAATCTCAATGAAAAAAACAACAACAAACAAGACTGCGGCAAGTGGAAAGAAAAGACGAAAAATGTGAAACAACACGGATATTTCGCCTGTATCAAAACAAGGCGTCTTCAGCACAAGAGAAACACAAGAAGAACAAGATAAAAATCAAACTTAAAACTAAAAACCAATCAAACCAATCAAACCACCACCAAAAAAATATACAATTGCGGCGAACTAATCCACGTAAGGAAAAACAGCTATTAGAGTTACTTCGCCAATTGTCTATTTTTTTGGTGTTGGTTTTTTTTTTTTTTTATCTTGTTCTTCTTGTGTTTCTCTTGTACTGAAGACGCCTTGTTTTATAAATTCTGATTTTGATGCTTTTTAGATCATGATTTTTGTTAGGTTTTCATTGGTGATAACAGAGGAATGTTTTCTTGATAACAAAGGAACAATGTCGTAGTAAGTAGGCTTCAACCTGTTATTCGTTCGGTTTAGCAATAACTTTTTCGTTTAATAATGTCAATTAATGTCAAATAATGTTCCTGTGTTTGTTTCACATTTTTATTTTGTATCATAGTTTTCCGTTTCTGTCTAAATTTGATTTTTATATTCTTTTGGGTTTGTTCATTGTTTTCAATTGTAAACTCTGGTTTTGATTCTTTTTTAGATCGTGATTGCTATATGGTTTTCATTCTTGATAACACAAAAACTATATTCTTTTTTTCTTTATTAATAAAGAAACCTCGTGATAGAAAAGGGAATTTTTCGTACTTAATGCCTTAGCGTATATCTGCTATCTATAGGCCACATGCTGTTTGTAGTATGTTTTTATTCTGACACGCAGGTCATACATAGAGCTCTACATATAGCATGCCATACAGGCCATACATACATACTGATCTCTGCATGCAGCATGGTTCCAGGCAGTAAAATACGTGCGATTTAGCAATTATTTTTCCAATACATTCACAAATTTCCCAGTCAAGTAATGTTTCTGTGCTTGCTTCATAATTTTCTATCACAGTTTGCCATTTTTGTCTAAATTTTTCAATTTTTTTATTTTTTTGGCTTTTCATAGTTTTCAGTTAAGGGTTTTATTTATTATTATTTTTTTTTTTTTTTTTTTTTTTATCGCTGTTACTGCTGGATTTTCATTCTTGATAACACAAGAATCGGATTTTTCCTTAATAACAAATGAACGATTGTGAACACTGTTTTTTTTTCCACATAATGTCTTGGTATAGATCTATATATTGGCCACATGCTTTTTTGTAGTTCCATTTTGTTTTGGAACGTTGGGCATGCTCTGGTCTCTTCACAAAGCTTGCTTCAACTTATTGAAATATATGTTAGTTAGCAATTATTTTTGCGTTGAATAGAAGCTCCATGCAGTTAATTAATTGTTGTCATATTATACAGAGTTTAAGCTTTAATCTGAGGAAGTTTCTCTTTTCTCTAGGTTTGGTTTCGAAATAGAAGAGAAAACTGTCGGAAGCTAGGTAGCTCAAAAAAGCTTGTCAAAGGTTAGTTTTTACGAATATTTAATCATAATGATTTTTAAACAGAGTTCCGCCTTTATCGAAGATTGCCGTGTCAATTTTGTAAAAAAATGTAATAATATTATCTCTAAAGTAGTTTCAGTATTCCAAAATTGGTTTTTCTACATACCGTAAACTGTTGCAATAGATACGGTATTGCTGTGAAAAAAAAGTATAAAATATTGCTGTTAAAATTTTAATGTCCTAACCTAACCTATGCAACCTGCAAAATACTTGATACCTTCAATTCAAAATCAACAGACTCGGTCGAGGCCCCCGGCCTCGACCTCGTTCATCATATACTTTAGAACTAATATGAAAGAAATTACGTATTCTTAGTACTACACTACGTATTCTTCACATACTCTGAAGTATTCTCCAAAATTGCTTAGGATATTTTTGTGGAAGAATGGCATAATTAAGTAGTTGTTGTTGTAAAATGTATAGCTCTACATCACCCATTTTATTGCGCATTTCATGGTTGTGGCTTCTGCCACAACCTAGTAATGAACAAGACTGAAAATAAATAAAAGTTCAGGTAGGGATAAAATCCTTTTAATAGACTGTGTTTCACAAACAGTGATTAAATTTCACAAAAAATACTAAAACTACTGATGACGGTTACTGCATGTGTGACCGAAATATTTAGTATTTTTAGTATTTTTATTATGTATCGTCATGGAAAGGGAGTGTGGTCTCCGGAATTATCTTAGACTGAAAATTGAAAACGCATTTGAAAAAAAGTCAAATGAAGAAGAATTGCTATTTGAAGATGATCTGGAAATCGTAACTATTCTTTCGGTTCATCTTAATGGTAAAAGAATATTGCTAAAATATATTTATGAATATTTGGAAAAAAAAATAGCCTGAAACTTCACTAAATTGATGTCCCATCGAAATGGAAACTCCCCGTTGGAATCTCCATAGACCGAAAACTTTATTAAGAAGAAATACATTATCCCTTCATGAGCAACTAGGAAAATCACATTTTTTGCAAGCAGTGATGTGTTTCCTGTTTTTGTTCTCCTTTTTTTTCTGTCGCCACATCATGATTCGAAAGTGAATTGTTATATCTAGTGCAACAGAAAAATATTTAAAAGAAATGCAAAATATGAGAAAAACTGCATCTTCATCAACAAAATGATGTAAAAGCATATTTTTACAGAGGAAGTATAATGCGTGTATATTTTGAAAAGCTGCTTCCCTGGGATCTGATGTTTTTTTGAGTGATTCCTTCGGAAGGGGCTCATTAGGCTGAAAATTTGCGTTGGAAAAGTGATCCCAACGACAATTCATTGGGATGTTTAATCCTGGGCCTCCAAAACGGCTTAGAGTATTAAGGTGAAACTTTCAAAAAATGTTGAGAGGGGATTCGATCAAAATTAGAACACACTCTTTGTAGGATGGTTGTCAAAAGGGCTTATCAGCAATATCTGAGGAACGGCTGAGGGTATTAAGTTTGAACTTTCATGGCATGTTGAAGGGGGTGTTGAAGAATAATCGGGGGGCGATCAGTCCTCGCTTGCCCTGTTGGATACCTCCCCCCCCCCCCAACACTGCTTAAAATTTTGAAAAGTTGGTTTTGTTCAAAATAGTCGAAAGGACTAACAATTATGCCTCTGGAGATACCATGCCCCCCACAGTCCCCTTAAATTTGTATTTTTTTTTTCGTTTTTGACTTGCAGGATTGATCTGTGGGGAAGGGGAATGTTCGTCCTGGATGTGTCCGAAAATTTTAAGGATATTGAAGTGCAACCTTGGGGAACTTCGAGGGGTATGTTGAGCTTAATCAAAAGATTGCGACCACTCGAAACTGTGACTGTAATTAATTGCCATTGTGACTACTTTCATTTGCAACTATTATCGAGTAATATTAAGGGGATATTGAATATAATTGAAACACGGTATGTGTATGCTGGTTGCCAAAACAGCGTATCCACAGTATTGCAGGTAGACAATAGAATATTAAGCTGAAACTCAGGGTATGTTCAGGGGGATTCTCCAAAGTGATAGGAGGCCATCCCCTCGTCCAAACCCTTTTTAGATACCCCCCTCCCCAGCAATGATCGACATTTAAAAAAGAAGAAGAAATATTTCATTCAAGATGCTCAAAAGATCTAATAACTCTAGCCTGGGGCAAGGGTTGTAAATTCTGCAATTCGCTCTTTGTATATATGTTACTGTGAAAGATAAAAATTGGAGAATTTCGACATTCACTGGTGAATGTCGAAATTACTTTTTTTTTCTCCTTGGATTTAGTCAGCTTTTTCAGTTTTATGCAAGGTTTGATGGTGACAGGTTAGGTTAGCTTAAGTTTTTAACCCATTTCTAGGATTTATAACCTAATTTAACCTAATCTAACCTAACTTTAACTTTTAGTATCAAACCTTGCATAAGACTGGCAAAGCTGATTGAATCCGAGCAGAGAAAAAGGAATTTTGGACATTAACCGGTGAATGTCTGCATTTACCAGATTTCGGTCTTTCACCCTAACATATTTACATATATGCAATGCATCATTTAGAAAGGGGAATTGTCGATCGTGGGTGAATCCAAAATATTAATGGGTGTGTCCAAAAAATCTATGGGTGTTAAGGTGAAACTTTAGGGAATGCTGAGGGGATGCTGTACTGAATAAAAAAAACCTCTGTGCATCCAGGCTAGTAATAGGTTGTATTTGTTTTATCTTAGGAACGGAGAAGGGTATTAATTTGAAACTTTCAGGGAAACTACTACTACTATTGCTACTATGATTCGATATACGACTGGTTACAACTGCAAATGTGACTACTTGCGACTGTGACTGCGACTGCTTGCGACTTTGAATATTTTTACTTAGGACTACTTTCAGGAAATGTTGGCGGGATGTTGAACAAAATCAAAACATACTTTGTGCATGCTGGTTTTCATAAAGGCGCATTAATAATTTCTTGAGAACGGCTAAGGGTATTAAGCTGAAACTTTCAGGGTATGTTTAATAGTACTTGGAGGAACAAAGGGCTCCAATTATCCTTTTAGATTGTCCCCTTTCTCCTCAATACTGATCAAAACTCTGAAATAGCCTCTTTATTCAAGGTAGTTAAAGGTCTAATGACTTTTTCTATAAGGATGCCCCCCCCCCACTCCGCACACACATCCCCTGGAAAGGATTGTGAAGTGTTCAGTGTGCCCATTGTTTACATACACTATTTATCATTATTGACGAGGGGGAATATTTGATATTGGGTGTGTCAGAAAAGGCCAAGGTTAATAAGATGATACTTCAGGGAATGTTGAGGGGAAAGTTAAGCTAAATAAAAAGACACTTTTTGTGTCCAGGTTATCAAAAGGGCATATCTGTAATATCTTAGGAATGGCTTAGGGTATTAACTTGAAATTTGCAGGACCACTATTGCTAGTCCTACTGTGAGTGCAACTGCAACTACTTGCGATGGCGACTGTTTGTGCCTGCAATTGTGACTACTTGTTACTAGTGTCAGGTGTGACTACTTGTGACTTCTAGTACTACTACTTGTGGTTGGGACTGCAACTTTTTGTAGCTGCGACCACATGCGACGGCTACTGTGCCTACTTTTGACCGCGGATTTGACTACTTGTATCTGCCGCTGCGTCAACTTGTGACTTTGACAATTTGCAGCCGTAAATTATTTCAGAATTTTACAGACGTACCGCCAAACGGATCAGCCAACTAGAAGTCCCATTTTCAAATTCCATGTTGGAAGGTTCCTTTCATTTTTAATGTAGAAGAAATACATAATATGGCCTCCTAGTTGTATCTCAGCAAAGGGTGCTGACTTTCGATGAAAATTTTAGGATTTTTTTTTTTACCGAAATTAGGATGGATCTGCTGTAATATATATATTTTTTTACATTGTTTTTATGGCCTGTCTTGCTCACACTCTGGAATTTACCTTTTAGGGGTTTTATCAGCGGAGGCAGATATGCAAGATTTTATCTATTTTGGAGTAAAAGTTTAAGAGGGGAACATGTTTTTAAAAAAGGCAAACTATACAAAACATGAAATTACCAAATAAAATCTGCTAAAACGTTGGCCCTGACCAACTTGTACAAGTTCATAAATTTTAGCTTCTGTAATTAATCTGGTAACTTTGTCTATAAATGTTTTAGTATTTTTTGTATGGTGCTTAAAGGTCTTTCTTGTCATATATATATATATATATATATATATATATATATATATATATATATATATATATATATATATATATATATATATATATATATATATATATATATATATATATATATATATATATATATATATATATATATATATATATATATATATATATATATATATATATATATATATATATATATATATATATATATATATATATATATATATATATAAATATATATATATATATATATATATATATATATATATATATATATATATATATATATATATATATATATATATATATATATATATATATATATATATATATATATATATATATATATATATATATATATATATATATATATATATATATATATATATATATATATATATATATATATATATATATATATATATATATATATATATATATATATATATATATATATATATATATATATATATATATATATATATATATATATATATATATATATATATATATATATATATATATATATATATATATATATATATATATATATATATATATATATATATATATATATATATATATATATATATATATATATATATATATATATATATATATATATATATATATATATATATATATATATATATATATATATATATATATATATATATATTTTATAGGAAAAACTGAGAACAGGACAAATACTAATTGTAGCAAGAAACTTGAGTATGCCAAAAAACATATCTCGGATGCAGAAAGTACCTATAGAATCACCGTAAGTTTTTTTTCATTGCTACTAGACTACTATTGAGTGCTGTTTCGTAATCTTCTCAATAGTTTATCATAGTTTTTTATATCATATTTCTGATTCTTTAGTTCCCATGATTACCCCACCTCTTTCCTTTCTTCCTCGTCCAGTTATCTTTTCTTTATTCACCTTTTCACGGCACCTATTGAGATTTCCTGCCACAAAAAAGTCATTACTTCAGAAATTAAATAAAAAAAACAAACAAGTTTTTTCAGCTCTAAGAAGGGAGCAACAATAAGACTTAAAATTAACAGAATGATTATGTGTATGAGGGGGTGATCCCCTCCTCGATACCTTGCTTTTTATGCTAAAGTTTGACTTTTTGTTCTAATTATTTAAGAATGACTCCTGAAACACAAGGGCCGTTTAATTTGAATATTAAGCTTTTTTAAAAGCTCTGAAAAAACTTGAGGGTAAATAGCAAGCTATTGAGGAGAGGACAACCCCCCTCATATACGTAATCATTCTGCTCGTTTTAAGTTTTAATAATACTCCTTACTTTCAGTTGAAAAAACTTGTTTTTTTATTCAATTTCTGATCGTTTTTTTTTTAATAATGCTGGGAAATCTAGGTCCCCCTCCATAGAAAATTCCCTCCCCCTGCTAAAAGTTTCTCTGTGGAAAGATCCCCCCAAGTACCCCCCCCCCCAACAAAAAAAAGAAAAAAAATTTGTATACTTCCCAATAGCCAATGTCATATTTAAACAATGGGCAAAGTTTATAGCTTGCAGCACTTCCCCCTGGGGCGGCGGAGAGTCAAGTTCTGTGGTGAACAAAATGACTGTCCCCAAGTTTTGATCGGACGACTTGGGGAAAAGGGGTGTGGGAGGGGGCCTAGCTGCCATCCAGTATTTTCGTTACTTAAAAAGGGGACTAGAACTTTTGATTTCCGATCAAATGAGCCCTCTCTCGATCGTCTATGATCGCTTGCTCGGAACGATCGCCCCCTGAAAAAAAACAAAAAAAAAACACGCATCCGCGATCTTGTTCCTGGCGAAAAATGCGAAATTCCACATTTTTGTATTTACGAGCTTGAAACCTATACAGTAGAGTTCTTGGATATTCTGAATCTAATGGTGTGATTTTCATTAAGATCACTTGGTGTTTTGGGGTGTTTCACTTCTTTTTGAAAAATTGGGCAAATTTTCCCAGGCTCCTAACTTATGACGGGCAACATTAAACTTGATGAATTTTATATATTTTGAATAAACATCAAAATTTGATTCTTGTGATGTATCCATTGTTATCAAGACTCTGTTTGTTAGAGTTTTGGTTACTATTGAGCCACATAGCTCCTTACTTACAGTTCGTTACTAGGAACTGTTTGATTAACCACTGCATTGAAGTCAGGAAGCCTACTGCATTCAGTCAGATTTAGTTAACCTTACACCAGGGAACATTATAAAAAAATATTAAATAGAATATACCAGGCATAGATAGTTCATTTACAAAAATTCTCAAACATGTCCCCCCTCTCTATTATACCCTCCAAACTCTTCGCGAGTTTTTCTATATATATAAAAAAGCTTGCAATTGTCAAGAAAAATAGTATTCTTTGCCAAGTCTATAAAATAATATTATGGAAAAGGATATGAATTATTTGCAAAATAATTTTAGATAATTGAGAAACACAGCTCTGGCTTCCTTTCAGTAGTACCCCGCCCTTCACGTTTTCAGGACGCAAGCCTTTTGTGATCACACCTGTATTTTTGTTAAACTTTATTATGTTACTCTAACAATAATTGAGAGCGAACCTCTTAGCTCATGGCCTCCCTACCCTACTCTCCTCTTGATCTTACTTGGGTATAAAATGTACATTATATTTCTCTGTCCTATGTGCAGGGATGCAATGAAGTAAAAAATTTGCTTCTAATTGTCTAGCTCAGAAGAGGGCATTAAGAAGACTGTAAATGAGGGATGAATAGAAAACTGTAATTATCCTTGCCAAATTGGTATGTTCGATTCTTTCTTTCAAAGATTTTTTTTTTTAATATTTAGAAATTTTTATTAAAATCACCATCTATGATTTGGGGAAAGATGTGATTAAGGATTCTCAAATGTTATCCTGTAGTATTTTAACTGAAAAATAAACCATAAGTCACAAGTTTATGAAATAATTTCTTTCCTCCTAAAAATCCACCACAAAATTTTACACTTCTACTGGATTTGTGGTTACCCAAATGCGTCAGACTGTCCAACCAGTTATCCTAGTCAGAATGAAAAATTCAACGAAAATCCAACTTATCCAAGTTAAACAAGATTTATCCAAGATAAAACAAGAACGCGGAGCTTCCGGACACATCCAAACAAATTACAAATTTTATGCAAGAACTGTAAATTTCCTAGAGAAATTGTCTAGAATCAGTATAGAAATATATATTAGGAACAATAGTAGTATTGCCTTTACGGTGTTCTCTAGGATGGGAAATTATCGTGACAAGCTGTGGTGCTATCTGACAATTTCAGGTGTTAACAGACAATGTGACAGTACAAATGGATTGGGAAAGCAAGTACCGTCTTAAGAAAAGAAAAAAGAAATGAAACAAAAAATTTTTCTGTCCACCACTGACTTTGATTTGCTTCTTAATCTAATAAATAGTTTCCTCAAGTGTGAATGCGATCTTGCAGATTTCCCCTGAACGTCATAATCTTAGCTTGCTGGCTTTGCTTTGCTTGTCAAAGCGTGAAGGCCCAATTTACTACGACACTCAATTGAGTAACCAACAGGTAATTTACCCTCTTCTGCTTGTCAGGATGAAATGTAATCACTGGATAGGGGCTGAAAACATTGTTTCAAGACAGTAAAACAGTAATTGGGCCAAAAGTTCGTCTTTCAAAAGAAGATGTAATATTTGTTTTCCTTATGACAGAATAGTTACCTTTCCTGACCCGAGACACCTGACCATCTCCTTTTCTTTTGTGAACGTTGATCTCAAATAGCTAGGGGCATTCAATCCATCAAATAATGCACCGTGTAACTTTTTCTTTCTTTTAGGCTAACCGGCGGCAACTTGTCAAAGACGTCAGCAATATCTGTTTATTTTATCTCCTTGATTCGTTGCACAGGTAAGTTCAAAGATCTTTAATTGTTGGTATTAATATATGGCTCCACATTTCGTATTCATAGTTGTGTTTATTTGTGAGTATGTGATTTCTATTTGATATAAAACGAATAAAACAGTTTCCACAGTTGCTTTGTTTTTGACTTTGTACAATCGGTATCGCATCACCCAACGAACTTAACGATAATGCTCCTTGACTGTTTGAATTGTGCTGATCATAAATTCATGTAATTGGAAATGCCTACTTTCAGCGTAAAATGTCCTTCAGTACACTTGACATATTAGCGATGGCCATTCCAAGAAAATGATTGACTGTGCCAAAATCTTTAAATGCTGTAGGTAATTGCTGAAGAACTGTTAGACTCGTTGGTCAACCGAACTCTATGATATGTCTCTATATGTCTGCCTGTATGCTCAGCAGAAAAAGAGGGTAAATTGCTCCACATGTTCGAAAAGGGAAGATGCTCGATGTGAATGATAGCACAGGCTAAACTCACAGACTAACAAACTTATTCATCATCATTTGATCTGATGGAGTTTGGAGGGAAAAAATGAAATCAAAGTTGTCGGAAAAAAAGATATGAATGTTATGTTTTAACCTTTCAGAGATCTATTGACAGCGAAATTCTCACGCTAGGACAATTCCCCTATAAGAGTGGGATGTTCATGAAACTGATTTACCTCTTCGCTTGCTTCTGGGCTTTCATTTAGTGATCAAGTCATCTTAGACACTGACTTTCTTAAGGAGCTGGCCATCCTCATTGACTCCATGGAAGAGATTCTGGAAGCGCTCCGTTTCTAGTTAAAAGGAGTTAGTAAAGTTGACTTGCAGATAATCTTAAGCAAAACTTAGATATTGGCTATTTATCTATCTTGTTGTTGTAAAATCTCGGATAAGTCTGAACAACGTACAAAGAATTTGACGTTTTCTAACAGTTTACCTACTTAAGCTCAGTAATATCTTTAAATCTACTGCTTCTCTTTGAATTGCAAGTAAGAACAGCAACGGGTCAACGACACCTTTTACCATGAACAGACTTTGCTAAAACCACAAGCTAGAGCAAATTGTCAGTCTCTTAACAAAATCGCGTATTTCCAACTCTGTCGCTACTGAGTGACTCTTGGTGGATCTGAGGAGCGGCAGCTCCGAAGGCCATACACATTTCCCAGACGAAAAGCCTCATGAGGATCAATACTCAGGACGATGTAGCTTCGTTAATAACGAAAACCTACTAGATCTAACCGAACATTGTTTATTTTCTTCCCTAGTAAGTTTTTGAGTCTTGCGCTGGTATTCATCTGCTTCAAAAATCCCTACACCCACCGATAAAAATTATATGCGACCCCTTCATAGAAGCTGGTTGGGGAATACTGCTTGCCTACGATTCTGGTGATGTGATATTTGAGTGGGCAAGGTACTAGTGCTTACTATTGACTAAAGTCAATAGAAATGACCGACTTTACACTACGTTAAGTAAAGCCCGTTAGGAAAGGATAATCTAGCCTCCTAAGAGTCCCTGGAAAAGAATGCATTAGTTATCAGTGGCAATCTAATGTCAGGTGGCGCAGTTTGTTGAAACCGCATGGCGTTGCAACTTTGTTCGTCTTTTCTCTTTTGTATTGGTTTCAATTCTGTTTTTCCTCTTTCTTCTCTATTTTACCCAGTGAGAAATTTCTCTTTTACTCATTCTGGCTAAACTTTCAAAAATTGCATCAAGAAATATATCCGTAAATATTTGTGAAAATTTTCTTACGAATAAGGCTTAAACTCTAGATTCCAGTTCGTCTACTGCTATTAGTTTGCTTATAGCACAAATTTTTGTGAACAAAAATTTGGACAAATTTTTGTGATGGCAATTTGATGTTTATAGTCGTCTTTAAAGCCATCGTGCAAAACCTTTTGTTTGTTAATTGTGATATTTTAGACAAAAGTAGTCCATTCGATGGTATATTTTCAACTTGTTAATTCAAGTAAATGCACGTGGTGCGTCAAAACAATTGTATTTACATAAATAGTGCATTGCGATGTTGCACTTTTTGTTTGTGTTTTTGTGTCTGTGTGTGTTTGTGGGGGGGGGGGGGGTCTAGATCACTTTTGGGATTGAGACGTTAACTCTTTTTATCTGAATGTAAAAGTAGTGTTAAATTTTTTCATAAGGATCAACCACAAGGAATTTCGACAAGTCTCAATTCTCCCAATGAACCTGCTTTCAATGAATTTTATTTCGGTGAAATTTATTTTCCTCCTCTCTAGGAAGGACAGTGTTGATCTGTAGTGACGCTTGATATAGGCTCGCATTTTTAATTATCTTTTATTTATCATGATGTTTATATTTATTATTATTATTTTTATTATTAATTAACAAACTTTTTCCACAAAATAAGTTTTTCAAAAAAAGTAAAAACTCCATTAAACCAAAAATGAACAAAAACAGAATCAAATAATCTACCAAGCATACAACTACCCCAAATCAATATCAATAAGTAAATGAAACCCAAAACAAACATAAATTACAGTAAATAACAGAGTCAAACTCAAAACGAACAGAAATTAATACGAGTAGGGTTCTAAAACCCTATGTTTTCTAAAAGCCAGAATATAATTTGCACTTTACTGAAAAAATTCAAATGAGTTTACTGAAAACAAATGTTCATTGTCAGTTTAATATACATATGCTAATATTTATTCCTTAAAGTCTTAATTAATTTTTGATTTCTTAAAGTTATAAAAATTAAAACATTTACAATCTTTTAATTAACAAAGAATTTTTTTCAATAAAGTACAAATTATATTCTGGCTTTTAGAAAGCATAGGGTTTTAGAACCCTACTCATATTAATTTCTGTTTGTTTCGAGTTTCATTTATTTATTGATACTGATTTGTGGTAGTTGTATGCTTGGTAGATTATTTGATTCTATTTTTGCTCATATTTGGTTTAATGAAGTTCTTTACTTTTTTGAAAAACTGGTTTTGTGGAGTATTTTAAAAAAAAATTAATTTCTGTTCGTTTTATATTGGCATAGTCTTTTTCAGGGAAAAAGACTGATCCTCTTCAAAAGTCAAACAATCATCCTAATGGTTACAAAAACATTAAATACCCCTGGGCATAACTTACAACCCTTGCCCCTAATCTCTGGGGTTTGTTTCAACCCAAAAAGTCTTGTTATATGATATTTAGGCTATTATGAATAGAATGGCTATCTCAAAATTTCCTTTAGATACATTTTGGGACAATACGATGTGTATGTGTGTGTGGGGGGGGGGGGTTGCTACCCTCTGATCACTTTGGCTCTGAAAATGAGCACTAGAGCCTCTGACTACCAATCCAATGAGCCCCCTCCGAAGTTTATATGACCATGGTTTTTATAAAAACCTTATATGCCCCCAGGGCATAACTTACAACCCTTGCCCTAAGGACTGGGGGGATTTGTTATACTCAGACATAATTTCCAGACTTTTCAAATACATTGAGCAAAATATTTCATCTCGAAATTTTGATTGGAAGTGTTTGGGGAAATGATGAGCGTGGGAGGGGAAGGCATTTCTCCTCTGGTCACTTTTGACTAATAAAAAAGGACTAGTACTCTCAATTTCCAGTCGAAACAGTCTGTTTTGAAAAATCTATGACAAAGCTTTTCACAAAAACCTTATATGCCCCAAGGACATAACTTAGGACCCTTGATCTTTGAGCTATGGGGGGAAGGTTTTCATCTTCAAAGACAAAATCTCCAAACCTTTCAACTACGTTGAACAAAATGGTCATATCAAAAAATTGATTGGAAATGTTTGAGGAAATGATGGGCCTGGGGGGGATGATTCTCCCTCCGATTACTTTCGACTATTATAGAGGGTAATAGCCCTCTCAATTTCCAATCGAATGAGCTCTTTTGTAAATTTTTTACCCCAAAGCTTTCTATAACACCTTAAATGCCCCCAGGGCTTACATTACAACCTGAGCCCTGTTGTATTTTTTTGGGGGGGTGAGGGGGGTCATACTCAAAGACAAGTTCCAGGTCCTTCAACTGCGTTCAACAAAATGGCTATATCAAAATGTTGATTGAAAGTGTTTGGGGAAAATGATAGGCGTGGGGAGGGGGGGGGGGGGTATTCGCCCTCCGATCGCTTTTGACTATTAATAAGGGCATTAGCCCTCTCAATTTCCAATTGAATGAGTCATTTTTGAATTTTCTACGACAACGCTTTCTATAAAAACCTTATGCCCCCAGGGCATAAGATAAGATAAGATGTTAATTTCGAAAAATGACTATCACAAGCCCCGAAGGCCTGAATTTGCATTTCAGGGTCATATAATAAAAAAAAGACATAGAGATAGCACCACAACCAAAAAACTGGCTAAACAATGCCAAAAACAATAATATCAGAAAGGCAAAGCCATTCATTAGTCTAAAAACCAAAAGTGTCAAATGTAAGAAAGTTAAAAAGGCACAAATTAAAACAAACCAAAAAAAAATTGAGATAAACATAATTTTAAAAAGGTTTAAAAGAGAGTATATAAAAAGGGGAGGGAACAGAAGAGCTAAACGGACACCAACATGGGTATCACCAGTAAAAAAAAAAAAAAAAAAAAAAAAACAAAAAAACTAGTGGTTTATTTGTTCAGTAATGAAGGGGACAAAGGTTTTTTCATATCTGGAGGTTAAACAACGGATGGGGGGAAAGATAGGGATAGGTTCAGATACAGTACGTGGCAGGCGGTGTCTGGATGGGGAGTGTCTTTTGGGGAAAATGTTTTCCGTGCGAGGGTTTATTATTGCATTTTTTGCAAAATGGAGGCACAGCGTTTCTCTCCTGTGCTCAAGAGTTTCTAGCTTGGCCTTTTTAGAAGGAGTGAATATGGTACCAAAGTTTCTTTAAAAATTATTCTTAGGGCTCTTTTTTGAATAGATTCAATTTTATCTGATTTATCACGGGAGATGCCAGGATGCCAAACTGGACAAACATATTCAAGATGCGGGCGGACATAGGAAGTATAAATTCTTAAAGAATGGGATGGGGGGACGTTAAATTTATCCAAGAGCTTAAGGAGAGACATGGATGCATTAGCTCTACGGACAATATCTTTCACGTGGATATCCCACTTTAAATTAGAGGAAATTGTAACCCCAAGTAATTTAAAGGAAAACACAGAAATATCTGGGGGGATAGGGTCAAGGAAGGCGAGAATAGATTTCAAGAAATTTATCGTCATTATATTTGATTTAAGGGAATTGACTTTCATATTTAGGTTTTTAGCTTCATCAGAAATATGGGATAGAACTTTCAGGGGGTCAGTTTTAATGTTCCTATGACGTTCCTCGAAGATCGAGAAGTCATCAACATATTTCCACCTTTGGAGGTCGTCCATACCAATATCGTTATTCATTACTAGAAATATAAGCGGTCCCAAATAAGGTTCCTTGAGGAATTCCACAATATATAGGGAGGGGGTTAGAGAAAATATTTTTGTATTTAACAACTTGGGATCTATTTGAAAGAAACGATATAACAATATTTACTAACAGAGGATCAAGTTTAAAGTTAACCAGTTGTGAACGAATTAGGATTGTGTGGTCAACCAGGTCAAAAGCTTTTTGGAAATCAACTAAGACAAGGTTCAGCCAGACATTTGGTTTATCAAGGTTACTTACGAGGGTATGCATTAAGTGCACAAGGTAATGGGTGGTGGAAGTTTTCTTTAAGTTACAAAACAGCCGGGTGTCAATACGCGGACAAATTTTATCCTTAAGCCAGTCACAGAGGAAACCTTCATAAAGTTTGGAAAAAAACAGATGTGAGCGTAATGGGGCGAATGTTGGCGAAAGTCAGACTGGCGCATTTTTTTAGGGACAGGTGTTATAAAACCTTGTTTCCAGCAACTTGGGAATTTACCAAATTTTGTGATATTGTTGAAAATATTTGATAAAGGCTCAGCAATTTTGTCCGAAAAGGCTTTAATCAAGTCAACTGGGATGTCCAAGGGACAAATACTTGATTTTCTTAGCTTAAGAATATTGATTGTAAAATCAGAGGGCGAAATAAAGGGGAAGGAATTACTACTAAAAATAGTTGGAATTGAGCGAGTGAAAACGGGGAGACTTGGCCTAATAGAATGACGGTACAAGTTCTGATCATTGACAGTCTGATTAATGGGTTCATGCAGATAAAAATCAACTTCGGAAGGACCTTTTCCGCATATGCCTTTAATTTTTCTGTACCATTGCTTGGGCTTGTTAGAACAAATATCTTTGACTTTACTATTATAATAATTAGAAGCTGCTTTTCTTAATTTTTTCTTTTGGAATTTTCTTAGACTATTAGCCTCAGTAATACGACCTGCTTTGAAAAAATTGATTTTTTTTCTTACAAGTTTTTGAAAAGACTCAGTAACATAAAGCTTATATGTAGAACACGTTTTAATTTTTTTCTCAGGGAAGTGGAATTCATAATTACTCCTCAATAAATTTTGGAGGAACAAAGCCATGTAGTCAACGTCATTTGTTTGATACACAGTGAACCAATTTTCATTAGTAGTTCCGGAGCAAACATTTAAATGTCCTGTATCGGTGAGTGTTAAATACGTAGTTTAAGATATAGAAACTAACTTTTTAACTTTGGCCAGTGGAGATAGGAAACGGTTAAAGTGGTAAATACCCACCAGAGGAGGCAGAATGGAGATAGGTTTGTAAAACTTTGAAAGATTAGTGCAAATCAAATCAAGAGTAGTATTGCCTTTTGTAGTAGGGACATTAACGACCTGTTTTAAATTAAAAGCGTTACATGTAGAATCAAGTCTTATATTGTTTGCGTCACCCATCAGGAAAATTCCTGCATTTGGGTATTTTGATAGTACAAAGTCAGCACTTGCATTTAATTTTTCGATAAAACTTATTTTGTCAGTGGATCTCGGATTTGGGGAGTAATAAAAACAACAAAGGACAAATAAATTAAAAGGACGCGGCAAGACTTTAGGTCGAACACACACCCACATAACTTCATCAAAGGGATTAAGACACTGAATTGGGATTTCACTTGGATATAAATCATTACGGATAAAGAACAGAATTCCGCCACCTTTCTTACCCAGAGGGTGGTTTTCTGGTCTGAGTTTAATAAATTGATAAAAATTGTTAATCTTTAACATGTGCAAATTTTGAGCTTCAACTTCAGTAATAGCGATTACATCTAATCTATATATTTTAGAAAGGGTGTCTCATTCATTGATTTTTTCAAAGTTAAGGCTTTCAGCGTTGCTCAACAAAAGTTTGGGGAATCGAAAGCGACTTGTGAAGGTACCGTTTTTACACTTTACTTTTTTTATATCGCAGATGGGGTCTGGGGCTCTAATGGATTTTTGGACGGAGGCGAAAGATCGATTGTGATACCAAGGGACGGGGGGATCAAATACATATTTATCATGAAAAATTATATTTGTTTGAGCAGGTACTAGTGGATACTCTAAACAGTGGTATCTATTTGAGGTTTTAGAAACTCTGCATGGAGATGTTAAAAGAGGATCATTCTGCCTGCTTACTCTTAAACCAGAGTCATAGTGGTAGGGTAGCCAGGGGGGATAAAGTGCAAGGGAAGGGAGAAAGGTATCCTGGTGATCTGGGAATAAGTCAAGTTGGGAGTGTTCTTTAAATGGGGGGGGGGGGGGGGGGGGGGGCAAGATGATGCTGAGGGAGGGAAGTACGGTGGGGGGTCTCTGAGAGGCGAGGGGTTGGGTTTGTTTCGGCAAATAACGGGTGGAGTCCAGAAACCGGCCGGTAACTTCTTGGACGCACGGAGAAGAAAGGAGTCAAAAGGAAGTGGATTTTTGGGAGGAATATGAGTGGGGGGGGGGGGGGTTTGGGGATGGTCCGAATTGAGTGAAGTGATTTTGGGGGTTGGACTGACTGGGCACGCGTAAGTACTTGGGGCGGAGGATTGTTTCGAGGGATGGATTCCTGTGGTATACTGCTGTGTATCGGGTATGCAGGGGGATAAGACTGAAAGTCAAATGGAACACGAACAAGGGGAGGGGGGGGGGTCGTGAATTATTTCGGCGTCGCTCTAAAAAAAGTTTGGTTTTAAAACTGTGCTCCAATCCGGAAGATGCATGAGCAAAAGTACACGACATATCAATACAAGATACAACAGAACAAAGATCAACATGGTCAAAAATACACTTATAAGAGACACAAACTCCCGAAATAAACTGATGACAAATATGCAGAAACTTGCATTGTTTGCGAAACTTGCAGAAACCACTATCAAAATGCTTGCAGATCACATTTTCCTTTCTGCTTATTTTTATATTTATTTCACTTTTATCCTTCACTTTCGTAATTTTTTCAAATATAATAAAAATTTTATCGTCTGGTAATGACTTCTCGATAACCTTTTTGTTTAGTTCATTATCACCTGATAATTTATGTGAAAAGCGGGAAGTCGCTGGACTATTCACGAACTCAAGGGCGTCATCAGTTGTCATACTACACGTAGGTATTTGTATGCTCTCATGGGATATTCTGCAATTGATGCTGGATGTGCTGAACTCAAATAGTTGATTTCCTAGTGTAATAATAATTGCTTCGTTTTTTTTTAAATCCTCTTGTAATTTGGTGATTTTCGATTTAAGGGTTACTTGATTTTTTTCTAGACTGCAAAGTTCTTCTTCAATAAGGAGATGGTGGAATTAAAGGCAGATGATATATTCACTCGTTTGTTATAATCCAAGATCGTATTCATGAGTTGTATTGCTACGAATATTTTGTTCATTGAGAAAAATTTCATATTGTTTTTTCAAATCTTCTTTGGCAAGTTCATTCACAGAGTTTTTATCTAACTGGGACTTGTATTTATCTTGGAAATCAGCTAGCTGCCTGGTTTATTTAACACAGTCAACACAAGGGGGACTGGGCGAGCTTGATTTTTTTAATTTGATTTTGGGGTTGTAGGTTTTGTGGGCGACTTGGGCGTAGAGCGTGGTTTAGAGCCAGTGGGTGGAGAAAGTGATGATAAAGGTGTTTCAGGGTCCTCATTCAAAGAACGGGGGGGACTAGCAGTTTAAACATAACCACTCACCACTCACCACATTGTTTTCTCTCCTCAATAGCAATGCCTGAATACTTTGGACGAAACCACTGTTGACACCGAATGCACTGTTCTACTAGCGGCACGAAGTCGGTACTTACGGCATGGGAATTTCATTGGCTATAACATAATAGCGAAACAATAGGTCCAGGTAATATAGCTTGAAACTGTTCAATGACTGAAACTTGGATTATAATAACTTCCAAAAACTGGTTTCAAAAATTTAACCCAGCATAGGTGTTAACAGGTCAAATGCCAGAAAGTGACAGAAAGTTGGGCATAACTTATAACCCTTACTCTGAGGGCTATGGGGGGTTGTTGTTATCCTCAAAGACCGAATTTCGAGAACTTTCAGCTACGTTGAAAAAAATGGCTATCTTGCCCTCCAATCACTCTATTATTACAAAGGGCACTAGCCCTTTCAATTTCCAATCGAATGAGCCCTTTTTGAAGTTTCACTATCTAGTCACGCATGCCTTTCCAAAAAACTAACACACAAGTACTTTTCCAATAAGAGAGTCATTCTTACTCCCACTATTTACCGTGCTATTTAAACATTTTTGCCTTGCTCAATTACTCGGATTATCTGTCTTGGCTTTTTGCCTACAATTAGTCATGTCTTGATTCCTACTGCAAAATTATAGATACTGTTCTCTTCGAGAACAGTATCTATAAAAACCTTACATAACATCTATACATAACTTACAACCCTTTCCCTAAGGGGTATAGGGGGTTTGTCATCCTCAAAGACATTATTTCCAGAACTTTCAACTACGTTGAGCAAAATGGTTATCTCAAAATTTTGATTAGATTTGTTTGGGGAAAAGTTAAGCGTGACAGGGGGGTTAGTTGCTCTCCAATCACTTTCGACAATTTAAAAGGGCACTAGCACTCTCAATTCCCCATCGAATCAACCCTTTTTGAATTTTTTACGACAACTCTTTCTATAAAAACAATATATACCCCCAGGGCACAACTTACACCCCTTGCCCTGAGGGTTGTGGGGGGGGGTGTCATCCTCAAAGACGTAATTTTCAGATCTTTTAACTACTTTGAACAAAATTTCTATCTCGAAACTTTGATTGGATGTCTTTTGGGAAATAACGGGCGTGAGAGGGGGGTTTGTTGCCCTCCAATCACTTTCGACTATTAAAAAGGGCACTAGCCCTTTGAATTTCTAATTGAATGAACCCTTTTTGAAGTTTCTACGATAACAATTTCCATTAAAACCTTATATGCTCCTCAAAGACATAATTTCCAGATTTTTTAACTACGTTGAACAAAATGGCTATCTCAAAATTTTGATTGGATGTGTTTGGGGAAATGGTGGGCGTCGAAGGGGTGTTAGTTGCCTTCCAATAACTTTCGGCTATTAAAAAGGGCACAAGCCCTTCTGATTTTCAATCGAATGAGCCCTTTTTGAAATTTCAACGACAACTCCCTCGATACGAGGCGCCCTGCTCTAAAACCGAGAAATCAAAAAAAATAATACATTGTGTCAACATCGTTCTTTACTTAGGCAGCGCTATTGCGCTGGCTATGATATTACTTATTTATTATGTATATTTATTATATATATTTATATTCATATATTTATTATTTTGTTTCTGTTTTAGAGTCTGCCTACCGACTGCATCTCAGGAGCTTGTAAAGCTGATAACCTCAATGCATTGTGAGTTTTGTTTGATCGATTGCTTTATTTTGTTTTATTACTTTTTTGTTTAAGGGAAAGGATCTTTATGGACTTTATTTGTGTTTCCAGATTAACACTTTTTTTTATGCCGCCGATTCTGGTTTATCATGAAAAAGTGGTATGAACCAGCCTCTACCACTTTACAAGTCCAAATTCTTTTCCTTTGTTTGGGATAGCTGCTGCTTATGGTCTTTGCCCAGAGCTAAAACGATTATCTTTGCTTGCCCTAGAGCCAGAGTGTAGCCTGTGTGAGTGAAGCAGAGTTGCATAGCTTATGCTTAAGAGGCTATCTGAAGTTGTTCTACCAAGCTTTAACTTCTTCAAGCCATGCTTAACTTTTCAATGGATTGCTACGTTCAGGCGAACAGGTAGGCCGGCATTAGCTCTAAGCTTAGACTTGACTAGCATCCAAAATTACTTATCATGTTTGGTGAAAATCTAGGCCCTTCGCCAAAATATCTTCATTCCGTAGTATATAGAAACTCATAGGGATCCGAAAAGGGGCCTTTTTTTAAGGGCTGAAAAAGTCCTATGATCTGCTGTTACTAATCATTTCTGTTCGTACTTTTGATTGAGTTTCTTGTTTAAATTTCTACGTTTAGGACTGAGATAGAGGCATGAAATCCCATTGTGCCTCCTCGACTTCAATTGTTTATATATATATATATATATATATATATATATATATATATATATATATATATATATAAATTTCTTGTTTAATCTAGGAGGCACAGTGGGATTTCATGCCTCTATCTCAGTCCTGTTTAATTATTTTATGTCAGTTTAGTAATGCCCATATGGCTTCAATGTTTTTTTTTCCAGAGACACTTCATATGGAAGAGGTGGTTGTATAAAAACTTCGGACGGGATTTGTTTGATTGGAAGTCGGAAGCTCTAGTGCCCTTTTTAAGATTCAAAAGTTATCAGAGGGCAACTAGACCGTCTCCTACGTCATTTTTTCCATAAATGCATCCGATAAAATTTTGAGATAGCCATTTGTTAAAAATAATACAAAGTTCAGATACGAAAAACTCCGGAGTCGAAACAATCCCTCAAAAAGCGGTGGTAGGTGTTGAGAGTTATTCTCCGGGAGCATATAAGGTTCTTATGGAAGGGGTGCACGTAAAAACTTCAGAGGGAGCTCATTTGATTAGAAATTCAAAGTTATAGTTTACTTTTCAAGAGTCAAAAGTGGCCGGAGGGCAACCCCCCTCTCCCAAGGCCCTTTTTCCCCAAATGCATCCGAAAAAGATATGAGATAACATTTTCTTAAGAATAGTTCTAAGATTAGATATAGAAAAAACTTCGGGTTCGATACAGCCCCCCAGAGCCCATGGTGGGTGTTTTAAATTATGCCCTGGGGGCGTATAAGGTCTTTATGAATATTGTATTATTATAAACTTCTGAAGGGGCTCATTCGACTGGAAAGCGGAGGTTCTAGTGCCCTTTTTAAGAATAAAAAGTGAACTACCCCTCCCCCCTCTCCCAACGCCGTCTTTCCCCAAATCCATCCGGAAAAAAATTTGAGATGGCTATTTTGTTAAGAATAGTTCAAAAATCAGATAGCGAATACTACGGGGTTTTTCAAGTTATGCCCTGGGGGCTTATAAGTTTTTTATGGAAGAGGGGTCTTATTAACTTCGGAGGGACTCGCATTACTAAAAATTGAAAGTTTTTGTTCCCTTTTTAAGAGTCAATAGTAATCGGATGGCAACTAGCCTTCCGCCACACCCTCTGTTCCCAAAATGTATCTGATCGAGATGTTGAGATAGTACTTTTGTTGAAAATAGACCAAAGATCCAATAACGAAACTTCAGGGTTTTCACCCTCCCCCCCCCCTAGAGCGCGGGGGAAACTGTTGTAAGTTATACCCTGGGGCGGGGGTAAAAGGTTTCTATGTAAGATGTGGTCTTGTAAACTTTGAAGAGGGCTCATTTGATTGGAAAATGAAAGTTCTAGTTTCCTTTTCAAGAGTCAAAAGGACCCAGAAGGTAACTATCCCCGCCCCATTCTCTCTTTTCTCAAAATACATCCGATCGAATTTTTTAGATAGCCATTCTGTTCAATCGGACCAAAGATCATATAATAAAACGCCAGGATTGACGCAAATCCCCAGACCCCGGGGGCGAGTGTTATAAGTTGTATCCGGGGGTATATAAGGTTTTTATGGAAAGGATGGTCGTATAAACTTCGGAAGGGGTTTGTATGATTAAAAATTGGAATTTATAATTACATTTTAAGAGTAAAAAGTGATCAGAGGGCAACTAGCCTCCCTCCCCTAGCCGTTTTTCCCAAAATGAATTCGGTAAAAATTTTGAGATAGCCATGTTGTTCAAAAGAGTCCATTTATCATATAACAATGCTTTAAGGAATGGCAACCATTTCTATTAAAAACTTTTTATGGCCCCGGGGCTTATAATGCCCCAGGGCTCTGGGGGTTGTATAAACCCCGAAGGCATTGTTATAAAATCATTAGACTAAATTGAACACAATGATTATCTAAAATTTTCCATCAGATACATTCTGGGAAAGGAGGGTCTTTTGTCCTCTGATCACTTTTGGCTCTTAAAAAGGGGAACTAGAACTTTCAATTTCTAATCAAATAAAACTCCTCCAAAACTTATACGACCATTCTTTCCCATAAGACCTTATATACACCCAGGGAATAACTTACAACCCTTGAACTCGGGCTTTGCAGGGCCTCGAAGATCACAAGGGCTTCATTAATATCCTCGTGGATCTCAAATTCCCTATCTTCATTGTGTTCCGTCGAGTTGTGCTTGTCGTCAAGTATCAAAATGGCAAGAGCTCTATCAATGATATCATGCGCGCGAGCTGCTCGAGATAGTGCTTTCCCGCTCATGATATGCTTTACTGTATTCTTGGCGTAAATTTGCTCAAGCACTTCTTCTAATCCAGTGTCTTCCATAATGCGTCCGATTGAACACAAACAGCGATGCGAGCGTGAAATCCTCCAAGTAAGATAGTGAGGTCTTTCAAAGAGCTTCCAGTCGGCTCAGAGTCCACAACTGTCATAGCCTTCCAGTAAAGGGGCTGATCAAAAGTCACTACAGCCGCGACATTTTGTTTCCTTGCCTGTTCACACACGTAAAGCAAGGTTGAGTAGACACAAGATTGGTTACTTGGGTTATAGTCAATCATTGGATGGAAGAAGACGGCAGGTTTTCCAGGGTGAGATCCCTTGTGTACTGATTGCATGAATCCAGACCAGTTTGGACATGACTGTCTGAAAAACCAAGACGAATACCATAATAAGTCGGTGCTAGAATCGCGAGGCTCATTCAGTCGTGACAGCACGGGGTTTTTACAGGACGTTCGGGTCCGTCTGTCGGGCTCTGTTGTAAAAGTGAAAGGGCAAGGATGACAAATCTTTTATATCCTCAGCAGAGACCTCTTTTCTAGGAATGAACCTTGATACTTTTCCAGGCACCGGAGTGATGGCAGAAATAATCCCCATTCCATGGAAAGTACCGCGTCCGTCTATAGTACAACTGTCATGGTGGTCGACATTGTCAGCGACGTAGTGGAGAAAACTGTTTTCCGGAACGTCTTTAGGTTCCTGGTTTTCGCTGACTGCTGCACATTTTTCGAACCGGAGGACTTATATAAGACGAACAGAAACCAAGTTTGTTCAGCGTGTCGACGAGAAAACGAGAAGCAAAATGGTGGTGCATCTGGACTGCCAGTCCTATCTGCAAAAGGGCGAGTAAGGCACGTGGTCGCATTTCTTGCATTATTGCTTGTCCAATTGAGGCTTGAACAACAGTGCAGTTTTCGCCCGGAATAAGTCTGGAATGTAGCAGATGCAGGGATACTGAAATGAATTCTAAGTTTGTATCTAATCAGTGCAATTCTTCAATGCCCTGATACAGGTCTGAGGGAGCATTCACTGATTTTACTTTGTTCTGAATAATTTTGGCAAGTGTCTCGATCAAATTTAATTTTTCTGTCTCAGGTTCGTGCTCTTTCGGAAGATTGTAATATTCGTGGAGAATGGACTTCGCGTAATCACAGAAAGTAATAACATTGTGTTAACCATTCACATCGGCAATTAAAATTCGTTCGCCATAATGCTCTTCCAATACTCTCTTCAGAAGCTTTGCTCTGTATGGTTCAACATCGTCATACCCGCAAAGAAAGTCTTTGATCTTTTCTGCAATTTCTCGTAAGGTAACTTGCTCATCATACCTGCCTTCGAAGAGCTTGAGGGCTTCCTTAAAGGCTTCTAGTCTCACTTCATCAGGTGGTCTTCCTAATTTTCTCCGTACATCTGATGTACAATTATCATCAATACTGTCTGAAAACCGTTTCGGCCCATCCTTTTTAGTTCAAAAGTTCGTCGAACATTTTCTATAGTAGACTGCATCTGCAGCATTCAAGTCTGAAGTAGCGCTGTTAATGCGACTAAGCACAGTCGTTCCCCAAGTGTCATTCCTTTCACAGCATATCTTGACCACAGTACTTTGGAAGTCGTAGGTTCTCACTTTGCCGTAGACTTCTCTTCTAGAACCTTTGCTGTCAATAATAACAGGTTTTGCACAAAACAAACATAAATTCATTAAATCAAAACACCCTCGTTTGACCTTAGAGTCCGAGGTACTTCGTCTTGACTAGCGTTTGGGAGAGACTTGTTTTTCACAATAACTCACAATACGTTTCTTATCACAATAGTCTCTTCGGCATGCAATGTGAACTTTTTCTCCTGGTACTGCCTGCAGATCGTCCCCTCTTGAAAGACTAGCAAAGTGTACTCCATCCGCAATCCGCAAATTTTTGAGTAAAAACGGCAGTATCATCACTGGCGGTGAGCGGCGAGCAACATATTTTGCAATTCGTATTCATTAGTTTTTTTTAACTTGCTTCAGTTACTCTATAGACCTGAAAATAAGATATTTTTTTTATGTTCTCACGTAGTAGGGAAATGGTAAAGTATACAAGGAAAGGACAATATATCAGTTCCATCTCACGTTGATAGAACCAGAATACTGTCAATCGATAAATAGAACTGACAGAAACTGGGGCTCGTCATACCACCCATAATGATCAGCACCATGGGTGCCCATAGGGGGGGGGGGGTGCCAGCCCCCCTGGCTGGGTGACGGTTTCATATATTTGTATTAATTAAAAAAAATTCCATAGAATAAGTTTTCAAAGAAAAGTAGAGCTCTATTAAGTCAAAAATGGGTAGAAATAAAGTCAAATAGTCTTCCAAACGAAAAACTACCACAAATCACTATCAACAATTAAATAAAATTCAAAATGAACAGAAATTACAATAAATTGCCGAGTTAAACTCAAAACGAGCAAAAATTAACATTAGTAAGGCTGACAACCCCCATGCCTTTTCAAGACTAGAACATAACTTAGGCTTTACTGAAAAAAACAAAAACAAAAAAAAACAAAAAAAAACTGTGTATTGTAAGTTTGATATAGCTATAAACTCGAAACGAAGTGCCGATTAGACCAGGTAAGCCCCCCCCCCCACTAAAATTCAGTCTATGGGCGTTCATGGTCAGCATCCACCCAAAGTCAGTATTAATTGCGGATGATAACTAATCTTAATAAGAATTAGACGCATACCCGAGTCATCGAATGACTACTCCAATGAGCATCCGGTGCGATTCCGCTAAACTTTCATGTCTTTCTGACGACAGCTAGTAGTCACATCACACCTAGTTACTGATCTGCGCCCTGGACGTTCTTCAAGACACTGACAGATGGCTCTGATCTCAAAATAAATTGAGAAGGAGGTTCAATCCCCTCCTCCCTCAAACAATAACTTCGGTTTCAATATTGATTGACCTAAGCTATGGCTTAGCTTCTTGCGGATGAGGCAACATATCAAGTCTATCAAGGCTATTACTCATAATACTGTGTCTGCCAAACTAGCTGATATAACAGTCAGGTACTTTTGAAGATAGATGGCGATCCTGTTGTGTGCGCTGTGCAGCCTGCGTTTTCGAAACCTAACTGTACCTAGTCTTTAATGTGCATTATAGACTAGAATATTCAAGTTTCTATGCGTCTATGCTTAGTCTCTCTTTTTCTAAAGCCTAGTTTTCACAAGTTTGGTTCTCATCAGATAACCAGGTTCCCAACGACTGGCGAAGCAAAAAAGAGCGAGGTACTTCTCTGGTCCGTTGAGTTGGAGATTTTCCTATATTGCTTTTCGCAGGCTGTTCGAAGTATTTCAGGCGTCCATTGATCTGTTCTTTCTGTAAACTTCGGAAGAAAAGCTACTTCCTTTATTTTGGCAATGCACTTATTAAAATCTTATTTTTTCTAGTTTAATATAAGTTAGAGAAGTGCTACAATAAAAGCTACAATAAAATGATACAATGATATCATTTTCGGTTTCAGCGAGTTTATTTATACCAGAATCGAGTCTCCGAATGTACCGAAATAACAAAAATCGAAAAAAGGATTTTTCACCCCTTTCATCCGTTTAAGCAGCCCCAGAAGGTTTTACCGGTGGGCGATTTTAGCGGATTTTGGATATGTTGTTCAGCAATTTTTCTGAATATTTTAGTGTAAAACAAGCTTCTTAAATGTCAAAAATGAATAAACCTATTTTTTCGCCCTCTTCCAC
The DNA here is from genome assembly GCF_049724085.1 of Artemia sp. Qi Xiang Cuo. Lineage (NCBI taxonomy): Eukaryota > Metazoa > Arthropoda > Branchiopoda > Anostraca > Artemiidae > Artemia > Artemia sp. Qi Xiang Cuo. Next base: position 25,636,674 of record NC_142797.1, on the reverse strand, counting down.
CCCCTTTAAGCAGCCCCAGAAGGTTTTCCCGGTGGGCGATTTTAGCGGATTTTGGATATGTTTTTCAGTGATTTTTTTTGAACATTTTGATGAAAAAACCTTTTGTTGCAATTTTGTCCGGGTCGACCCACTTTTGTCCGTAATTTTACTGGACTATTGGTAAAGAGTTAGATTGAGAACCGGGTTTAAGGGCAGAATTTATTACCTTCCAAGTTTTACGAACGTTATTGCCACATACAGCAGAATTATTTAGATAATAGATAGATATGGCTTTCCTACACAAGGAATACACAAGGAATTGACAAAGACTCGCTGAAAGTGTAGCGGACGTATAAGCCCTCCAGAGATTATTATATCCTTCTTCAGCTTTTGATAAGTCCGGATGTCAATCCATGAGTTTAGCGGAACAATCCTTTTAGACCTATACTTAGACCTATGATTAGAATGTGGTACTTCACAAATATTAAGAATAGCCTCTTTAACGATTCCATAAAAAGACTCAAATGAACAATAAAATTCCGTATCATTATCAAACAAGCTCCACGAATTTTCCGCGAATTTAGACCCAAGAAGAGATAACTCTTTCTCACCAAACCTAATAGAATCAAACACTAAAGCTGAGCCGAAAATATATTGGAAAATGATCGGAGATATCAGTAACAAAAATTTAGTTTTCCTTCAAGCTAAGCGTGGAGAAAATATTGTCAATCAAAGAAGCTGTAATACTAGTTACTCTGGTGGGAATGGATGTCGTTGGTAGAGTTCCTGCGGCAAGCATGGTTGAAAGAAAATCAACTGAAGTAGAAGAGTTTGAATTCATCAAATTTATATTAAAGTCACCCATAATCATTAACTGACACGGACGTTTCAGTATTATGCCAAGTATTTCCTCTAGATTCCGAAGAAACAACTGAACCGCATCACTAGGAGAACGATAAATATTGCCTATGATTAGATCAATACCGTTAGATCGAATTTCTATAAATTAAGACTCAAAAATACCTTCAAAATTCCTTGATAAGTCATCCCGCAAGCAAGAGGGTTCTATTTCCAGAGAGTTGAAAGTGATCGGTGGGTAAATACCTCCTCACACGCCCTCTTTTCCCCAAATGCATCAAATCTAGCTTTTTAGATAGTCATTTTCTTTAAAATTGTTTAAAGATCTAATAAATGCCATCGGAGTTGACACAATTCCCAGAGCCCTGGACAAGAGTTGTAAGTTATGCCAGGGGAGCATATCATGTTTTTATGGAAGAGTTCGTTGTATAAACTTTGAAGGAAGCTTATTTGATTGAGAATTAAAATTTCTAGCCTCCTTTCCCCAAATTAAACGGATCGAAATTTTGAGATAACCTGTTTTTTTTTTCAAATGTACATGTCAAATAACTATGGTTCTGAGTTTGACCTCAGAACCATAGCCCTCGAGCCCTCGGGAAAAGAGCTATAAAGTGTGTTAGTTACCCATCGTTAACATAGAAAGTTTTTATGGAATGCGTGGTCGTATAAACTTCGGAGAAGGCTCATTATGGCAACTTTTACCACAGTAACCAATAATTAGAACCCAAGTCCTAGAATTGGTCTTAATCAGGAGCCCTTGTCGCTGTCTAAATTCACAAAGTGTAAAGATTTTAAAACAGAGGTCTTTATTCTACAAAGTTCAAGAAAGGTCTGACCATTTCATACGAACAAAAATTTATTCAAAATGAAACTAGCTTATATCTCCGCTCTCCGCCAAAACAGGTAATTAGCATTTTTCAATTCACATACACTTACGAACTACAATCTCAGAATATAAATATCACGATGTGAAAATAAGAAAAGAAAAATGATAAGCCATCACATCCCTTTCCCTTTAGGTACGGTCTCATGATTTTTTCCTTCGAGGCCTCATTTATGACGAGAAAATAGGATGGGCTACTTTGAGCACTATTTACAAGAGAGGCGCCACTTTGGCTTTACCCTATGACACACGTGTGACTACAGACTGACCCCGTCTCAACTGGACTGCCTGACAATTCTTTCTGTAATTTTTCAAATCTGCAAATAACCTAGGCCAAAAGGCAAATTTCGGCAAAATACGATCAGCCACCTCCTTGTCGGACCTGTGAAAACCATTTCGTCTGATGTGCCACTCCATGATTAGGCACTCACGGAAAAATCCCAGGGGCACGACGATTTGGGGAAGTTGATCGTTGAAGAACCTTCTTAAGATTCCTTGCTCATCCCATGCGTATTCTGCGTCACTTGGATCCGTCATTTCAAACGCCGCCAGTTCTACGTAATACTGTAGTTTGCGGTCTGCTACTTTCAAACGGCTTACCTCACCGTAGGTGAATCCATACAGGTGCTCTGGCAGATCTATATTGTCCGCGACGACGATTCGGTCTGGATCCTGCAACGAAAAATTTATGTACAGTATTTACAAAACGAAAAGGGGTCGCCGGTTCCTGATATCTTGGCAGGGCGTCAGCATTAGTGTTCGCAACCCCTGGACGGCTACTAATGGTGAAATCATATGCTTCTAGGGCGAAAATCCACCGAGCTAATTTCTTTTTCTGATTCGACGTCACATGCAGCCACCGTAACGGATCATGATCAGTTTCAATGAAGAAATGCCGACCCGCCAGGAAGTAGTGGAACTTGGATATCGCCCATTTTATTGCTAGCGCCTCCTTCTCGATAGTGGAGTATCAACTCTCTGCGGGTGTCAGTTTCCTGCTAATGAAGCCAAAAGGATGTTCCTCCCCGTCAGTCCGCTGGGTAAAGACTTCTCTCAGTCCTTTGCCGCTCGCGTCATTTTGTAGTATGAAGGATTCCTTATAGTTCGGATCTCTCACAACCAGAACTGAACACAAGGCCTTCTTCAGATACTTAAATGCCAGTTCTACATTGGGAGTCCACTCAACTACCTCAGGGGCCTTTTTGGTTGTCATGTGGTAGATTGGTTTGGCCAAAACTGCGAAATTCTGGATAAAGCAGCCATAGTATCCAACTAGTCCAATAAATACTCTAACATCCTTTTTCGAAAGGGGCCTTGGATAATTGAAAATCCCCAGGGCGTTGTTTCTCGATGTTTAAACGACTCTACCTCCTGATGTATGTAGCAATAATACCGCTCCAGTTTCCCAAACCAGCACTTCCTTGGATTGACTGTCAGCCCTCCTGACTTCAATCTCTTTAGCACCATTTCGATCCTTTTTCGAATTAGGCCTTGTATAATTGACAATCCCCTGGACCTTGTTTGTCGATGGCTTAACGACTCTACCTCATACTGTATGTCCCAAAAACTCCGTTTCTGTATCCCCAAACCTGCACTTCCTTGGATTGACTGTCAGTCCTGCTGACTGCAATCTCTGTAGCACCATTTCGATATGTCGCAGGTGGTCCTGGAAAGTGTCACTAAAGATCACAGTATCGTCAATTTAGCAGCGACAGAATTTCCAATATCTGAGAACACGATCCATGAGCTTTTGGAATCTTCCACTTGCTCTTTGAATCCCGAATGGCGCTACTAGAAACTCATGTAGACCATTTGGCGTCACAAATGCTGTCTTGTGTATGTTATTAGGATGCATTTTTATCTGCCAATATCCTCGAGTTAAATCTAGCTTGCTGATGAATTTAGCCTTGAAATTTTATGCAATTCCCGATAGTTGGCACAAAACCGCACCGTTCCATCTGCCCTTGGTACTAGTACTATCAGTGACGCATAGTCACTCTCCGACGGTCTTATAATTCCTTTTTGCAGCATCTTAGTCACTTCGGTTTCTACCAAGTGGCGTTTCGCTGCTGGAACTCGATAAGGCTTTTTTCGCACCGATGGGTTACTGCCTGTATTGATCTCATGCATAGCGAGATCAGTTTTTCTAGGTCTGTCCGAAAGGGTCGTTCTGTATCTTCTCAAGATTTTAGCTAAATCCTTTCTCCGACAATGACTCAAAATTCCATTTATGGATGCCTGGAGGGCTTCTTCGAAGTCTCCGTCATTTCCTGTACCCTTGTAGTCCGTCATCTCTTCCTGGGTTTCCGGTTGTGATCATACCAGGTCTTCTGTCGTTCTTGATTTGCCAATAAGGTTTGATGTGCGGTCTTGGTCCATTTGCTAATTCGTTCCCGCATATTAACCAGGTAACTGACTACCGATTCAGACGCACCTTTCTTTTTCTCCTCTCACTCCTCTCGTAACACATCGAGTGGTCCTCTGACGTGATGCCCATAGATGAGCTGGAATGGTGAGAAACCTGTCGAAGTCTGTTTAGTTTCCCTGTAGGCAAACAAAAGATATGGAAGATACTGATCCCAATTCTTCGGCTCGTCTCTGACAGATTTTCTTAGCTTCTGCACTATGGTTCCATTGAACCTATCAAACAAACCATCCGTTTCCGGATGGTAAACACTGGTACGAAGAGGTTGAATGCCAAGGGCTAAGTATAGTCTCTGTATCGCTTGGGAGATGAGGTTACTTCCATTGTCGGTCAGAATCACTGAAGGTATCCCCACTCAAGAGAAAAACTTGATCAATTTGTCAGATATCTTTTGTGAGTGACTCGAGCGAAGTGGTATAGCCTCCGGATATCTGGTTGCATAGTCGCTTATCACTAGGATCTACTTGAAACCAGTTTTACTACGCTCTAAAGGTCCCACCAGGTCCATTTCTATGTTGTGGAAAGGAGTTTCAATGATCGGGAGGGGTTTTAATGGCACCTTCTCTATCTGGCGTTTTCTGGCTGTCATCTGGCAATCATGACATTGTTGGCAATGTTTTGCTACGTCCAGATAAACATTCGGCCAAAATAATATTTCTAAAATACTGTCGGTAGTTTGTTGCCTGCCCATATGCCCTCCCATAAGTGAATTGTGGGCCAGTTTTAGCTTGTCTGTTCTGTAGACTAAAGGAACCACTAATTGCCCCTTCTGCTCGTCCCGACCTCCATCATTGACTACTCAGCTAAGGATATCATCCCTTACAATGAAATATTTTGCCCCTTTAGGTTCGGCCTTAGCTCACGCCCAAAATTTTTGCAAGGTCTTATACAACATCTGGAACTCAGCAAAACATTTTCCTTTTTGTCCAAGTTCCATTGGAGTCTACACCCCGTCTGACTTGCCCGGAGAAACGGCCTTCTTTTCCCTGTGCTTCTGCCCCCGACTCTTCCGTGCTTTTCCTCCTCCAGAAAATATTGAGTCGTCGAAGTCTCGAACTGTCTTGCCTCCGAAATATCCGTTTGTAACTCACTCAGCTTGCTTGCTCTGGCTCTCGTTGTCATAAACACATCAACTTCCGAATCTACCAGCCTCGAGAATTGTGGAAAATTTCTTCGTGCCAGGAACTTCTTTGGGATCCGATCCGAGACTGCAACCTTCACTTCGTGTGTGTCGCCATTTACACATCTCAAGCTTCTAGGCTCCTCCCAGCACCATAACTCTTCTGGTACCAACTCCGAGTGCAGAACTGTTATGTTCACTCCACTGTCCACCAGCATTTCAACATTCCATCCGTCTACTTTTCCATGAAGCACTACTGCTGCCGACTACTGGTGATCGGGCCTTTACGGGCTCTCAGCCAGGAAACCCTGTCGCGTATTTTCTGGCCGCTGCTTTTTCCTCGGACAGTTCTTTGCAAAGTGTGACGTGTCGTCACACACAAAGCAGGCTCTCCTGTTTCCTGCTTGGCGACTTTCACGCGAGCTTCCTTCCTTGGACTCAGCTCTTGCTTGATGACTGCTCACCCCTCGTTTACGGTTGCCGTCAAAACTCATCTGTTTCCTTCCCTCCTTTCCCGGACACTGGTCTCTGTTATTGCCACCCGTCTTCAAACAATTTTTCGTTGTTTTACGAGCTAGAGTGCTAGCTTCCGCAAAAGAAACAGCTTCCTTAAGAGCTTTAAACTGCCTCTCCCGAAGGGCCACCTGCAGGTGCTACGATACTGCCTCCGTAAACTGTTCAACCTTTAAAAGCTCAAAAATTTCTTCTACATCCTTCAATGGCACAACCACTCTGGCTAGCCGGGTGCTTGTTGCCGCCAGGTTCTCTGCCTGCGCTCTCAGCGATGTTAAACTGAGCCATCTATTGTAGCTGGTTGCCAGCTTTTCTCCGAATTCTCCGTAGGATTCCTTTTTTTTGTCTTTTGTTCCAGTTCGGAAGCGTATGCGATATGTTTCATTTGTGACAGAATACTTCTCAAGTATTGCTGTCTTAATCGCATCATAATCAGAAAATGTATCCGCCGATAAACCTGACATCGTCTCCAGTGCGGGACCGGATAGAACTGGTTATAGCTGTGTAGCCCACTGTTCCCTAGGCCAGCCACTAGTCGTCGCCGTGCTCTCAAACATGCTTAAAAACGAGTCTGTGTCGTCACTATCTGTCAGCTTCATTAGCTTGGGCCTAATTGCTCATTGTGCTGCTGTAGACTGCTACTCAATTGTCACAGGTTGACCAGCCAAGTTTGTTGTTAGGGTATTCATTGCTGTCATAAGCTGCATGTGCGATGTCATAAGCTAGTTAGACTGCGCTGCGTCCATTGTCATCAGATTCTTATTATCTAAGACTTGAATACTTCCTGAGACTTTTGGCAATGCTTCTATCCCTGCCTTTCCTTCTGCTTTCTCTGTCCTTGCCTTACTATCTTCTTTTTTAGAAATAGCCTCAGGCAAAAACTTCCCACTCTGTTTTTCTCCCTTCTTTTAAGGACAACTGATCCCCTCCACCGGGCTCTTAGCCCCACCTACAACCTCTGTTATATTTGACTGAAATACCTGTTCAACTCTTCAGTTCAACTCTTTAAGAGGGTCTACTTTAGTCCTCCTCTCAGGAATCGCTGATACTCCGTCGTTTAGAGTGTCGGGTAATTTCACTTGAACTTGACCCAGTGAAGTGGACCTAGTCTGTCTCACAGACTTGGTAGGATTCTTGGGCATACGACTTTACCTTAATACGACTGTAACCTTAGGTTACAATTTTTAATTTTTTTTTTTTAATTCTAAAATAAAATTCCTATAATCTCTCTAAGGTTTACGTAAATATTGCCTTTCTTTACCGCCTCAATTGCCAGAAAAATGCCACTCCAATTTTTCGACAATTAGGAAAACAGGAAAATTTGGAAGGTGGGTTTCACGATATAATCAGCTGGAAAATATAGACTTATCTCAAAAGTCTAATAGGAGAACTGATATCCTATAAAAACAGCAAAATCGTCGTAATGTAAATTTCTTGATCAAGTTTAGACTTGTCTCAAAAGCCTAAACGGAAAAATGCAGTTCTAAAAAACATGAAAATATCGGTAACGTGAATTAATTAATTAGGTTTAGACTTTTCTTAAAAGCCTAAACCAAAAACTGAAATTTTAAAACAGCAAAATGTCGGTAACGTGAATTAATTGATTAGGTTTAGACTTTTCTCAAAAGCCTAAACGGAAAACTAAAATTATTCAAAACAACAAAATGTCGCTAGCGTGATTATATTAGTTACTATTAACTCAGAGCTCTTCAAACGGGATCACTTGCGGGAATAGTAGACATTTTGTCCCTATTCTAGATCCACCGTTCAACTTCTCTCCAAATTCAGGGATCTTATCCCGCCGCCAGACACCAAATTTGGCAACTTTTACCACAGCAACCAATAATTAGAACCCAAGTCCTAGAATTGGTCTCACTCAGGAGCCCTTATCGCTGTCTAAATTCACAAAGTGTAAAGATTTTCAAAAAGAGGTTTGAAAATCTTTATTCTACAAAGTTCAGGAAAGGTCTGACCATTTCATACGAACAAAAATTCATTCAAAACGAAACTAGCTCATATCTCGGCTCTCTGCCAAAACAGGTAATTAGCATTTTTTCAATTCACACACACTTACGTACGACAATCTCAGAAAATAAATATCACGATGTGAAAATAAGAAAAGAAAAATGATAAACCATCACACTCATTTGATTAGAAAGTGAAATTGCCCTTTTTAAGAGTCAAAAGCTGTCAAAGGGCAACCAGCTACCCCCTTCTTCTCTCCACTCCCTTTTCCCTCAAGGCATTCAAAATTTTGAAATAGACATTTTTTCCCAAAATAGTCCAAAGGTCAAACAACTATGCTTCCGGGGTTTAACCCCCCTGTCATCCCACAGGGAAAGCACTGTGAGTTGTGCAAGCTGCTTATTGTTACTTTGATACTTATTTACTTTGATGCTTGGATTTACTGATTTACAGGGCAATGGCTTTAAGTTATGCAGATAATTTCTTAAACCACATTGGCCTGCCATAATGTAAGAAACGGAAACGCTCTAAAATGGGGTTTTTAAGGCCAAACGAGATTTACTGAATAAACAAACAAAGTGAATATTTTGCTTTGTGCCAATCGCGGATATCGGCGATAGACTCGCTCTATGATCGTTATGTATTTGGTTTTAATTCGTATAATTTTCTGGCTTTTATTGAATGTTATTCATCTTTTAATTTTTTGGTTTTCTTATTAGTTTTCATTGACTTTCTGCGTTTTTGTTATTTTGTTGGTTTGATCGTTTCCTTTTCTTACAGTAAGTTATGCAAGTTGCTTATTGTTACTTTGATACTTTGTTTACTTTGATACTTCACATCAAGGCATTTAAAGAGTAATTCAAAAGGGAGAAGTCAATTCATATGGGAGGGTATTTATCTGATAACAAAATGTCTTTTATGGCATCTCTTTTCGTCGAAAATACAAATGCATGAAAGTTAAACTTCAAAACCTTAAACTTTATATATCGTTTCTCCCTCTCCTCTATGCTCGGTTGTCAAGTTTGCGGGGCATCAATTCTATGTAGGACATCTTGGCCAAAGATCCACTGCCATCCGAGTGTCTCCACTACTAAATCATTGAAATAATGGGTTACATAGTTGTTACAAAACCTTTGGGTTTTGAAAAAAAGAATGTGAAATAAGTGGAAATTTATCGTGCTAATATTCAATAAACAGATGATCGAGTTTGGCCTGTTGTTTTAGGCGAAATACATTTACCAAACTTCCCGCCGACACAAATAGAATAACTAAAAGCGACAAAAATCTTATGGGTTCTCGATTATCACTTTTAAGGGACTTGTAGCACGCTGTAAGTGTAAGTTTACATGCCTTCTCAAATTGACTTTTGAGAGGAACGCAGAACAAACAAATTTATATAAGAGGACATTTATCTGATAATAAATTGAAGGTTGCCTCTGACATGAGACAGGAATATTACCGCAGCCACGTACATTAAGGGGAAAAGGGGGGTTTCTTATAATCGATTATTTTTGTTTTTCAAAAGGTTTACCCCCAAAGGTTCAAAATACCCAAAAATTCTGTAAAATTCTTATTCAACTCCTCTCTCCCTAGGTTTTTCATGGTTGCAGTGTTAGCTGCAACCTAGTAAAGAGCGAACCCCAGCCCATAGTAATCAAAAGTTGAAAGAAGCTTGTTAAAAAAACAAATGCATAGGGAGAAAAAATTGCCATCTGACTCTGAATCAGGAATGGTCACTATTGTTTCGGTTAATCTTAAAATTAGAATTTCATTGCGAACAGAAATTTATACTGATCACAGTCCCCCACCTTGAACACCAAGGAAAATTACTTTTTGCATGAGTAGCATTGCTGTGTCACCTTTTTTTTTCTTTTTCACAGGGCTAGCGAATGACCAGAACATCATAGAGAGATGTTTAATGGCTCATCGAGCATAAATTAAATTTTCTAGTGCGCTTTTTAAGTGACCAAAAAGATTGGAGGGCAAGTAGACCCCCCTCCTTATAGGCCCCCTCCCCCCAAAGTAATCCAATCTCAATTTTGAGATAGCCATTTTGTTCAACATAGTTAAAAGGTCAAAATCTTTGGTTTTGGTGATGATATGACCTTCCATAGTCCCTAGGGAAAGGGCTGCACGATGTATCGGTGTCGGACATAACTATATCACGCGTATCGGTGAGCGTATTGCTATTGGGCGTATTGGTATCGCAGGTATCTAGACAGATTTTTAATAGCTAATATAAAAGATATTTCTCATATTTACGTCCATTGGTGTAATTTCGTCAAAATCCTGGGAGGGGGCAAAGTTGAAGCCAATTTTCCCAAATCAAGTGAAAATGATAGTGAAACTGAAAAATAAGCCATATATTACCATAGAGACAAAGATGTACTAAAGAAAACTGACCTGTTTCTCTGGATACTTGAATGTTGCAGGCTTATCTTAGTTTTGACAAGATTTTTTTTTACAGAAACTAAATTTCTGCTTGGGAAGGAGCAAAATGAGGTAGGGGGAGACTTGGGTCCGGAGGAGGGAGTTTCTGACTTTGGCGACTTCGAATTAGAGTGGCTTGCATTAGTAGAGAGGGGGGTCCGACTCGTGACAGCACCACGTGGTTTATGGTTTTCTCTGTGAGAATGAAAAAACAGTATTTTTCTCACTTGAAAAAACAGGAATTTTCTCACATTTATGGTTGTTTCTTGGACGATTATGTGTGTTAGTCAATTTATTGGATGTTTTTCATGGATGTCAACAGCAATTTATGTCTGTTTTATGGTTTTTGTCAGTGAGAATGGAAAAACAGGAATTTTCTCACATTAATGGATGTCAACATCAATTTATGTCTGTTTTATGGTTTTTGTCAGTTAGAATGAAAAAACAACGACGAGTACAGCAATTATGGATGTTTTATGGTTTTTGTCAGTGAGAATAGAAAAGCAGGATTTTTCTCAATCAACCATGACATCATCTGTCAGACATTAAAAATTTTCGCCCAGAAACAATTCTCCAGGAATAGACTCAAGACATTAATGTCTTCGCCCCGGAAACAATTCTACTGGTCGATATCCAAAAGATATTAATAAAACTTCGCCATGGAAACAATTCTACAAGAAACATCTTAAAGATGAATAGATTAACACGGGAAAGGGTTTCTTAGTAATTTGAAATGTGACAGCGCAGGGATGCCAAAAACAAAAGGAACACGCTGAAATTACGTTTAGGGATTATTTGGGCAAAACCGTCTTAGACATTTTAGGGAATTATTTCGGCGAAACAGTTAGAGACATTTTAAAAGATGATTTTAAAAGATGTTTTAGAAAAGGATTTGAGGGTGAAACTCTGTGGTCGTTATAATACACAAGTTGCATTTGAAAAGTTTCGTGAGGTCCCGACCCCAATCCCAAAAGGCTCCGCTCCCCCTATCCTAAGCCCGAAGAAATTCCATCGGCCTAACCGGTCCCCCCGGCTCCCAAACGACCACCACGTCCACAAGAGCCCCCCAGACCCCCCCAGGCCCTCCCCCGGTCCCCAAAGGTTCCCCGAACTCCCAAAGGACCACCCGGCCCCCAAGGGCCCCCCAGACCCCCAAAGGCCCTCCCCGGGCCCCCAAAGAGTCCCCTCACCATTTTTTAATACTTTTTAAGGCTTTATTATATCTTTTCAGAACAAGTTATTTTCTTAATGTCCATCCTAAACCCACTTTACAAGTTGAAATTGGTGAAACCGTTTTAGACATTTTAGGGAATTATTTCGGCGAAACAGTTAGAGACATTTTAAAAGATGATTTTAGAAGAGGTTTTAGAAGAAGATTTGAGGATGAAACTCTGTGGTCGTTATAATACACAAGTTCCATTTGAACAGTGTCATGAGGTCCCTACCCCAACCCCAAAGGCCCCCGGTCCCCCTAATGCCCCTCGAGCCCCCAAAGACCACCGGCCCCCCCCCCCCATTTTTTAAAATATATTTTGAATTTTTTAACATGATATTTTTTTAACTTTTTTACGTATCTTAAAATGACATGAAATATGCTTACGGCTCTACCAATCGTACACTGTGCTTGTTCATAGACACGTCGCGGCTTTCCCACTGGTACTCTATGGCAGGTTATCGACACTACCTAGTTTATTGCGTGCATTAAATCAGTATTTCTTACGCAGTGGAAGGATAAACACACAATTCATATCTGTAAAAAAGTGAAGATAAATTATTCGACGAAAGTCTGTGCACATGATAAAATCATCGTCGTTTTGAATGCTGACAAGGAGAAATACCTGAGCTATGAAACGAGTGCAAGTGGTAACACTATTGGAAATGTATGCATGCGTTGTCATGACAGCGAGAAGTTAGATTTCTTTGGACTATTGAAATCATTCAACATTGCTCAAGGTGGATTTGCGAGAGTGATAGCACCAGAGATGATAGTGCTAAAGGAGAATGCCAACTTAAAAATAATTGTCGATGATCGGGGACAACTCCTTGCTAATGCTTCTGGTAGCAAGATACCTATTGATAGATCCTATTCCCATTGTTCTGGTATTATACTATTCAAATGAAACCAAAGAGGAAAAGAAAGGCCTACTGCTGCACTAGTGTAATAAATCATATCATGTCTACCTGCCAGAACTCTTACCTGTTTAAAAATAATGTGACAATAGACAGTGAAATCGCAGACAGAATAAAAAGGACATTAGCAGACAATATCATCAAAAAATATCATGTTAAAAAAATTCAAAATATATTTAAAAAAATAGGGGGGGCCGGTGGTCTTTGGGGGCTCGAGGGGCATTAGGGGGACCGGGGGCCTTTGGGGTGGGGGTAGGGACCTCATGACACTGTTCAAATGGAACTTGTGTATTATAACGACCACAGAGTTTCACCCTCAAATCCTCTTCTAAAACCTCTTCTAAAATCATCTTTTAAAATGTCTCTAACTGTTTCGTCGAAATAATTCCCTAAAATGTCTAAAACAGTTTCGCCCATTTCAACTTGTAAAGTGGGTTTAGGATGGACATTAAGAAAATAACTTGTTCTGAAAAGATATAATAAAGCCTTAAAAAAGTATTAAAAAATGGTGAGGGCACTCTTTGGGGGCCCGGGGAGGGCGTTTGGGGGTCTGGGGGGCCTTGGGGGCCGGGTGGTCCTTTGGGAGCCCGGGGGACCTTTGGGGGTCTGGGGGGGCCTTGAGGGCCGGGTGGTCCTGTGGGAGCCCGGGGGACCTTTGGGGACCGGGGGCTTCCTTCGGGGTTGGGGTCGGGGGATCGGAGCCCTTTGGGGTTGGGGTAGAGGACCTCACGAAACTGTTCAAATACAACTTGTGTATTATAACGACCACAGAGTTTCACCCTCAAATCCTTTTCTAAAACATCTTTTAAAATCATCTTTTAAAATGTCTCTAACTGTTTCGCCGAAATAATTCCCTAAAATGTCTAAAACGGTTTCGCCCAAATAACTCCTTAACGTAATTTCAGCGTGTTCCTTTTGTTTTTTGGCATACCCGCGCTGTCACATTTCAAATTACTAAGAAACCCTTTCCCGTGTTAATCTATTCATCTTTAAGATGTTTCTTGAAGAATTGTATCCATGGCGAAGTTTTATTAATATCTTTTGGAGTTCGACCAGTAGAATTGTTTCCGGGGCGAAGACATTAATGTCTTGAGTCTATTCCTGGAGAATTGTTTCTGGGCGAAAATTTTTAATGTCTGACAGATGACGTCATGGTTGATTGAGAAAAATCCTGTTTTTCTATTCTCACTGACAAAAACCATAAAACATCCATAAATTGCTGTACTCGTCGTTTTTTTTTCATTCTCACTGACAAAAAACAAAAAACACACAAAAAATTATGTTTACATCCATTAATTTGAGAAAATTCCTGTTTTTCCATTCTCACTGACAAAAACCATAAAACAGACATAAATTGCTGTTGACATCCATGAAAAACAACCAATAAATCGACCAACACACATAACCGTCCAAAAAACAACCATAAAAGTGAGAAAATTCCTTTTTTTTCAAGGGAGAAAAATTCTGTTTTTTCATTCTCACTGAGAAAACCATAAACCACGTGGTGATGTCACGTGTCGGACCCCCCTCTCTACTTGCGTTCGACTCCTGCATGTTTTTTTGTTGTTGTTTTTTTTTCAATTATGGTTTTCTCCCTTCTATACGATCATTTTCAGATAATTTTGCTGTTTTGTAAATGTGATGCACTCATTTTTTGCGCATGTCCCAGAAAGGTATTTGGTCAAGCATTTTGATTCAAAAGGAATAGAGGTCATCCAGTTCATGGTTTGCAACGACATTCTGAGTAAGTCACTAAATCCATACCCCAATAAGTGGTGTAATAATGGCAAAAGCCTGTGGAGGCGGGGCAACGTTGCAAACAATCTTTCCAAATTAAGGAAAAATGGCTGATAAAACTGAAAAACGAGCCGTCTAGTAATAAAAAGGGTAAAGATGTATTAAAGAAAAATGACCTGTTTCAGTGGATGCTTGAATTATGTAGGCTTATCGTCGTTTTGACAACATTTTTAGAGAAACTAAATCTAAACTGGGCGGGGGGGGGAGCAACTGGGATCTGGAGGAAAACTGAGTTCTGGGAGGGGAAGTTGTCCCCTCTGTTCCATAGCAAATTACGCCCCCTGACCCTTACCCCCTACCACTTACTGGCTGGAGAAGTGTAGGCATGTTGTTCTGGAACCACTCCAAGTTGTATATTAAAAGAAGGATTAATTATTGTTATACTTACTTATTCAAAATATTTACTTGACAATTCCATCGTAATATTCTCTCCATTTGTAAAATTGTGCCTCCAAAGAGGAAGAAAGACAAATGAAAATAGTTCTCTAGGAGAATTCAGGTAATTCTTCTCAAAATTTTTGAAATGAAAACAAACTTAGTTTATAATACAATATATCGTACCTACACAAGAAATGATCTTTTTTGAAATTTCCATTCATTTCTGAGTAATGAGTGGCTCTTTATGTAGAGTCGGGTCAAATAAATCCCTAAGCATAAAGGCACATTTCTGTTGAGCTAGCAAAATTCTTCGCAAGTATGTCGATACATAAACCTGTCCGCTCAATTAACCTTTTGTGTCGTAGCTATTCTCGCCTGGAGCCATTTTCTTAACTGCTACGAGATTTAATTTTTAAAACAAAGAGTTTTAAAGATCTATTTCTTATTTTTAAAAATTTTTTTTTTACAAAAAGAAATGACACTATGTTTTGATTTTTTCCCACTCTAATCTTATTCTTTCCTTCAATTCTTTTACGGCTTCTTATTCTGCTCCTTAATAAGCGTTAAGATGTCTTATCTACCCTAGATTGGAGGTGATTAGAAATTATATAAAAAAAAAAGTTTTCAACTGAAACTAAGGACCAACAATAAAAGTTAAAACGAACAGAAATTATTCCTTATAAATAAAAGAGTTCATAGCAGTGTTGTTTCTAAATTAAATTTTAATAAAAAACGAGCATAGATTAATTAAAAAAAACAATGTTTTTCCGAGGGAAGTAAAGAGTGAAGTTGAAACTTAAAAACGAACAAAAATTATTACTTCACAGCCTATCTAACATATATCAATAAAAGTAATGCAAATAAATCAACTGTTAATATTTCCCCATGTTTGTAACATTACAGAAAACTAGCACTTTACTGAAAACACAAAACAATATGGGAGTCTTGGTAAGGTAAATTTTAATCTTTTAAGAACACTTTTAATAGTATAAAATTAAAGCATTTTTATATTGTTATTTTTTAGTTTAATTTGGCATCACCTCTGCGCAATGAGCTCAGTTCAATGATTGACTGTCGTTTTGGATCTGAAAAGGACATTTCATGATTATTTTGTAGACAAGTTCGAAGTGTCACTACAGACTCCCTTTAGAATTTGTATCACAACTTAAAATTCTCCGTTTTATTGAGAGAAATAATTAGATTTCCAGAGCTCATATTACGGTTGATGTGTTCTTCGTTTCGAGTAGGCTAATACTAGGTGAGACCAAGATGTTACCTGATAAATCAATTCATTATTTTGTATGTTGTGTAATGACTTTAAACTTATTATTTTTCTGCCTAATTTTTTAAGATAATCTTAACTGTATACTGAAAGTTACTGATATCACAGCTCCTGTACAGCTATGAAAAGCGTTATAGACTAGTTTGCTGTTGTGAGGCTACGTATTTACTTTTGATTCCTAAATCAATATTCTTGTTTTTTATACTTGGGTTTTGTGTTTTCAGCAAAGAGCTAGTTTTCTGTAATGTTACAAACATAGGAAAATGTCACCAGTTGATTTATTTGCATTAGTTTTATTGATATATGTTGGATAGGCTGTTGAGTAATAATTTTTGTTCATTTTAAGTTTCAACTTCGCTCTTTACTTCCCTCGGGAAAACTGTTTTTTTTTTATTAATTTTCATCAAGATTCCATGTTTTTGTAGTATATTTTCACGTTCTTAGAGGCTTTTATTTAACTTCGCCGGTTAACCTCAAATACTAAAACTAAAATATTTAAGAAAACTAAAACTAAACTATTTAAAACTAAAAGATTAAAACTAAAATATTTAAGAAAAAAAGTTCTTAAAAAATTTTCTTATATCCGAATGCAGTATAAAGGGAAACAAAAATCTTACTAATGAAAAAATTTAATTTTTTCACTATTTTGTGAAATTAAGTTTTTTTATTTAGTTTTTTATATAACAACTTTCTGTTCTTTCCTCAAATATTCCCACATGAGGTAATTCTTGGTTAGTCTCCTGTCTGTTTCAAAACTGTTGTTTCACAAGGGGCTCTTCGGTTTACAAGATTATTTAGAGTCGATGTACCTTATAGTTTTCTTCGGCTGATTTCTTCTACAAGTTTGGGGCTCGCTCTCCTAAAAATTTCAGACAAGACCAGTTTGCGAATTAAGTATAAGTAAAGTTGTTGAAGGTAAGACTTGAAACCAGGTTCAGGTTCAGAAATTTTTGTTAATACAAAAACAACCCAATATGACAACAAGTCGCACTAAAGCTTGAAAAACCGACCGATTGGATATCATGCACGCCAATTCATCTTACCAATTCAAATGAAAAAAGGGGATAAAAAGAGTAATAACTGGAATAATGATAAAAAAAGCCTTCTTTCGAACCATTAACAGTACCAAATTCCTGAAAAGAAATGATGATTTTTAATACGGGAAAAAGTCGCGGCACACTTTCAGCTTGACGAAGGGAATCTGGGAATGAATTCCAAACTGACGGGCCCATGTGTCTGGTCACGTGACTCGTTCTCATTGTGTTCCGTGACTCAGATGCAAGACTATCCGCACTCCTAGTCGAATAATCGTGGTAAAACAAATTAGGTTTAAAAATATTCATAAGAAAGTCTGGTGCAAGACCATTCAGACACTGAAATACAAATACTCCAATTTGATAATCTCTTATTTCATCAACTTTTGAAATTTTAAACTTCAGACCTCCGCGCTCGGTGATAGGCTAGGAGTACCTTATAGAAAGAATGGAGAAACCAAAGAGAAGAGGAAGGAAACCAAAAGGCATCACTCGCGAGGAGAGAAAGAAACTTGAGCATTCAGGTAAAGAGTACACAAGCTATAGATACAAAAATCATGATGCTTGAAAAGTTTGAGAGTTTAAAAGGCGGTAGACTACAGTGTAAGCAAAGAGTAACTGACAGTACTGGCTTAGATTTTTCTCATGTCGTTCTAGGACAGTGCAGACAAAATGCTGCTGCAGCAGTACCTCATATAATTGATGCAAAAGCAGGCTCCAAAGCGTTCAAGAAATTGAGAAGAGAAGAAAAATCCCAAAACTTGTGTATGACCAAGGTTAAAAACAAAAGGTTTCCAAGAAGTATTTTATGAAAAAATTTCCTTGACAAAAACTGTTGGGAACTGTACAATCTGAAAGCTCCGAAAAAGGCATGATATTCTGCCCCTCCAAGAAAAGCAATCAATAAAGCGTATTCAGGAGGTTTGAAAGAAATACTAGAAAAGTACTCTTGTGGAAAACTAGAAAAGGAACATTTTTATTCTGAAGAAAATATGCCACCATGGCGAGGCTGAAGAAGCAGTCAGAACAGAAAAGACAACCATGATTCTGCTTTCATTTAGGCTTACCATTCAAAAAGGGCAGAAGTAGCCTAAGCGAAAATTGGTAAAGGCAAACGGGGTCTGGTGCTTTGACCTACAGCAGTGCTTACAAACAACATATCTTAAAACAAAGCCGTTCATGAACAGCAGCTTTGGAACTGCAATTTCGCAGTTAGTTATCTTCCATAAGGAAACATCGTCCTATAAATACCTCTGGCATGAAGCAATGGAGAACAAAGGGGCTAGGTGAGTTGGCCTCTAATCTTGCTGAGTCTATAAAAACTATGACTCGTAATCTAACACCCGTGGCTCACAAAACAAATATGTTTGTGTCGAATATGTTTTCTTACTATAAATCTCTCTTGACTGGTAGAAACGTGTCAAATATCGATCAGGAATTCCTAGAGCAGGTCATACTCACTTATAGTGCGACAGTGACAATGTCCGAGTCGAACTAGCTAAGAAAACTTATGATGCCCTGGTTAAAATCTCAAGAGATTGGGCCAACGTTTTGCGGTGTGCAAGGGGTAAAATACCAATGGTTGCAGATTAAATAAAGAAAGAAGAACTACTTGACTGGGGAGAATTTTTTCAGCAGATTTTTTTCAAAACGAGGCGTTGATACAGAAAAACGTAGTTTTAGTAGCTCTATATAGTATACGTTGGATTTGGTATTAGAAACATTTTGGATATCTGAAGTTTAAGACAAACTATATAGGGAATTTAAAAAAATAAATAAATCTGATAATGGATATCTAAGATGAGGGCTTCTTATTGCTTGAATTTCATGTGGAAACTTCATATTTACGTTAGTGAAAATTTTTTAAAGCAAGTTTCGTTTTGGTTTATCGGATTGTATTATATCTTGAGGTTTTATTTTTAATCTCTGTATAGATGTGTTTAGGTGATGTTTCTTTTTTTCTCTTCCTTTTTGAAACTATGGCTTCTCTTTTTTATGACTATAAAAGAGTATCAAAGGTCTTTTCTTCTTTCTTTTTTTGTTTTTTTTTTTTATCCTAGTAAGTAGTGTATTTATAACCGCTTATACTGTCTATTGAATATATAGTGTATACTATAGAAGCGGTTTCTGTAATTGCTAGAAAAGTCTTATGACCTTTTGAGTTGCAAACGATGAAACAGGGAGCTTTGGCAGGGACTGATCCAGGATTTTTTTTAGGGGGGGGGGCGCAAAATAGGTTGATCCGATAAAAAATTTTAAGGGGGAGGGGGGCGCAAAATAGGTTGATCCGATAAAATTGCGTGAGGAGCAAGTTTAATTAACGCAAACTTGAGTTAATTAAGTAAATTACACACCTTTAGACTATGCTAGGGGGGGGGGCTCACCCCCCTGGATCCTTCCCTAACCTTCGGACGTTACAAATATTGAAGTTCGTAGCAGTTTGTGAATGTTATAACAATTTTCATAAATTTGAATTGATTTTCAGTCATAACATTAAACATAATTTGAGTTTTAAATAAATTAGTTTGAATTTCAGTTTCAAGTAAATTTTAAATTAGCTTATTTGTCATTTACAATTTGTCAACATTGCCATTTTCTTAAACAGCTATTTGTATAAGCCGTATAGTGTTTGCTGAATGCGCTATTCCCCTACATAATTTGTCATTTTGAGTTTGGTGGCTGGATTCTTACTTGGTTCATATATTTTGTTGGTATTCCCCCCGCCCCCCGGTTCCTTCCTGGTCGTGGAGCCTTTTGTAGGAGGATATGTTAAAAGGGTTTTTATTGTAAATTTTATTGTTAAACAAAAGAAATCAGATTTATAACGCTTGTTTTGAATATCTGTTTAATGGTAGTCAGCTAGATGGTGTACGAAGCTAGAAATATACAGTTTACGAAGCTAAAAATTTTAGTAAAAATATTCGGGAAGACATTGCTGGTGATCATCCCATTTTACCCAATTTTTCAGGTTTTCAGGAAGAAACTGGAATAACTGATGAAATTTTTGAAAATTTAATTAAAATTGGAATATTAAGTGATGCAGACGACGACGATGATAAAGTATGCCATGTTGGTGATGCATTTAAAATTTCCTCGGTGAATAACGAATCTGTTTTGACGTTTCCTAGTTCCCACTGTCACATGGATGAAACAACTAATGTGTCAAAAAAGGGTGAGTCTTCGATATTTTCCTTCTATGTGGGGTGTCTTAATTGAAGATGCGCCTTTTAGGAAGGTATATTTGCAGGTATTCAATTTAGTGGGGGAGAAGATTGAAGATGACTTTGAAGAAATTCAAATAATTTGACAATTATAATGAAGAAATTGTGACGAGTTCTCCTTTTTTTAGCTCATACTCCACACCCTATGTAAATCAACCTAATTAAATTATAATTTGTACGGTTATGTCCTTATAACCTATTGAATGACTCCTTGAAGCAAAAAATTGTGCGTTGGAAATATCCCATGGACGTTTCTAATCACACTTGACTTCAGATCTCTGCGATCGGTGAAAGGCGGGGGGGGGGATGCCGTATTTGTAACCGAAGTGGTAATTTTATATCAATCTTTAGAACTACGCTGTCTGATATCCTCTCTCATAAAAGATGTCTCTGCATCACCAGAGAGTAACACTCCTTTAACAAGATCATGGACCTATGTGAGAACATAAAATACAGTTACTTGTAATCGGTAAGAAACTCACTATTAGCTTGTCTGATATAAAAAAAGAACCGGTTTTAATTTGAGGTTTTCTACTAATGTGGTAATTGATTCTAGGTAGAACCTACATAGGTTCAAGACTAAATGGATTGTCGAATGAAGATCAACGACGTCTGGCAATGCTGCTTCAAAACTGGTTCATCTGTGGAGATGGGTCATTTTTTGGTTATTGTTTATACTGTTATTGCTACTACTACTAACAACTCACTGCAACACCAAGCTGCCTATGGCCAATTCAGCTGCGAACGCTCCTTTTCCATTCTGATCTATTCAGAGCTTCCCTCTTTAATCATTTTCAAGGGATCTCTCGCAACAAATTTGGTATTATCCCGTCCCATTCTTTGACGACCTTGTTTCCGTTTTGCCTTTCACGGTTTGCCGACAAGGACTATCTTATTGCAATCTTTCGTCCTTCAATCGCTGAATATATCCTAGCTAACTCAATCTTTCTCTCGTTAAAGCTCTGGAAAACGAGATTCAACCACTTTTTTCGTACATCCTACTGTTTGCAATACGGTCTGAAAACAATCCTCCTCTGAGTTTTTATTAGCAGCGCTCTCCCTCGAGACGTGACACATTATTAAAGAAAAATAATGTACAAGCTTAGAGTTAGGTTTAGTTAGTTTAAAGTAACAAAAAGGACATTCTTCTGACAATTTGTGCCAGGAGCCCAACATTTTCTCCTTAAGATAACTGGCTGCCACCGCTACACGCTGGTCAGGATCTCACAGGGTAATGAAACGACAATAAAAAAAAATGCACAAAGCACAAAAACAACTTCAAAATATTAATTAAACCTTTCAACCCTGGCCAATGTCCATGCTGCTGCTGCCATGAGTTTGGTCCATGATGTTTTGCCGTCCAACATGTCTGTATAACGGTTAGAGCCCATGTCAACCAGGTTTGAGATTTTGAAGAAAAAATCAGTGGAAAATAATTGTGCTGATATAGTGATGAAGTTCTTGGGCCTGCGTGAGGAAAAATCTATATGTTCAATAGCTCTACAGCAGAGTGGAAAACCAAAAAGGAGCAACCGTCGTATGGGCCCTGGGTCATCGCCGATAAGGGCCTAGTAGCCCGATTAAATAAGGAGTGTGTTCGGTCTCTCGAATTTAAATTTAGAGAGAAGCGAAAAATAGGACTGGTATGCGAGACTATACCAATCGTCTATGCGGAAGGGGTCAACTAGCCCCTGAACGTCCACTAGTGGAAATAGATCCACACCTGAACTAAAAAAAAAGATTGGCCCCGTAGCATAGCTTAAAATCGCTTGTGGCAAAAATACAAAATTCTTGGTAACAAATGGGGCCAAAATCTGAGTGAAGCCTGAACCGAGAAGAAACTGAAAGTTCCTTCTCGGTTCTACACCAAGGAAGTTTCGAATGAAGAACAAGTACCGATGTTTTTTGGTAAAAATTGGATAAATGGATAAAAGAAAAAAAACTTTCGATAGGTATTTACTGATATCTCTCAGGGACCTTGATTGGGTAAAGCTATACCTCGGTTAAGGGATTATTTTGATATCTAACTTTACCAGTAATTTGTCTCTGGTGGTGGTGGTGTATACAACACCGTGCCACCTTTGCCACCACTGGCCTCTGCTAGAGTATAGTAGCTCGTTAGAGTGGTCCGTGGGCTCTACATGATCTTCCCGCACTGAAATAGTAACCAATTTGGATACGAAAAATTTCATACCTGTGTCATACGTCATACGTCGAATGTCATACCTTTATTCTCCCTAAGCTATTTTTTCTTTTCATTGATTTGTAATTCTCCCAAAAATTTTGCTTTCTGCCATCACAGACTGATTTTGTAAATTTCGCTTCTTTTTAAAATTTATATTTTCTTTTCTAATGTTCTCCAAGTTTTCAGTGTTGCCCCAGGAATCGTCTTTAAGTTCTATTTCAACTCTAGTGTCTTTTTGTTTTGACTGAATTTCTTTGTTATACTCTCGTTTAACACAGCATAAACATGAGTGATTGTTCCATAATACACAAGTACCAAAACTCCTTCCCCCTACGGAAACTAAAAAAATAAAACTCAAATAAATTTCTCAATTTGGGAAAGCCTTATTTTCCACAGAAATGTATTTTCTGGGGGGGGGGGGGTTATTTACTGGGGGGTATATGAAACTAAGAGAGGTAAGGAAATAATAAATGAAAATAAAATCAAAATGTTGAGAAAATGAATTGCCAGTAGGGTCTTAGAATGTATTTACCGGGGGTTATTTTCCACGGGGGGGGGGGGTATTTTCCTCGGGGGGGGGGGGATGGGGGTAAACGACGGCCACCATTATTTTATAGGCTAAAAACTTCACCCAACCCTTCAGAAAACGCGAGTTTGGCTCACTAACAGTGTTTAGATGGTGTCTTTCTTCTTCTTCTCACCAGTAATTTTATCTAACGCCAACTGTAATTGGTCTTGGGTGGTAACGGTGTATGCGACACAGTATCTTCGGTGCCGCTACTGGCCGTCCCTGGCATATGTTAATACGTTTGAGGGGTTCACGGGTTTGACTTTTTTTTTCTCACTGATATTGTAACCTGTTTGGGTACGACATGTGTAATATCAGTGGGGGTAGTAAGTGCCACACTATTTGGCACAAGGTGTTACGAACTGTACACTTCTGAAAAAAAATCCTTGGAGGGGGACAGGTCCTCCGGTGGACACCACAATGATGATAATTCTTTCTAACTCCACCAGGGTTGTATGTACTTTGTATGTACACATAAAAAGTAAGGTTGCCTCTGACGTGGCCTAGTATAAACTCTGACCGAACAATAATCAAAATCGAACTCTCTTTCCGTATAAAGTATATTTCAATGACGAGAGATAGCGAGATGACGAGTGATAGCGAGAGATAGAGAGATGACGAGAAATTATAAAAATATAATTTCAAACCAATTTATTCCCTCTTGTGAAATTACATTGAAAACAGGCTTATCTCTACAAGCTTTTAACTTGTAAATTAAAATTGTATTGTAGGTAAATGTATGCAAAAAATAAGGGGACATTAATCAAATAAAAAAGGGGCATGGGCACCAAAAGATCACAACTGTCCAAACACTTGCTGACTAAAGAAGCTTTAATTTGCGGTCTTTTGATTTGGCTCCTCCTTGAACAGCTTCTCTCCCCATCAATCGGGGCAAGCTGCCTTCAGAAATTTGATAGGACATACCTCAGACTGTTGTTTTATGCGTTTGTTGATCATTTTTACCTGAAAAATTTCTAGCAAAATGCCCTGTAATACCACAATTGTTACAGTATAGCTCCTGTTGCTCGTGCTGAAATGTACTTTTTTTGTTTTGTATAATTGTGCCTATTCCATTATGCTCTATTTCGGGGTTTCCTCGTGTCTGCAATTTCGTGCCTACTCTGCAATTTTTTTTTAGATATTTTCTTTTAAGTATATTTTTCAATCATTGTGGTTGTTAAAGAATTGCTCTATTACTTTTTTTCTGCCTCTTCCGTAAGTTTTTCTTTTATCTCGTCTTGATTATCTAATATTGTATACTTATCTAACTCTAGCCATTTTAGACACATATTCTTTGATTTGTAAGCGAATTCTTTGTACGTTCCTTTGTCGTTTTTTTTTTGTAGCTTCTGAATTTCCTTTGTGTTCGAGGGAAAGTTGAAATTTTATAAAAACGGCTTCTTATGATTTTAATTCTTTTGAGTTATACTTTGGCAATGCCGCAAATGTAGTTTGTGATTTGTGGCTGTGCCAGGGTCAGATCAGTGTCGTCTTGTTTTCCCTCGGCCACTAATTTCCTTCATTTTTTTCTTTTTAGATAAAAAAAAATTCCGAAAAAGAAAATTTTCAAAGAAAATTGCAAAACAAAAATGACAGAAAGCTTGAATACTTGACGATCAAAGAATTCGGGTACTTGAAACGGGCGCAGAGAAAGTATTAAAAATAAAAATTGTAAAAAAAACAAGTGAAATTTGAGATAGAATTTTTTCTTTTTTAGCTTTTGTTTGCCAAACAATTGCTGCTGAGGATGTGGCTGCAATGGCTGAAAATACATTTAGAGAAGCTGAATTACTAGGGCAATATTTCAGAAAAGATGATGAAGTTGCAGAAAAAAGAGGCAAATATTTATGCAGTGAAAAAGATGTAACTCGTGATAGTGGCGTAAATCGTTCCCGTCGAAGACTTGAAGACAAATTTATAAGTAAAGACGAAATTTCAGTTATTAATCAAAGCCCAGACAAGATATTGAAAGCTAATAATGTTTCAAAAATTCAAGTTCAAACATTAGATCATTGCATTATGAATGCTGACTCATCTGGAGATGTGATTGAAAGAAAGAAAAAGCAAAAGGGCCGTATTTTTGATATGCAAGAAAGCTCTTGTAAAAATGAGTTGATAGACGTTGTTAGTGACTTGACTGGGATCTTAAGTGGAAGTGATTTGGAACAGTCTGTTTGTCAAAATATCAGGAAAGAGATAGATGAAAATTTGAATCATATGAACAAAAATCTAGAAAAGAAAAATGAAAACGATAAAAATGCTGAATTTAGGGTAAAAAAAAAGAAAAAAAATATTCTCCTTGATATTTTTGGAAGTTCTGGTGATGTTGAATTGGAGCCCTCTATTTTTGACAAGACTAAAAAAGTAACAGAAACGGATTTGCAAAATATGACCGTAAATTCAAGGGGAGAAAATGAAAATGTTTCTTGTGTCTCATCGTGCAAGAAGCGCAATGAAATTCTTAAAGCTAGGTATGGAAAGAAAAAAGATGGGTTTTTGGATATTTTAGAAAGCTCATGTGATAGTAAGTTGGAATGCTCTATTAGCGACCAAATTAAAAAAAAGACAGAGGCAAAGTCAGGGAAGATAAACCAAGAAACTCTTTGCTGTTCAAAATCTTACATATGTAGTGAAGAGTCTCGACTGAATGGGAAAAAGAAGAAAAAAAACGTATATTCGTTTCTTATTGAAGGCTCAAGTGAAAGTGAGCTAGAGCAATCTGCCAGTAATAAGATTAGGAAAGGGACTGACATAAGTTTAACAAAAGAAGAGAAGATTCTAAAAAGAGAAAATAATAAGCGGCTTCAGGATTTCAAATGTGTGACGAACAGTGAGGGGTTAGCAAATATTAAGAAAAAGAAAAAAAGAGATGTGTTTTCATTCATTTTAGAAAGCGTGAGTGACAGTGAGTCGGAGTCATCTGCTAGTGAAAAGAATCAGGACAGGGATTTGAACAAGGCTGATTCACAGTTTGAAAGAGGAAATGAGAAATCAAACTTTAGTAGGAAGTGCAGTAAGAAACGAAAAAAGAAACGCAATTTTTTTAGGTTTTTAGATGATATTGAATATGAAACTGAGAACGATCTGCCGAGAACATCCATAGAACCGAGAATTGTTGATAATAACAGGAAACTGAAATCAGCCGTAGTAGAAAATTCCAGAAAAAAATAATATTCCTTAAATTCTTAGAAGAGACAGCTCAAGAAGAACCTCTTGAAACTGAAGTTGGGATTATCTTTAACGAAAAAAAAGACCCTGAAGAAAACGAAACGACGTATAACGGAAACAGATGAATCCGGCACGAAATATGAAATCCTTCAACCATTGAAAAGAATAGAAACAAGCTGATCAAAGTTTCTTCTTCAAAAAAGAAGAATCTGATGATGAAGTTAAGAAATGGTCATTCAACTAGAATAAAAAGAAAAGGGCAATCTTTGGAATTACTTAGTAAGTGGCGACAGAAGTAGTGAAATTGATACTGAAAATAAAGGTGTCATTTCAAATTAATGTAATCCAGATGGTATTTATTCTAAAAACAAAAAATAAATGATGGTTTTAAGTATTTACGACCAGGTATTGATTGTAATAGAAGTATAGTACAGGATCAAGTTAGAAGTTTCGAACGAAGGCTTTCAACGGGTGTGTCCTGTAATAACAAAAATAAATGGACGGTTTAGAAAATAATGATAGTGACCACCGTAAAATAAATGTTGAAGACAAACCTGGCAATGTTCATTGTCCTGGGTCAAACTGAATTAAAATTAACTAATTGATTCTTGTTGAAGAAATCCACCTGAACCAAGCATACCAAGAAGCTAATAGAGGAAACACTATTGTTTCGAATTTATTTAAAGAATTTTTCTCCAAAAGAAGTTTCTCAAATAAAATTAAGGATTGACTGCCTGAAAGTCAAACTCCAAACGAACAGAAACTGCGACGAACAGGGGTAGGGTTAGGGATTATCACCCTAAGTGTTAACACCTAACAGGAGTAGTGCCAACAGCTTCTGTGCCTTATAAAGACCATAACGTCCTGGTGTTTAACAAACATCGTTTGCACCTATAAGCAATAAAATTTAAAAAGGTCTGAACAACTATGAAAATAAAACAGAGAGAGAGAAAGGGGGGGGGTAAGAGAGATATAACTTCCATTTAGAAAAGTTTGCAATTTTTATATGACAAAAAAACTACTACTTCTATTGCAACTGCTTGTAAGGTTAAGAGCATTAAAATGAAAATCCCAAGAAGTATATACTTCTTGGGATTTTTATTTTAATGCTCTTTCATGTGTATATACAGATTATCAAAAGAGCAAATCGGCAATATCACAGCAATGGCTAATTGTATTAAGGTGAGCAGTCATATTACTGCTGTGACTACTATTACAACTATGCCTAAGGGTATGAAGGTAAAACTTTCAGAGAATATTTATGAAGTTTTCTTGTTTTATAGATGACAACGTGCCATCTGTATGCAGGCTGTCAAAAAGGAATATCAGCAGTATATTAGGAATAGTTTCATGTGTGAACTTAAAACTTACAGCGTTTGTTGTGGGGGATGTTGAACTAGCTAAACGACAGTATTTGCATCATAATACTACTGCTTCTACTCCTACAACTTCTGCTACTATTGTTATCAATGCTTTTACTGCTACTGCTGCTACAGCTAAGACTACTGCTATTAACTCTACTCCTACTGCTGCTACTATAATTTCTTGTGCTACTACTACTAATAAATCTAAATATATTTTGAAGAAAATTTTGGGCAATATTGTAACTGTATTGAAATAAATCGAAACACACTATACCCGCATAGTTTATCAAGAGGACGTTTCAGCAATGCATTGGGACCGGTTGATGGCATTAAGTTAAAGATCTCATCGTGTGTTGAACAGGATATTGAAAAAAGGTGCTATTTGCACACTGCTACTAATGCTACTACTGCTACTACACAAGCTAAGGGTATTAAGGTGAAGTTTTCAAGGAATATTTTGGCGGATATTGCACTAAATCAAAACGAACTATGAGCATGTAGATTGTCAAAAGGGTGACAAAGCAATATAACAATAACGGCTTAGATTATTAAGTTAGACCTTTCAGAATAAATTTCGACAGATTTTGAACTAGCCAGTAGACACTATGTATATACTTTTGATACTACTTCTACGATAAATGTAACTAAGGACAATACGGGCATTAAATTGAAACGTTTAGGGGGAGTTTCAATTAAACGAAAAAAATATACGCATGCAAAGGCAATATCATAGGCAGCGCTGCTCATCATGTTTAGTAATATCATTGATATTTCAAAGGAGCTAATTTGATTAGAAATTCAAAGTTCTAGTACCCATTTTAATGTCAAAATTGATTTGAGGGAATCAGTCCTCCTCTTGAGCTCATAATTTTCCAAACACTTCCAGTCAAAATTTAAGATAGCCGTTTTATTTTCAGCATAGCTGAACCATCTTGTAACTGTATCTTTAGGGCTATTGCGTAGGTCAACCACCCACAGTTGTGCAATATACCCATTATGTTTGAAAACTAAAAATTGTCGAAAATTTTTCTCCAGCATACAAACAACAAGCCAAGGTATAAATTCTTAAAAAAAAAAAAAATATTCGAACTATTACCTTCTTTTCCCTGAAAAGACAAAGTCAATATGAAACGACCAGAAATTAATTAAAAAAAAATTCACAAAAAAAAAATTAAGAAAAGTGAAGAACTCCATTAAACTAAAAATGAGCAAAAATAAAATGAACTAATCTACCAAGCGTAAAATTACCATAAATCAGCATCGATAAATAAATGAAGCCCAAAACGAAAAAACAATTATAATATGTAACTGAGTCAAACTCAAAACGAGCTGAAATTGACATGAGTAGGACTCAAAACCCATATGCCTTCCCAAGGCCAGAACATAATTTGCACATTACTTAAAAAATTTAATGTTTTTGCTTTTATAACTTTAATAAACCAAATTATTAACATTTTAAGGAATAAATATCAGCTGTGTATATTAAATTGACAAAGAACATTCATTTATATTTTTTCAACTGCACTTTTAATTTGCACTTTACTGAAAAAATACAAGTGTATGTGCATTGTCAGTTTAATATACATACGCTGATATTATATTCCTTAAAATATTAATAATATTTGATTTATTAATATTATAAAAGTGAAAATATTTTAAATTAATATTTTCTTCAGTGAAGTGCAAGTTATGTTCTGGCCTTGGGCATAGGTGTTTTGAGCCCTACTCATGTTAATTTCTGCTCGTTTTGAGTTTGACTCGGTTATTTATCGTAATTTCTGCTCGTTTTGGTTTCCATTTATTTATCGACGCTGATTCGTGGTAGTTTTACGCTTGGTAGATTATTTGATTTGATTTTTGCTTATCTTTGGCTTAATGGAGTTCTTATTTTTCTTTGAAAAACTCATTTTATGGAGAGCAGTCATAAACTATAACCCTGCTCCTCCTATTAATTCTTTTTGTACTAATTTTATTCACTCTAACAATGATTGTTTCTGGACGTGTAACCAGCACATTAACCTTCTTTCCAGTCAGTTTTATAACAAGATGTACTTGCTTTTTGTTGCATAGGATATATACTTTTCTCCAAATGGTTTCTAGTATGTCAACTATGCCACTTAGATGGCTGTCATCTTTTACCTTACTTTTTTTCTAAAAAAGAGTGATCCATGTACTTCCTGGACCTTATGCGTAAGCATTTCCCTCCTGAATTCAGCTGTATCTTCTTCCTACTTGGTTAAAACAGACTTCAAATTATATTGAAAGTAGTCAAGTTCTGGATTAACCATTTTAAAAGCCTGTCAATTTTTGTCTGTATATTCCTCTTCACTTTTTGATCTTACCAATGCAAGAATATTGTCTTAGAGCACCTTAATGCTTTCTTTGGTGCACTCATTTTCTGAAGTGTATTTTTGGTATTGATCCGATAGTATAGACAGTATTGATCACCTTGAATGCGAGAGAATTATTTTATTTCTCCCAACCTCTATATCATTTCTCTATAACAGTCAAATGTATTTCGACGTGAATTGATCATTAGTGCCTTCTTAATCCTAACCTTAATGGGCTCTTTATGTGAGTCAGATGATTTGTTTGCATGAAGTAAAAATACAATTGAAATCAAGGGTTTTGTTACTTTATGATCCAAGTCAGGATATCCGAATGGTAGAGCTGAAACCCAGTTATTTCAAACATTGTATTTGGTATAATCATTGAACACTATAAGAACTCCACGCTCAAGGGGATATACAGGTACAGAATTCTGATATACAGATGACGACTACTCCCCCTTGCCCCATCTTTTTTTGTCACAATGAAGCTAGTTTTTATCATTAAATATTGAATCACATGTCCATTGATACCATACTTTTCATTCCTTCTTCATTTTTATGGTTTCTGTGGGGATCACACTTGGTTTTTCTGTCAAAAGTACCTACATAGCGAATCACCGTATATAGGCAGTGCTCAAGGAGACAGTTGAATACACATGGTTCAAATTGAGATATAAGTTTTTTCAAATCAACGTTCTTGCCCTCAAAGTCTTCTATATTTTCAAAGTATCTGAACATACTTTAAAAACACTATCTATAGAAGAATATGACGTAACTGTGTCCTTGCACAATTTAAACTCTCTTATTCAGCGAACTCAGTCAAATATTACTTTATATCCTAGAGAAACAACTTTTCAAAAGATACTTCTGTTACATTATCTTGTCAAAATATATGTGTGTTGCATCATCATGCATATGATAATATATATTCAGTTACTATGTCAAAGAGTTAGTACTTTGCTAAAGTTATTTCTCTTTGCAGTCGTGTAACCACGATTGCTGCTACCGTTGCAACCACGATCAAAATCTTGTATGTGAAAATGCAAACATTTTTTTTATAAAAATGAATTTAGTTTTAAATATTGCTTTTTGTCAATTGCAAGAGGCACTAAACGCAGCAATTTCATTTAAAATAAACCCTTAAATAGTTCTTTATGATGTTCCAGTGCTCGGTTAGCTGCGGAGGAAAACAACGATGCTTCGATGCAGAACTTTGTAGTTGAAGCCACTTTCCTTGTTTTCAAGCCAGGGGACTGTAAGTTTTCTATATAGGGTTTTTGGCAAAGGCGGTTCAAATGGTGTACTACTTTGTGTTTTGATCTGACACCCTTTATTAGGAGTTTCGGGCTAATTTGTTGTTACTATATGATGTGTTCGTCTTTTACTAGGACCACTGCAACCGCGATAAATAAATGCGGGTCCAGTTTGGACAAAGGTAGCTGTTTTTAAAGATTCGATTAGATCACATTCCAGTTTATAATGCTTGAGTGGATTTGATAAGTCTCAATTTTTTAAGAAACAAATTGCCGTATTGTAGCCCAAACCTCTTAAATTTTGAAATAGTAAGAACATTTTCCCAAACTTTCGAAATTTCTTGCTTATTCCATAAAACTTTTAATTCAAAACAGTTGCAAACTCGGTTCCTTTTCCGGTGTTCAATAGTTTCTGTCGTTATATTTGTATCTTTTTCCTGTATTTTTGCTTCATCTTTCTTGATTCTAGATTCTTTTGGAAAATTCGATTCTGATTCCTCTTTGGATATGTAACTAGAGAACCCTGGATGTCTGTGGACGATTTCTCGAATTCCTATTCGCTTGTTTTTCCTAAACTCCAAACAACTGGATACTAAATTATGTTGAAATTGTGAAAGTCTGATTTTTCTCTTTGATCCATACTAAAAAGCACGAAGCAGACATATATAGGGGTTACCAATTCATCCTTGTCAGCTTTCAACAGAAGTTCCTTTTTTGTTTACAATTGGTATGAGGAAACTAAACTTGTTTCTAACATACCACATCTTTCCATGCAGCTTTTCGACTGACACGAAACATTTAAACCATTTCTTTGTCATCGTCACTGTCATCGTCATCTTCTTCGTTATCACTGTCACTGCCGTCAGTGTCCTCGTTCAAAGGAATACGATAAAGGTAAAGTACAGCTCCGTAACAAATTGGAGCACAAGTAGAAAATACATAGAAGAAATAGTTTCCGCTGTTTATGTAGTAAAGCTGTATGTTTTTATCGCACCCAGATGAGTAAGCAGTTTCACTCGTTGGTGTTTTAGTGCATTTAAAGGGTTCTATTTTAGCGGGAGCTTCTGAAGTTGGCGCAGAATCAGCAGATGGTTTAGGCGGAGCTTTCGGCTTTTGTACAGGCTTACCTACTGGCTCTGGTACAGGCTTAGCTTTCTGCTTAGTTTCAGGCTTAGCTTGTGGGAGGGTCTCCTCTGTATCATTTAGTTTACCCACTAACCATTCAGGAAGAGTTTCTTCAGGTATTCTACAGCACGATATAGGCACTTCACCCGTTTTAAAATGACAGTTGAATCGTTCAAACTGAAATCTACCAGGTTGGTCAGGATGAAGACTACAGCACTTAAATTGTCTCTGTATCTTATCTAGTAGTAATGTATCTGAGTCACTTGGCCTATAGTTCTTTATTTGTGACATCAAAATAGAAACATTTTCTAAATCATATGGATTGAAACAAGCGTGTGATAAAATAGAAAGTAGCATAATAGATAATGCAAACCATCGAAGCTCGTATTTATTCAGCCAGAGTGGGACAAGGCTGAAAATAATAAGTATTATCATAAAGATGTTGATTACGAGAGTTCCATTCATAAATGTCCAAACAAATTCAAAGCCAGGTTCAACAAGAGTGATAAAAGAAACTATACAACATGCTGTCAAGGACACAGCAAGTGCAGTAACGAGAATATGTTTGAAAATATCTTTTTTTGACATTAATTTGAAGTTTCAACTATCTACATCTTTAAAGAACACGCATCAATTAGTTAGAACCTGACAACAAACAAAACTGATTTTAAAATTTTAAGGTACTTCTCTGGTTTGAATTAAAATACGAAAATTATTGCTCAGACACAATAAATATTTTTGTAGTTTGCGGTTAAATAAAGTAATTTTATTAAAAATTTTCAGGAACTGTTCCAGTTTCAGTTGACGAATCAAATTTTTCGTTAACCCCCCCCCCCAAAAAAAAATACTGCATTTCATAACTAGGGGTGCATGCTTTTTATAATGGTAAAAATCCTATTTTGATTCTAATTTGAGAATTTGCATGTATTTTTCTAGTTTGAATGAAAAATTAAACTTATTGCTATTGCTCAGACACTATAAATATTTTTGCAGTTTGAAGTTAAACAGAATAAATTTATTTAAAATTTTCAGGAATTATTCTAATTTTAGTTGAAAAATGAGATTTTTTGATTAAAACTCCCAAAAATTACTGCATTTTATGTAACTATATCTGCATACTTTTCATAATGGTAAAAATCATGGTTGTATTTTCGTACGCATTAAGATGTTAATAACATTTTCTACTGCAGAGTAATAGAAAAGTGTAGTTTTTCGTAAATAGCATTTCTTTGTAAAAATATTGATTTTATCCAGTTTTTTTTTGTTAATTACAAAAGCACGTATATGTGACAAATTCCTGACGTAATAACATTATCTACTACAGTGTTATAGAAAAACACAGTTTTCGAAAAAAAGGTTTATTTAATTTTTTTACTTACAAAACGTTTTTAACCACATTCATTTCCTTTAAAATGAGCAATTAAACAACTCAACGATTTTTCTGTACCAAGATATCTGAGGAGGGAAAAAAAGATGCTGCATATGCAGAATATCGTGGTTTCAGCCACTTTTCTTTATTTTCAAGCCAATATATTTTCCTTGTTGTTCAAGCCAAGGAACGGCTTTTAGGAGTTACGGCTTGTTATAGTTCTTAGTATTGGACGTGATCGTCTCTTACTAGGTTGCCAGCTACCGCTGCAACCTGGATGCTAGAGGCCATTTTGATTTCAAGACGAAAGTTTATTAAGCAATCCGAAATATTTTCTAACCATGACTAAAACAGACAGACGGTGATTTCATGGGTGCCCCCTGCCACCCCTGCCCCCCCCCTGTGGGTGCCCATGTTTTGAATAGTATGAGACGAAACCCAAAGAATCAGGCAGCTAAGTTCAATATATGCAATGGTTTGGTGTTCTAATGATCGTCTTTTAATATAAAACATAAACTATTTTCAAATTGTGTCCTTGAAAGCTTACGTGCAGCTGTGGATAGTGTTGGAATTCTGCTCCAAAGGTCCCAGGTTCAATTCCTGGCGAAGGCAATTTTTATACGTTTGTCTTTTTAAAGTCTAAACAAAACTTCTATTAATAACTACTACACGAGATCCTCTTAACTCACACATTTTATGATGAACTATGTCGATCCTTATGTACATTTGATAGTACAGCGGCAAGCATACCCGCTTGTTAGGCGGGTGACCGGGGTTCGATTCCTCGGTGGAGGGAATTTTTAATATATTGACCTTAAATATAACTGTACAATCCTATATTATAGTTAAATGACCTATACAAGTTAGTATAGGCAAGAGTTCGTTCTTTACTATAAAAAATATAAATACTGTAATCTTAACTATAGTGAAGTTGCGTATGCAAGTTAGTATAGGGAAGAGTTGGATCTTTATTATATTCTTTATTATAAACTTTAAAATGAGCAATTGAACAAGTCTCTACGATGTTCCAGTGCCAAGCTATCAGTGGAAAAGAAAGAAAAAAAAATATGCCGTTTGCGGAGAATAACGTGGTTAAAGTCAATTTTCTTGATTTTCAAGCCAATATGTTTCCCTTGCTGTTCAAGCCAAATGACAGAAAGTTTCCTATACAGGGGTTTCGGACAAGGCGGTTCTAATGGTATACTTTTTTTTTGATCTGACTCTTTTTTTAGGAGCTTTGGGTTTTTATATTTATTAACATTGGACGTGATCGTCTCTTACTAGGTTGCTAGCTACCGCTGCAACCCGGATTGCTAGCTACCGCTGCAACCCGGATATATTATTTCAGTTACTATGGACAAAAGTTCGTTCTTTAATGTAACTCTTTTAGAAATAATTTATTTTAGTTACTATAGATTTTTAACCCAATTAATTTCATTTAAAATGAGCTATTGAACAACCCTCTACGATGTTCCAATGCCAAGCTATTTCTGGATACAAAAGAAAAAAAAGAAGAAAAAAATATCCCGTTTGGGGAGAATAACGTGGTTAAAGTCAATTTTCTTGATTTTCAAGCCAATATATTTCCCTTGCTGTTCAAGCCAAGGGACAGAAAGTTTCCTATACAGGGGTTTCGGACAAGGCGGTTCTAATGGTGTACTTTTTGTTTTGATCTGACTCCTTTTTTAGGAGCTATGGGTTTTTATATTTCTTAACATTGGACGTGATCGTCTCTTACTAGGTTGCTAGCTACCGCTGCAACCCGGATTTAGGAGCTATGGGTTTTAATATTTCTTAACATTGGACGTGATCGTCTCTTACTAGGTTGCTAGCTACCGCTGTAAACCAGATATAGAATGTATACCTGATTACAAACAGGAAAAAGAATACAGCTTTTTCTTCTTTGAAATAGTAAGAGACGAACCTCAAACAATCAAGTACCTAACTAAGTCTAATGTATGCAATGGTTTTTATTCCAATGATCGTCTTTTAATGTAATTTTGCCGTTTTCAGTTAAATAAAAAAAAGTATTTAAAATTTTCAGGAATTATTCTAGTTTCAGTTGACAAATAAGATATTTTTGTAATTATTTAATAATTTATTTTTATATTTTAGTTACTATAGGCTAGAGTTTGTTCCTTATTGTAATTAAAATGAGTCATTGAACAACTCTCTACGATGTTTGAATGCCAAGCTATCTGTTGAATTACTAACCTATACTATAATTAAGTGGCGTATAAAATTTAGTATAGGCAAGAGGTCGTTCTTTATTATAATATTTGAAAGGGATCTTAGACTCTTCAATTGGTATTTTGTCTTTATCTGCTCACAACTGTCACAATGCATTGTGGGGTATACATCCCTAATGTTAGCTACCTTATCAAGGCTCTCACCAAATAATTTTATTATTGTATTTTCATCCACAGAAACTCTAATATTGCTATCACCGTAAATGAAGTCTTGACTATTATTACGACAGAGTCTACTTGACACTTCTTCTATGTAATGACTTAGTTCCTTGTACGAGCCCTCGACTTGTAGTAGATTAATCTGTTGTATAATCTTACATTTTGATACTGCCTTATATACGCTATTAATGAAACAGTTCAAGACAGGAAAATGTGGAGCTAGTGCCCTTAGAGAACGCAAATAGCTCTGACATCCCTCATTTGGGCTACAGTATAACGAATGCCCATGCTTTCTTGTTTCCCTGCAATTGATTTCACAATAATCCAAGCTGCCAAGGTGGAAATTAACCACTTTGTCAGTTGAAAATTTTAATGCTATATTATCTTCAAGGATATCAAAAAGAATTTGACATAATTCAATATCCGTCGGATAGAGCTTGCAGATATCAGGGTGACATTGCCAAGTAACCTGCTGCCCAATTTTTGGTTTTGAATGTTTACTCAGATTGTTATAGGTGACTTCAGCCATCATAATTTCCTTGTCAGATCTAGATTCAGAGCATTCTTCAATTGCTGTCTCGTACTTTTCAGGACAGTTTGTTCTACTACACAGAGAATTTTTTGCCAAATATTCAGTTGAACTAAAAGAACTGTTTAAAACACAGTTAGAAATGCTTTTTTCTTGAGTCGGTGTTCCAGGAATTTGTTCTAAATCATTAGTCTTACAAACACATTTACTAATAACCCTAACAGGCTTGTTTTCGCCATAATTGAAAAACATTGCTTTTCCTTCGCTGTTGATAGGTATGCTTGTATATATGTTTTTATTGCTGCTACATAAACTGCAATTGCTCCTTCCAAAATTAATATACGAATTTTCAAAGAAGTACGCCTCCGTATATTCACTGTGTTGTCGAACATTTTCCATTGCATCTGTAAACTGTTCCGCAGTTGCCAATCCATACCTTGGAAGCTTTTCATTAAACTGACAACATTTCTTTTGGATATTACTATGAAGCTTTGCCAAGGAATTTCTAGCCGACTTTTCAACAGCATCCGCTCTTTCAAAGAGAATTTTAATCTGTAATTTTGAATACTTTTCGTGATCCTGGTAAAACATGCGTAAAATATTTCTCAATTTATGAAGATCAGCCTGCATTTTTGCCATCTTCTTGTATTTCTGAATGTAATTTTTCCCTTTGTCCTTATGCGTTCTTCGGTACAACCTCGCAGAGAATTTAATTTTTTCATTATAGCTTTTGTCACCCCAGTATCTACCCATTATTCTGGTAGCAACTTTTTTCTTATGTTTGTTTCGGTAATCTTCATCATTATCATACCGTTCCCTGCTCTTTTGTCTAGCCTGCTCAATTTTTGCTTCTCTATAAAGTTTATCATTGTGATAACGCTCCTTGATCTTTTGTCTAGCCTGCTCAATTCTTGCTTCTCTATAAAGTTTATCATTGTGATAACGCTCCTTGATCTTTTGTTTAGCCTGCTCAATTCTTGCTTCTCTGTAATGTTCATCATTACCATACCGTTCCTTGATCTTTTGTTTGGCTGTCTCAATTTTTGCATGTCTATAATCTTCATCATTGTGATAACACATCTTGCTGTTTTCTTTTGCTCTCTCAATTATTACTTCGCGAGACGCCTGGTCGGTTGAATACCTTTGTTTTGCTCTCTCAATTATTACTTCTCGATACACCTGGTCGGTTGAATACCTTTGCTTTTTTCTTTTCAAGTTACTATCTCTGTTGTTTGTGTAGTACTCTTTCTTCAACTTGCGTATAGCCTGCTTTGATCTAACCATTATTCTAATCAAGAATGAGAGAATTTTCAGTTTTGACTTTCCTTATATACTAATTATGACGTCACTCTATTCACGTCATAGCTCTAATATAAAACTATGATGACGTTCATTATTTATCTAGTAGGGTTTCAGACAAGGTATTTCTAATGATGTACTTTTGTTTTGATCTGACTCTACTTTTAGGAGTTTTGGGTTTTTATATTTCTTAGCATTGGACTGATCGTCTATTACTAGGTTGCTAGCTACTGCTGCAACCCAAATTCACATATATATTTATTTATGAGAGGCAGCCTGGCCGAGTGGTCCAAGGCACTGGTGTTAGCCACCAGTCTCTTCAGAGGCGTGGGTTCAATTCTTACCGCTGGTATACGATTATGTTTGAAAGACTGCAGTGTAAAAAGACATCAAAATGCAGTTTTTGGAGTGGTCCAAGGCACTCGTGTTACCCACCAGTCTCTTCGGAGGCGTGGGTTCAAATCTTACCGCTGGTATACGATTATGTTTGAAAGACTACAGTGTGAAAAGATATCAAAAATGCAGTTTTTGGTGGAAAAATTTATTCTCTTTTAGAAATAATTAATTTTAGTTACTATAGATTTTTAACCCAATTAATTTCCTTTAAAATGAGCTATTGAACAACCCTCTACGATGTTCCAGTGCCAAGCTATCTCTGGATACAAAAAAAGAAAAAAGAAAAAAAGAAAAAAATATCCCGTTTGTGGAGAATAACGTGGTTCAAGTCAATTTTCTTGATTTTCAAGACAATATATTTCCCTTGCTGTTCAAGCCAAGGGACAGAAAGTTTCCTATACAGGGGTTTCAGACAAGGCGGTTCTAATGGTGTACTTTTTGTTTTGATCTGACTCCTTTGTTAGGAACTATGGGCTTTTATATTTCTTAACATTGGACGTGATCGTCTCTTACTAGGTTGCTAGCTACAGCTGCAACCCGGATATCTTTTTTTAAGAACTATGGGTTTTTATATTTCTTAACATTGGACGTGATCGTCTCTTACTAGGTTGCTAGCTACCGCTGCAACCCGGATCCTTTATGTAATACCGCTGTAACCCTGATAACAAACAGTAAAATATTACAAACAGGAAAAAGCCTACGGCTTTTTCTTCTTTGAAATAGTAAGAGACGAACCTCAAACGATCAAGTAGCTAACTAAGTCCAATGCATGCAATAACTTTTTATTCCAATGATCGTCTTTTAATGTAACATATCAGTTACTATGGGAGAGAGATCGTTCTTTACTGTAATTGCTCCTTAGACACCATAAATATTTTTGCAATTTACATAAAAGCTTTAGAGATTCTAAACTAAAAACTAAATGATCTTAGAGTTTTTGATTTTTCTATAGCATCATATCCAGTGACAGCTTCATACAAAGGTGGCCTGATAGCAAAACACATCGAAGAGTTTAAGTTTTAGTTTAGAGTTTTAATTTAGAGTATTATGGCGTTTATAATGGCATTATAACGTCATAGTTATGTGAGGCAGCGTGGTCGAGCGGTTTAAGGGGCTGGTGTTAGCCACTCTTCAATTCGGAGGCATGGGTTTGAATCCTACCGCTGACAGTATTTTTTACCAAAGCTAATTATAATCTTGTTTTAGTTACTATGAACTGAAGTTCGTTCTTTACTATAATTAACTATAGTGAAGTTGCGTATGCAAGTTAGTATAGGGAAGAGTTTGATCTTTATTATAATATCTTCGAACATTTGAACCTTTTATAATTTATAATGATGTATAATATAAATACTGTAATCTTAAGTATAGTGAAGTTGCGTATGCAAGTTAGTATAGGGAAGAGTTCGTTCTTTATTATAATAGAACCTAACTAAAAATAAAACTAATTTTAACATTTTCAGGTATTTTTCTAGCTTGAATTGAAATATTCAAACTATTGCTCGGATACCATGGATATTTTGCAGTTTACACAAGCTGCAAAGAACGCATAAGGGCAAAATTAAAAATTATATTCAGAAGTCCAAAAACATGGCAACAATGCTGACTGATCTTAGTAAATTTAGAAAAATTTTACGAATTTTTTACCGGGATTACGAAAAATATTCAAAATTAAAGATTAAAATTATCTCTGAAAGAATGGATTTTGTTGAAAAGTCAGCTAGAGATGCTTTCGCAAAACTTCATAGTAATATCCAAAAGAAATGTTGCATGTTTAGTGAAAAGCTTCCAAGGTATGAACCGGCAACTGTGGAACAGTTTATAGATGTAATGGGAAATTTTATAGATCACTGTGAATATATGGAGGCATAATTGTTCTTTACTTAGTTTCAGCTTTAATTCGATGATCCAGACTTTATGTACTAACTACATCCAAAGACTATGACGTCATTGTTTAATATTGTATATAAAAAATTAAGTTTTTCGTAAAAAAAATTAATTAAAGAAAAAATTAAGTACAAATAGCGCTAGATCTAGAGATTTCCTTTAAAATGAGCCATTGAACAACTCTCTACGATGTTCCAGTGCCAAGCTATCTGTGGAAAAGAAAGAAAAAAATATCCCGTTTGTGGAGAATAACGTGGTAAAAGTCAATTTTCTTGATTTTCAAGCCAATATATTTTCTTTGTTATTCAAGCCAAAGGGCGGTAAGTTTCCTTTATAGAGGATTCGGACAAGGCGGTTCTAATGGTGTACTTTTTGTTTTGATCTGACTCTTTTTTTAGGAGTTGGGGGGTTTTATATTTCTTAACATTGGAGGTGATCGTCTCTTACTAGGTTGCTAGCTACCGCAGCAACCCGGATATCATAAAACAATTAATTAGCTTTTTACACATATCTCATATGGTCTAGTGGTTTAGGATAGTTGGCTTTCAACCAATTGGCTTGGGTTCGAATCCCGGTGTGGGAATTATTTTTAAAACAAAATCAGGTGAAATTAATTAGCTAATTTGACAAGACATAGGTAACTAAGGGCAAGAGTTCGTTCTTTACTATAAAACAGGATCGGGTTCGATTCCCGGTGTGGGAAAATTTTTAACTCTATAATCTTTGAATATTTGAACCTTTTATAATTTATAATGATGTATAATATAAATACTGTAATCTTAACTATATTAACTATAGTGAAGTTGCGTATGCAAGTTAGTATAGGGAAGAGTTCGATCTTTATTATAATTATGTATTCATGAATGAGACCATTTACAGTTTTGACGTTTCTTATATAGTAATTATGACGTCACTGCATCAAAAATACAGTTTTTATTGGAAAAATTTATTCTCTTTTAGAAATAATTTATTTTAGTTACTATAGATTTTTAACCCAATTAATTTCCTTTAAAATGAGCTATTGAACAACCCTCTACGATGTTCCAGTGCCAAGCTATCTCTGGATACAAAAGAAAAAAAAAGAAAAAAAAAGAAAAAAATATCCCGTTTGGGGAGAATAACGTGGTTAAAGTCAATTTTCTTGATTTTCAAGCCAATATATTTCCCTTGCTGTTCAAGCCAAGGGACAGAAAGTTTCCTATACAGGGGTTTCGGACAAGGCGGTTCTAATGGTGTACTTTTTGTTTTGATCTGACTCCTTTTTTAGGAGCTATGGGTTTTTATATTTCTTAACATTGGACGTGATCGTCTCTTACTAGGTTGCTAGCTACCGCTGCAACCCGCATGCAAGTCGACGATTTTGTTTTGGCATTATTATAATTGGTATGGTGAAATAATAATATGCATATGGCTCTTAAATCATACTTTGTTATGGTTCTATATGGTCTAGTGGCTAGGATAGTTAACTTTCACTTAACAGGCTCGGGTTGGATTCCTGGTGTGGGAAAATTTTTAACTCTATAATCTTCGAACATTTGAACCTTTTATAATTTATAATGATGTATAATATAAATACTGTAATCTTAACTATAGTGAAGTTGCGTATGCAAGTTAGTATAGGGAAGAGTTCGATCTTTATTATAAAAAAAGCCTACGGCTTTTTCTTCTCTGGAGTAGTAAGACACAACTATAAAAAAATCTGGCAGCTAACTAAGTCCAATGTATGCAATGGTTTATTATTCCAACGATTGTCTTTTAATGTAACTACCATTGCAGCCCGGAATATATACAAGCAGCTTCCGTGTTTTAATTACAAAAAGTTTTTAACCCCATTAATTTCCTTCAAAATGAGCCATTGAACAACTCTCTATAATGTTGCAGTGCCATGCTATCTGTTGAATTACTAACCTATACTATAATTAAGTTGCGTATAAAATTTAGTATAGGTAAGAGGTCGTTCTTTATTATAATCTCTTACTAGGTTGCTAGCTACCGCTGCAACCCGGATAATGCACGTATTGTTTTATAGAGACTGTTGTTCTCTCTTAACCACAACAGTGCTTCATGGACTTTTCTCAAATCTATTAGTGCAGTCCAAACATTCTTGTTGTAAGTAGGCTGACCATTGACAATGACTACAAAACTATCAATGTTAAGATGTTTTTCAGGCTGAATATCTGCATTTGCTTGCACATCAACAGGCAGATATACTATTCTACCCTTAAGAGCGTCAAGACGTTCTGTTTTAGGTCTCATCAACGCAGTTACTTGCCCCAATCTGATGATAGTAAGGCGATGCATTACAAATCGAATCATTGTCATTTCAGAATTATTTAAACACTTTATACATTCCGGTGTACAGGTTTCTTAGACGAATCAGGCAGCTAAATAAGTCTAATTATTAAGTATAGTTAAGTTGCCTATACACGTTAATATAGGCAAGAGTTCGTTCTTTATTATAAAATCCCCCCCAAAATTACTGCGTTTTATATAATAATAATTTCTTAAGCCTGATGAAGATTTAACTAATGTGTCAAAAGTAAGGTTGCATATCGACTATTTTGTTTTGGCCTTATTATAATTGGTATGGTGAAATAAAAATATGCATATGGCTCTTAAATCATACTTCTTTATGGTTCCATATGGTCTAGTGGCTAGGATATTTAACTTTCACTTAACAGGCTCGGGTTCGATTCCCGGTGTTGGAAAATTTTTAAATCTATAATCTTCGAACATTTGAACCTTTTATAATTTATAATGATGTATAATATAAATACTGTAATCTTAACTATAGTGAAGTTGCGTATGCAAGTTAGTATAGGGAAGACTTCGATCTTTATTATAAATGTATTTCTGAATGTATTTTTCCCTTTGTCCTTATGCGTTCTTCGGTACAACCTCGCAGAGAATTTAATTTTTTCATTATAGCTTTTGTCACCCCAGTATCTACCCATTATTCTGGTAGCAACTTTTTTCTTATGTTTGTTTCGGTAATCTTCATCATTATCATACCGTTCCCTGCTCTTTTGTCTAGCCTACTCAATTCTTGCTTCTCTGTAATGTTCATCATTACCATACCGTTCCTTGATCTTTTGTTTGGCTGTCTCAATTTTTGCATATCTATAATCTTCATCATTGTGATAACGTTCCCTGCTCTTTTGTCTAGCCTGCTCAATTGTTGCTTCTCTATAAAGTTTATCATTGTGATAACGCTCCTTGATCTTGTGTTTAGCCTGCTCAATTCTTGCTTCTCGGTACTGTTCCTCATGACCAGACCGGTCCTTGATCTTGTGTGGGGCTGTCTCAATTTTTGCATGTCTATAATCTTCATCATTGTGATAACACATCTTGCTGTTTTCTTTTGCTCTCTCAATTATTACTTCTCGATACACCTGGTCGGTTGAATACCTTTGTTTTTTTCTTTTCAAGTTACTATCTCTGTTGTTTGTGTAGTACTCTTTCTTCAACTTGCGTATAGCCTGCTTTGATCTAACCATTATTCTAATCAAGAATGAGAGAATTTTCAGTTTTGACTTTCCTTATATACTAATTATGACGTCACTCTATTCACGTCATAACTCTAATATAAAACTATGATGACGTTCATTATTTATCTAGTAGGGTTTCAGACAAGGTATTTCTAATGATGTACTTTTGTTT
Source organism: Artemia sp. Qi Xiang Cuo (assembly GCF_049724085.1). Classification (NCBI taxonomy): domain Eukaryota; kingdom Metazoa; phylum Arthropoda; class Branchiopoda; order Anostraca; family Artemiidae; genus Artemia; species Artemia sp. Qi Xiang Cuo. The sequence continues at coordinate 25,593,118 of NC_142797.1, read as the reverse complement.
TGATCTGACTCTATTTTTAGGAGTTTTGGGTTTTTATATTTCTTAGCATTGGACTGATCGTCTCTTACTAGGTTGCTAGCTACTGCTGCAACCCAAATTCACATATATATTTATTTATGAGAGGCAGCCTGGCCGAGTGGTCCAAGGCACTGGTGTTAGCCACCAGTCTCTTCAGAGGCGTGGGTTCAATTCTTACCGCTGGTATACGATTATGTTTGAAAGACTGCAGTGTGAAAAGACATCAAAATGCAGTTTTTGGTGGAAAAATTTATTCTCTTTTAGAAATAATTTATTTTAGTTACTATAGATTTTTAACCCAATTAATTTCCTTTAAAATGAGCTATTGAACAACCCTCTACGATGTTCCAGTGCCAAGCTATCTCTGGATACAAAAGAAAAAAAAAAGAAAAAAAGAAAAAAATATCCCGTTTAGGCAGAATGTTGTAGTAGCTGCCACTTTTCTTGATTTTCAAGCCAATATATTTCCCTTGCTGTTCAAGCCACGGGACAGACATTTTACTATGCCGGGGGTTCGGACACGGCGGTTCTACTGGTGTACTTTTTGTTTTGATCTGACTCTTTTTTTAAGAACTATGGGTTTTTATATTTCTTAACATTGGATGTGATCGTCTCTTACTAGGTTGCTAGCTACCGCTGCAACCCGAATTCCTTTAAAATGAGCTATTATACAGCTCTCTATGATTTTCCAGTGCCCAGCTAGCTGAGGAGAAAAATCAAGCGGAAAGAAAAAAATATCCCGTTTGTGGAGAATAACGTGGTAAAAGTCTATTTTCTTGATTTTCAAGCCAATATATTTTCTTTGTTATTCAAGCCAAAGGGCGGTAAGTTCCCTTTATAGAGGATTCGGACAAGGCGGTTCTAATGGTGGACTTTTTGTTTTGATCTAACTCTTGTTTTAGGAGTTGGGGGGTTTTATATTTCTTAACATTGGAGGTGATCGTCTCTTACTATGTTGCTAGCTACCGCTGCATCCCGGATGTACTTTTTGTTTTTATCTGACTCTTTTTTTAGGATTTGGGGGGTTTTATATTTCTTAACATTGGAGGTGATCGTCTCTTACTAGGTTGCTAGCTACCGCTGCAACCCGGATCAATTGTAACCTTTTATGACGTCATATATACCACAGACCTCTTTTCTTTTTCCCGTTGCATTAGTTACTATGAGATATACTTCGGTCCTTACTGTAAATTCTCTTTTTAGAAATAATTTATTTTAGTTACTTAATATTTGTAACCCAATTAATTTCCTTTAAAATGAGCCATTGAACAACTCTTTACGATGTTCCAGTGCCATGCTATTTGTGGAAAAGAAAGAAAAAAATATGCCGTTTGTGGAGAATAACGTGGATAAAGTCATTTTTCTTGATTTTCAAGACAATATATTTCCCTTGCTGTTCAAGCCAAATGACAGAAAGTTTCCTATACAGGGCTTTCGGACAAGGCGGTTCTAATGGTGTACTTTTTGTTTTGATCTGACTGCTTTTTTAGGAGCTATGGGATTTTTTATTTCTTAACATTGGACGTGATCATCTCTTACTAGGTTGCTAGCTACCGCTGCAACCCGGACTACATCCAACGACTATGACGTCATTGATCAATATTGTACATAAAAATTTAAGTTTTTCGTAAAAAATTGATTCTATTTTAAAAAACATTAAGTACAAGTGGCACTAGATCTAGATATTTCCTTTAAAATGAACCATGGAACGACTCTCTACGATGTTCCAGTGCCAAGCTGTCTGTGGAAAAGAAGAAAGAAAAACAGATGCCGTTTGTGGAGAATAATGTGGTTAAAGTCAATTTTCTTGATTTTCAAGCCAATTTATTTTCTTTGTTATTCAAGCCAAAGGACGGTAGGTTTGCTATTTAGAAGTTTTGGACAAGGCGGTTCTAAAGTTTGCTTCTTGTTTTGATCTGAATCTTTTTTTAGGAGTTATGGGTTTTTATATTTCTTAACATTGGACGTGATCGTCTCTTACTAGGTTGCTAGCTACTGCTGCAACCCGGATTCTATATGATTACAAACAGGAAAAAGCCTACGGGTTTTTCTTCTTTGAAATAGTAAGAGACGAACCTCAAAAAGTAGCTAACTAAGTCTGATGTATGCAATGTTTTGTTATTTGAATGATTGTCTTTTAAAGTATTAATTAATGGCGTCATAGTGCAAGTGTCTAGCACGATGGGCCGTTCATCGAAAGGTTGGTGGTTTAAGCCCACTCGGGGTTGATTTCCTTTAGTTTGTAATTCAGCTATAAATAAAAGCATGATAACGATGATGCTTACAACATTCCATTTTACAGTATCGATCCTTTATTTAATAGTAAGAGACAAGTCTCAAATAATCAAGTAGCTAGCTAATTCCAAAGGTATGCAATTTTTGTTATTCCAATGATCGTTTTTTATTGTTACTAGGTTTCAGCCATCTCTACAGCCATGATACTATTGGAAAGTCTCTTACTAGGTTGCTAGCTACCGCTGCAACCCGGATATGGTGACCTCAGTTACAACTGGAGTTGGTTCTATTCTATATGATTACAAACAGGAAAAAGCCTACGGCTTTTTCTTCTATGAAATAGTAAGAGACGAACCTCAAACAATCAAGTAGCTAACTAAGTCCAATGTATGCAATGTTTTTTTTATTCCAATAATCGTTTTTTAATGTTATGTTGCTTCAGTTACTATTAGATAGACTTCGGTCCTTATTGTAATCTACTTTAAAAAGTATTTTATTTTTAATTACAAAAGTGACTAGATGTTGCAATTGCCTTTAAAATGAGCTATTATACAGCTCTCTATGATTTTCCAGTGCCCAGCTAGCTGAGCAGGAAAAAAAGCGGAATGAAAAAAATATCCCGTTTGTGGAGAATAACGTGGTAAAAGTCAATTTGCTTGATTTTCAAGCCAATATATTTTCTTTGTTATTCAAGCCAAAGGGCAGTAAGTTTCCTTTATAGTGGATTCGGACAAGGCGGTTATAATGGTGTATTTTTTGTTTTGATCTGACTCTTTTTTTAGGAGTTGGGGGTTTTTATATTTTTTAACATTGGAGGTGATCGTCTCTTACTAGGTTGCTAGCGACCGCTGCAACCCGGATTTTCATCTCTATCTTGTTCTGACTGCTTTATGGCTTTTGCCTCAAATTGAAGTTGATTTGTACCTGCAGACGTTGGATCAATTTTTACTATAATGTTTCGTTCAGTTATACTCGTAGCTGTTTCATCAGTTGCACTTGCAGTTGCTTGAATAGTTCTATTTGTAATAGGCCTCATTTCAGAATTTCCAAAACATATAATAAAAAGAGTATGATGATTTTAGCACAAATCATTTTAGGCTTAGCGTTGCTTAATTTTTTTCTGGCGTAACGAGTCAACTGATGCAAAAGAAAAACCAAACTAATTTTAAAATTTTAAAGTATTTTTCTGATTTAAATTACAAAATTAAAATTATTGCTCTGACACCATAAATATTTTTGCCGTTTTCAGTTAAATAAAAAAAAGTATTTTAAATTTTCAGGAATTATTCTAGTTTCAGTTGACAAATAAGAAATTTTTGTAATTATGTAATAATTTATTTTTATATTTTAGTTACTATAGGCTAGAGTTTGTTCCTTATAGTAATATTCTCTTTTAGAAATAATTTATTTTAGTTACTATAGATTTTTAACCCAATTAATTTCCTTTAAAATGAGCTATTGAACAACCCTCTACGATATTCCAGTGCCAAGCTATCTCTGGATACAAAAGAAAAAAAAAAGAAAAAAAGAAAAAAATATCCCGTTTAGGCAGAGTGTTGTAGTTGCTGCCACTTTTCTTGATTTTCAAGCCAATATATTTCCCTTGCTGTTCAAGCCAAGGGACAGAAACTTTACTATGCAGGGGTTTCGGACAAGGCGGTTCTAATGGTGTACTTTTTGTTTTGATCTGACTCTTTTTTTAAGAACTATGGGTTTTTATATTTCTTAACATTGGACGTGATCGTCTCTTACTAGGTTGCTAGCTACCGCTGCAACCCGGAAAAGACATCAAAATGCAGTTTTTGGTGGAAAAATTTATTCTCTTTTAGAAATAATTTATTTTAGTTACTATAGATTTTTAACCCAAATAATTTCCTTTAAAATGAGCTATTGAACAATCCTCTACGATGTTCCAGTGCCAAGCTATCTCTGGATACAAAAGAAAAAAAAAGAAAAAAAGAAAAAAATATCCCGTTTAGGCAGAATCTTGTAGTAGCTGCCACTTTTCTTGATTTTCAAGCCAATATATTTCCCTTGCTGTTCAAGCCAAGGGACAGAAATTTTACTATGCAGGGGTTTCGGACAAGGCGGTTCTAATGGTGTACTTTTTGTTTTGATCTGACTCTTTTTTAAAGAACTATGGGTTTTTATATTTCTTAACATTGGACGTGATCGTCTCTTACTAGGTTGCTAGCTACCGCTGCAACCCGGATTGGACGTGATCGTCTCTTACTAGGTTGCTAGCTACCGCTGCAACCCGGATGCAAGTCGACGATTTTGTTTTGGCCTTATTATAATTGGTATGGTGAAATAATAATATGCATATGGCTCTTAAATCATAGTTCTTTGTGGTTCCATATGGTCTAGTGGCTAGGATAGTTAACTTTCACTTAACAGGCTCGGGTGAAATAATAATATGCATATGGCTCTTAAATCATACTTCCTTATGGTTCCATATGGTCTAGTGGCTAGGTTAGTTAACTTTCACTTAACAGGCTCGGGTTCGATTCCTGGTGTGGGAAAATTTTTAACTCTATAATCTTCAAACATTTGAACCTTTTATAATTTAACATGATGTATAATATAAATACTGTAATCTTAACTATAGTGAAGTTGCGTATCCAAGTTAGTATAGGGAAGAGTTCGATCTTTATTATACTTTCCTTAAAGTAAACCCTGATTACAAACAGGAAAAAGCCAAAGGCTTTTTCTTCTTTGGAAGAGTAAGAGACGAACCTCATAGATCTGGCAGCTAACTAAGTCCAACATACGTAATGGTTTGCTCTTCTAATGATCGTCCTTTGATATAATTTTTTATTCACGTCAAAGTTCTAATATAATAATGACGATATTCATTGCTTATCTGTTAGGGTTTCAGCCAAGGTGGTTCTAATGAGTTACTTTTGTTTTGATCTATTTTTAGGAGTTCTGGGTTTTTATATTTCTTAGCATTTGGCGTGATCGTCTCTTACTAGGTTTCTAGCTACTGCTGCAGCCCGGATTCACATAGATAGTTACGAGAGGCTAAGTGGCCAAGCGTTCCAAGGCGTTGGTGTTAGCCACCAGTCTATTCGGAGGCGAGGGTTCAAATCCCACCGCTGTTTTACGACTCTGACGTCATTGATCAATCTTTAATATGAAATCTTTTAATGTGTAATAACCTATACTATAATTAAGTGAAGTATAAATTTAGTATAGGCAAGAGGTCGTTCTTTATTATACAAACATTCCAAATATTTTTGCAGTTTACAGAGTTTTGCACTTTTTTCTCATACCTTTTGCATTGTCATAATATAAATACTGTAATCTTATCTATAGTGAATTTGCCTAAGCAAGTTAGTATAGGGAAGAGTTCGATCCTTATTACGTTTTGCTCTCTCAATTATTACTTCTCGATACGCCTGGTCGGTTGAATACCTTTGCTTTTTTCTTTTCAAGTTACTATCTCTGTTTTTTGTGTAGTACTGTTTTTTCAACTTGCGTATAGCTTGCTTGATTGAAACCATTATGTAACCATTAGTTGAATGTTTATGTCACGCATCAAGTATCAAGAACTTAACAAAAAATTAAATTAATTTTAAATTTTCAGGTATTTTTCTAGTCTAAATTAAAAGATTAAAACTATTGTTCAGACACCATAAATATTTTTGCAGTTTATAACTTTAGCGATTCTGAACTAAAAACGAAAATAAAATAAAATAAATTTTTTCAATTTTTACGTCACGTCGGTAATTAATTCATATATGGTTATTAGTACACAATAGGTTTTAGATATTACGTCATGTCACTTATTACGTCATATATGGTTATTAGTAGATAATCGGTAAAATGTTCGTTCTTTATTATAATTTGTTTTGATCTGACTCTATTTTTAGGAGTTTTGGGTTTTTATTTTTCTTAGCATTGGACTGATCGTCTCTTACTAGGTTGCTAGCTACTGCTGCAACCCAAATTCACATATATATTTATTTATGAGAGGCAGCCTGGCCGAGTGGTCCAAGGCACTGGTGTTAGCCACCAGTCTCTTCAGAGGCGTGGGTTCAATTCTTACCGCTGGTATACGATTATATTTGAAAGACTGCAGTGTGAAAAGACATCAAAATGCAGTTTTTGGTGGAAAAATTTATTCTCTTTTAGAAATAATTTATTTTAGTTACTATAGACTTTTAACCCAATTAATTTCCTTTAAAATGAGCAATTGAACAACCCTCTACGATGTTCCAGTGCCAAGCTATCTCTGGATACAAAAGAAAAAAAAAGAAAAAAAGAAAAAAATATCCCGTTTAGGCAGAATGTTGTAGTAGCTGCCACTTTTCTTGATTTTCAAGCCAATATATTTCCCTTGCTGTTCAAGCCAAGGGACAGAAATTTTACTATGCAGGGGTTTCAGACACGGCGGTTCTAATGGAGTACTTTTTGTTTTGATCTGACCCTTTTTTTCAGGATTATGGGTTTCTATGTTTCTTAACATTGGACGTGATCGTCTCTTACTAGGTTGCTAGCTACCACTGCAACACGGATTACTATGGGTTACAGTTCGTTCCTCATTGTAAATTTTCTTAGAATTTATGGATTTTTATATTTCTTAACATTCGACGTGATCGTCTCTTATTAGGTTTGCTAGTTACCGCTGCAACCCGTAGACTTTTACGAACATATGATTAAAAACAGGAAAAAGCCTACGGCTTTTTCTTCTTTGAAATAGTAAGAACCGAACCTCGAACAATCAAGTGGCTAATTTCTTTGAACGAACCTAAAAAAAAATTAAGTAGCTAACTAAGCCCAATGTATGCAATGGTTTTTATTTCAGTGATCGTCTTTTAATGCAATTAATTTAAAACTGGACTATACCGCTCTGAAATGTAAAACCTAACAAAAAATTAAACAAATTTTTAAATTTTCAGGTATTTTTCTAGTCTAAATTAAAAGATTAAAACTATTGTTCAGACACCATAAATATTTTTGTAGTTTATAACTTTAGCGATTCTGAACTAAAAACGAAAATAAAATAAAAATTAATTTGTTCAATTTTTACGTCACGTCGCTCATTAAGTCATATATGGCTATTAGTACACAATAGGTTTTAGATATTACGTCATGTCACTTATTACGTCATATATGGTTATTAGTAGATAATCGGTAAAATATTCGTTCTTTATTATAAAACCCTCTACGATGTTCCAGTGCCAAGCTATCTGTGGAAAAGAAAGAAAAGAGAAAAAAAGAAAAAAATATCCCGTTTAGGCAGAATGTTGTAGTAGCTGCCACTTTTCTTGATTTTCAAGCCAATATATTTCCCTTGCTGTTCAAACCAAGGGACAGAAAGTTTCCTATACAGGGGTTTCGGACAAGGCGGTTCTAATGGTGTACTTTTGTTTTGATCTGACTCCTCTGTTAGGAACTATGGGTTTTTATATTTCTTAACATTGGACGTGATCGTCTCTTACTAGGTTGCTAGCTACCGCTGCAACCCGGAAAGACGAGTCTCAAAAAATCAAGTAGCCAGCTAATTCCATTGTATGCAATTGTTTGTTATTCCAATGATCGTCTTTTATCGTAATAATTGACAAATCAGTTACTATGAGCGAGAGATCGTTCTTTACTGTAATCAGTTACCACTTGGGTTTTCTTTTATGTTATATCATTACAAACAGGAAAAAGCCTACGGCTTTTTCTTCTTTTAAATAGTAAGAGACGAGCCTCAAGTGTACTACCCCTGGAACCACCATTTATTAGTTACTATGGATGAGAGATCGTTCTTTACTGTAGCAACCCAGATAACCTATACTATAATTAAGTGGCGTATAATATTTAGCATAGGTAAGAGGTCGTTCTTTATTATAACCATTATTCTAATCAAGAATGAGAGAATTTACATCTGTGTCGTTCTTAAGTAGTAAAGTCTTCGATAGTCTAATGGTAAGTATGCCCACTTGTTACCTGGGAGAAGGGGGTTCGATTCCCCGTCGGGGAGAACTTTTAATATGTTGAATTAAAAGCACTATCTTTTCAATTTAAAATTTAAAAAAGAAACTTGTTTATTTACATTCTAGCTAAAATAATGAAGATAATATGAATGAACCACAGTGTTCAGTTTCTTTGGACTTGAGTTCGTTTTTTAACTATAAATACAAACAGGAAAAAGCCTACGGCTTTTTCTTCTTTTAAATAGTAAGAGACGAAACTCTAAGAGCAGTTTTGTAATATTTTCGCGTACATCTAATTACTACCCATGGATCCAAGAAGTGAGTTACCTGGAAGGTAAAGTTAAGCGTGATCAGTGTGTTAGATATTTGGGTATTATGCTAGATGAAACACTATCTTTTAGGAAACATGTTGAAAAGGTGTCAGGAATCCTGTGCCGTAATCTGGGAATACTGCGTAAATTGAAACATGTATTACCCCCTTCTGTTCTTCGCACTTTGTATTTTTCTATTATACATCCACATATATTGTATTGCTCATCTATTTGGCTGAGTACGTTTCCATCAATTACTAATCGAGTTCGAGTGATCCAAAATAACGGAATCCGTGTGTTGACTGGTAAATCAAATCTTGTATCCGTTAGAGCTACCTATATTGATGTAAAAGTATTACCTGCTGCAGGCCTTAGAGATTTTTATAGCCTTCAATTTATGTTCAAATATAATAATGAATTATTACCGTCTTGCTTTTCAGGAATGCTAAAAGCTAGATCTTCGATTCATGATCATGAAACTCGCCAAAGGGAAAATTTACATGCCCCGCTCGTGGTGTCTGCCAGGTCGACATTCTCGCCTATTTATAGGGGATTAAAGTTGTGGAATGGGGTTAATAAAGAGTTAAGAGAAATAGGGGATCTGAAGGAATTTAAAAATAAAATAAAAGGAATGTTATATGAGAAATATGATTTTTAAATTTTTTTTTTTTTTTTTTTTTTTTTTTATTGTTTAATTTTTTTTTTTTTTATTTTTATGTACCTGGAGGACAAGTATAGTGATTTTGTGATTGGTGGTAGGAACCGCGTGCGAAGGGGAATGATTTTTATTTTATTTTATTTTTTTAGGCCTAGGTTGTATATTTCTGTTGTGAATATGAAATTTTGATATATGCCTACCCTTAGGACAACCTGACCCCAGGTTCTTGGGTCGGTAGTGAGTAAAATGTATTGTCCTTGTGTGTGTTAATAAATTACTATTACTACTATGGAATGGTTTGTTATTTCAGTGATCGTCTTTTAATATAAAAAAAATATAAATACTGTAATCTTAACTATAGTGAAGTTGCGTATGCAAGTTAGTATAGGGAAGAGTTTGATCTTTATTATATTACTGTAATCAGTTACCACTTGGGTTTTCTTTTATGCTATATCATTACAAACAGGAAAAAGCCTACGGCTTTTTCTTCTTTTAAATAGTAAGAGACGAACCTCAAGTGCACTACCCCTGGAACCACCATTTATCAGTTACTATGGATGAGAGATCGTTCTTTACTGTAGCAACCCGGATAACCTATACTATAATTAAGTGGCGTATAATATTTAGCATAGGTAAGAGGTCGTTCTTTATTATAATTTCTTAACATTGGACGTGATCGTCTCTTACTAGGTTGCTAGCTACCGCTGCAACCCGGAAATATACAAACAGGAAAAAGCCTACGGCTTTTTCTTTGTTTAAATGGTAAAAGACAAGACTCAAACAATCAAGTAGCTAACTAAGTCCAATATATGGAATGGTTTGTTATTCATAAGTCCAATATATGGTATACCGCTGCAACCCGGATAAAATTAGTAGAAATTTGGATTGCTCTATTTTGATATTTTTTTTGGTTATTCTTTCTTTTTTTCCACTCGCGTGAGACCATATTTTTTCAAGGTTTAAAATTATTAAGTACACAATACCCCGTGTCGAGTATCTAAAACCTAGCATAAAAAAAATAATTTTTAAATTTTCAGGTATTTATCTTGTTTGAATTACAAAACTAGTATTATTGGTTAGACATCATAAATATTTTTGCAGTTTACATAATACGCTTAGCGACTCTGGACTGAAAACTAAAATAATTGCAATTATAAGACAATAATATGGAGATACGTACTTTACGGGTTACAAACCAAAAAAAGTTTGGTTCCAGGATACAATAATAACGTTGAACTGAGATGAAAAAAAATTTTCTTCCAGGAGACAAAAAGTAAAACTAATTATAAAATTTTCATGTATTTTTGTTGTTTAAATTAAGAAATTACTATTACTGATTAGGCATCATAGATATTTTTGCAGTTTACATAATAATTTTAGCGATTAAGCCAGAAAAGAAAATTTTGGTTCCAGGAGTTTCGGTTACTATTGAGACAAATAGCTATTATTACTATAGAGTTCATTACCATGAACTGTTTGATTGCTTCAAAATTCAAATATCTTTGAAAAGACTGCAGCATGAAAATACATCAAAAATGCAATTTTTTGACAAAATTGATTCTACTTTAAAAAGTATTTTATTTTTATTTACAAAAGTGACTAGATGTTGCAATTTCCTTTAAAATGAGCTTTTATACAGCTCTCTATGATTTTCCAGTGCCCAGCTAGCTGAGAAGAAAAATCAAGCGGAAAGAAAAAAATATCCCGTTTGTGGAGAATAACGTGGTAAAAGTCAATTTTCTTGATTTTCAAGCCAATATATTTTCTTTGTTATTCAAGCCAAAGGGCGGTAAGTTTCCTTAATAGGGGTTTCGGACAAGGTGGTTCTAATGGTATACTTTTTGTTTTGATTTGACTCTTTTTTTAGGAGTTAGGGGTTTTATATTTCTTTACATTGGAGGTGATCGTCTCTTACTAGGTTGCTAGCTACCACCGCAACCCGGATGAAAACTAAAATAATTGCAATCATAAGAAAATAATATGGAGATACGTACTTTACGGGTTACAAACCAAAAAAAATTTGGTTCCAGGATACAATGATAACTTTGAACTTAGATGAAAAAAATTTTAGTTCCAGGAGACAAAAAGTAAAACTAATTATAAAATTTTCATGTATTTTTGTAGTTTAAATTAAGAAATTACTATTACTGGTTAGACATCTTAATTATTTTTGCAGTTTACATAATAACTTTAGCGATTAAGCCAAAAAAGAAAATTTTGGTTCCAGGAGTGTCGGTTACTATTGAGACAAGTAGCTATTATTACTATAGATTTCATTACCATGAACTGTTTGATTGCTTCAAAATTCAAATATCTTTAAAAAGACTGCAGTATGAAAATACATCAAAAATGCAATTTTTTTGACAAAATTGATTCTACTTTAAAAAGTATTTTATTTTTAATTACAAAAGTGACTAGATGTTGCAATTTCCTTTAAAATGAGCTATTATACAGCTCTCTATGATTTTCCAGTGCCCAGCTAGCTGAGGAGAAAAATCAAGTGGAAAGAAAAAAATATCCCGGTTTTGGAGAATAACGTGGTTAAAGTCAATTTTCTTGATTTTCAAGCCAATATATTTTCTTTGTTATTCAAGCCAAAGGGCGGTAAGTTTCCTTTATTGGGGTTTCGGACAAGGCAGTTCTAATGGTGTACTTTTTGTTTTGATCTGACTCTTTTTTTAGGAGTTGGGGGGTTTTATATTTCTTAACATTGGAGGTGATCGTCTCTTACTAGGTTGCTAGCTACCGCTGCAACCCGGATCTACTAGACTATACTATAGTTAAGTGGCCTATAAAATTTTAATATAGGCAAGAGGTCGTTTTTTATTATAAAAATTCGATGATCGAGCCTTTATGTAACCCGGATTAAAAAATTATTATCATATCTTATATGTAACTTTTATTTTATAAGTCTTTGATAGTCTAATGGTAAGTATGCCCACTTGTTACCTGGGAGAAGGGGGTTCGATTCCCCGTTGGGGAGAACTTTTAATATGTTGAATTAAAAGCACTATCTTTTCAATTTAAAATTTAAAAAAGAAACTTGTTTATTTACATTCTAGCTAAAATAATGAAGATAATATGAATGAACCACAGTGTTCAGTTTCTTTGGACTTGAGTTCGTTTTTTAACTATAAATACAAACAGGAAAAAGCCTACGGCTTTTTCTTCTTTTAAATAGTAAGAACCGAAACTCAAACAATCAAGTAGTTAACTAAGTCCAATGTATGGAATGGTTTTTTATTTCAGTGATCGTCTTTTAATGTAAAAGTTCTTTAATATAATAAAAATTCAATGATCGAGCCTTTATGTAATATGGCATCATCAATGATTAATCTTTAACATGAAATGTTCTTTACTATAATGGTTTGTTCTTTATTTGGTTTCGGACACCTCTGCAGCCATGATACTGATGGAAATTGCATAATCCCTATTTATGTTTCAGTTAACATGGGCTAAGTGTCGTTCTTTATAGTAAATACAGTATAACGAATGCCCATGCTTTCTTGTGTCCCTGTAATTGATTTCACAATAATCCAAGCCGCCAAGGTAGAAATTAACCACTTTGTCAGTTGAAAATTTTAATGCTATATTATTTTCAAGGATATCAAAAAGAATTTGACATAATTCAATATCCGTCGGATAGAGCTTGCAGATATCAGGGTGACATTGCCAAGTAACCTGCTGCCCAATTTTTGGTTTTGAATGTTTACTCAGATTGTTATAGGTGACTTCAGCCATCATAATTTCCTTGTCAGATCTAGATTCAGAGCATTCTTCAATAGTTGTCTCGTACTTTTCAGGACAGTTTGTTCTACTACACAGAGAATTTTATTCAAAATATTCAGTAGAACTAAAAGTACTGTTTAAAACACAGTTAGAAATGCTTTTTTCTTGAGTCGGTGTTCCATGAATTTGTTCTAAATCATTAGTCTTACAAACACATTTACTAATAACCCTAACAGGCTCGTTTTCGCCATAATTGAAAAACATTGCTTTTCCTTCGCTGTTGATAGGTATGCTTGTATATATGTTTTTATTGCTGCTACATAAACTGCAATTGCTCCTTCCAAAATTAATATACGAATTTTCAAAGAAGTACGCCTCCGTATATTCACTGTGTTGTCGAACATTTTCCATTGCATCTATAAACTGTTCCGCAGTTGCCAATCCATACCTTGGAAGCTTTTCGTTAAACTGACAACATTTCTTTTGGATATTACTATGAAGCTTTGCCAAAGAATTTCTAGCCGACTTTTCAACAGCATCCGCTCTTTCAAAGAGAATTTTAATCTGTAATTTTGAATACTTTTCGTGATCCCGATAAAACATGCGTAAAATGTTTCTCAATTTACAAAGATCAGCCTGCATTTTTGCCATCTTCTTGCATTTCTGAATGTAATTTTTCCCTTTGTCCTTATGCGTTCTTCGGTACAACCTCGCAGAGAATTTAATTTTTTCATTATAGCTTTTGTCACCCCAGTATCTACCCATTATTCTGGTAGCAACTTTTTTCTTATGTTTGTTTCGGTAATCTTCATCATTATCATACCGTTCCTTGCTCTTTTGTCTAGCCTGCTCAATTGTTGCTTCTCTATAAAGTTTATCATTATGATAACGCTCCTTGATCTTTTGTCTAGCCTGCTCAATTCTTGCTTCTCTGTAATATTCATCATTATCATACCGTTCCTTGATCTTTTGTTTGGCTGTTTCAATTTTTGCATGTCTATAATCTTCATCATTGTGATAACACATCTTGCTGTTTTGTTTGATTACTTCTCGATATGCCTGGTCGGTTGAATACCTTTGTTTTTTTATTTTCAAGATACTATCTCTGTTGTTTCTGTAGTACTGTTTTTTCAATATCCGTGCAGCTTGCTTGATTGAAACCATTATGTAATTATGAATGTGAACTTTTACAGTTCTGAAGCTTCTTATATAGTAATTATGACGTCACAAGGTAATGATTTTATTGACGTCATAGCGCAATGATATTATTTCATGACGTCTTCAGAAACAACAATATAATTTCGTGTTTGTCTATTCACGTCATAGCTCTAATATAAAACTATGACGACATTCAATATTTATCTAGTAGGATTTCAGACAAGGTAATTCTAATGATGCACTTTTGTTTTGATCTGACTCTATTTTTAGGAGTTTTGTTATATTTCTTAGCATTGGACTGATCGTCTCTTACTAGATTGCTAGCTACTGCTGCAACCCGGATTCACATATATATTATTTATGAGAGGCAACCTGGCCGAGTGGTCCAAGGCACTGGTGTTAACCACCAGTCTCTTCGGAGGCGTGGGTTCAAATCTTACCGCTGGTATACGATTATGTTTGAAAGACTGCAGTGTGAAAAGACATCGAAAATGCAGTTTTTGGTGGAAAAATTTATTCTCTTTTAGAAATAATTTATTTTAGTTACAAAAGGTTTTTAACCCAATTAATTTCCTTTAAAATGAGATATTGAACAACCCTCTACGATGTTCCAGTGCCAAGCTATCTCTGGAAACAAAGAAAAAAAAAAGAAAAAAATATCCCGTTTAGGAAGAATGTTGTAGAAGCTGCCACTTTTCTTGATTTTCAAGCCAATATATTTCCCTTGCTGTTCAATCCAAGGGACAGAAAGTTTCATTTAAAGGGGTTTCGGACAATGCGGTTCTAATGGTGTACTTTTTGTTATGATCTGACTCTTTTTTTAGGAACTATGGGGTTTTATATTTCTTGACATTGGAGGTGATCGTCTCTTACTAGGTTGCTAGCTACCGCTGCAACCCGGATTACTCAGATTGTTATAGGTGACTTCAGCCATCATAATTTCCTTGTCAGATCTAGTTTTAGAGCATTTTTCAATAGTTGTCTCGTACTTTTCAGGACAGTGTGTTCTACTACACAGAGAATTTTTTGCCAAATTTTCAGTAGAACTAAACGAACTGTTTAAAACACAGTTAGAAATGCTTTTTTCTTGAGTCAGTGTTCCAGGAATTTGTTCTGAATCATTAGTCTTACAAACACATTTACTAATAACCCTAACAGGCTCGTTTTCGCCATAATTGAAAAACATTGCTTTTCCTTCGCTGTTGATAGGTATGCTTGTATATATATTTTTATTGCTGCTACATAAACTGCAATTGCTCCTTCCAAAATTAATATACGAATTTTCTAAGAAGTACGCCTCCGTATATTCACTGTGTTGTCGAACATTTTCCATTGCATCTATAAACTGTTCCGCAGTTGCCAATCCATACCTTGGAAGCTTTTCGTTAAACTGACAACATTTCTTTTGGATATTGCTATGAAGCTTTGCCAAAGCATTTCTAGCCGACTTTTCAACAGCATCCGCTCTTTCAAAGAGAATTTTAATCTGTAATTTCGAATACTTTTCGTGATCCCGATAAAACATGCGTAAAATGTTTCTCAATTTACAAAGATCAGCCTGCATTTTTGCCATCTTCTTGTATTTCTGAATGTAATTTTTCCCTTTGTCCTTATGCGTTCTTCGGTACAACCTCGCAGAGAATTTAATTTTTTCATTATAGCTTTTGTCACCCCAGTATCTACCCATTATTCTGGTAGCAACTTTTTTCTTATGTTTGTTTCGGTAATCTATATCGTTATCATACCTTTCCTTGCTCTTTTGTTTCGCTGTCTCAATTTTCCCTTCTCGATACCCCTGATCCGTAAGATACCTCTGTTTTGCTCTGTCATATTTCATTTTCTTAAATCCTGGATCACAAGACATCTTAGTAGCAATCCTTACGCGTGCTCGAGCTTTATTGCGTTTGGTGGCATTTTTATCTCTTTTAAATAAACTTTTCTGATATTTCAGGATGTTAGCTTTATTTTTTGTGTAGTAAAGTTTTCTATTAGTAGAAATTTGGATTGTTCTATTTTGATATTGTTTTTGGTTATTCTTTCTTTTTTTCCACTCGCGTGAGATCATATTTTTTCAAGGTTTAAAATTATTAAGCACACAAAATCCCGTGTCGAGTATCTAAAACCTAGCATAAAACAAAACTAATTTTAAAATTTTCAGGTATTTATCTTGTTTGAATTACAAAATTAGTATTATTGGTTAGACACCATAAATATTTTTGCAGTTTACATAATAAGTTTAGTGATTCTGGACTGAAAACTAAAATAATTGCAATTATGAGACAATAATATGGAGATATGTACTTTACGGGTTACAAACCAAAAAAAGCTTGGTTCCAGGATACAATAATAAATTTGAACTGAGATGAAAAAAAAATCTCTTCCAGGAGACAAAAAGCAAAACTAATTTTAGAATTTTCATGTATTTTTGTTGTTTAAATTAAAAAATTACTATTACTGATTAGGTATCATAAATATTTTTGCAGTTTACATAATAATTTTAGCGATTAAGCCAAAAAAGAAAATTTTGGTTCCAGGAGTTTCGGTTACTATTGAGACAAGTAGCTATTATTACTATAGAGTTCATTACATGGACTGTTTTATTGCTTCAAAATTCAAATATCTTTGAAAAGACTGCAGTATGAAAATACATCAAAAATGCAATTTTTTTGACAAAATTGATTCTACTTTAAAAAGTATTTTATTTTTAAATACAAAAGTGACTAGATGTTGCAATTTCCTTTAAAATGAGCTATTATACAGCTCTCTATGATTTTCCAGTGCCCAGCTAGCTGAGCAGAAAAAAAAAGCGGAAAGAAAAAAATATCTCGTTTGTGGAGAATAACGTGGTAAAAGTCAATTTTCTTGATTTTCAAGCCAATATATTTTCTTTGTTATTCAAGCCAAAGGGCGGTAAGTTTCCTTTATAGAGGATTCGGACAAGGCGGTTCTAATGGTGTACTTTTTGTTTTGATCTGACTCTTTTTTTAGGAGTTGGGGGTTTTATATTTCTTGACATTGGAGGTGATCGTCTCTTACTAGGTTGCTAGCTACCGCTGCAACCCGGACTAATTATGACGTCACTCTATTCACGTCATAACTCTAATATAAAACTATGATGACGTTCATTATTTATCTAGTAGGGTTTCAGACAAGGTATTTCTAATGATATACTTTTGTTTTGATCTGACTCTATTTTTAGGAGTTTTGGGTTTTTATATTTCTTAGCATTGGACTGATCGTCTCTTACTAGGTTGCTAGCTACTGCTGCAACCCAAATTCACATATATATTTATTTATGAGAGGCAGCCTGGCCGAGTGGTCCAAGGCACTGGTGTTAGCCACCAGTCTCTTCAGAGGCGTGGGTTCAATTCTTACCGCTGGTATACGATTATGTTTGAAAGACTGCAGTGTGAAAAGACATCAAAATGCAGTTTTTGGTGGAAAAATTTATTCTCTTTTAGAAATAATTTATTTTAGTTACTATAGATGTTTAACCCAATTAATTTCCTTTAAAATGAGCTATTGAACAACCCTCTACGATGTTCCAGTGCCAAGCTATCTCTGGATACAAAAAAAGAAAAAAAAAAGAAAAAAAAAAAGAAAAAAATATCCCGTTTAGGCAGAATTTTGTAGTAGCTGCCACTTTTCTTGATTTTCAAGCCAATATATTTCCCTTGCTGTTCAAGCCAAGGGACAGAAATTTTACTATGCAGGGGTTTCGGACAAGGCGGTTCTAATGGTGTACTTTTTGTTTTGATCTGACTCTTTTTTTAAGAACTATGGGTTTTTATATTTCTTAACATTGGACGTGATCGTCTCTTACTAGGTTGCTAGCTACCGCTGCAACCCGGACTACCGCTGCAACCCGGATCAATGCTACGAATAGACTTCGGTCCTTACTGTAACATCGTTCTTTACTCAGGCAGTGCTCGCGCGCTGTCTATGATAATAAACTGATTACACACAGAAAAAGCCTACGGCTTTTTCTTCTTTGAAATAGTAAGAGACGAGTCTCGAGCAATCAAATAGCTAGCTAATTCCAATGTATGCAATTGTTTGTTATTCCAATGATCGTCTTTTATTGTAACTAGGTTTCTGCCATCTCTACAGCCATGATACTGATGGAAATTACATAATCCCTATTTATGTTTTAGTTAACATGGGCAAGGTGTCGTTCTTTATTGTAACAACCCGGAAAACCTTATCTATAATTAAGTGGCGTATAAAATTTAGTATAGGAAAGAGATCGTTCTTTATTATAATTTTCTTGATTTTCAAGCCAATATATTTCCCTTGCTGTTCAAGCCAAATGACCAAAAATTTCCTATATAGGGGTTTTGGACAAGGCAGTTCTAACGGCATACTTTTTGTTTTGATCTGACTTTTTTTTTTAGAAGTTGTGGGTTTTTATATTTCTTAGCATTGGACGCGATCGTTTCTTATATTTATATTATTATAATAATGGGTTATGATATTTCATAGTATTGGACGTGACTGTCTCTTACTGGATTGCTAGCTACCGATGCAAACCGGATTATACTATTACTATTAATTATTATTTTAGTCACTATAGCTAGTGTTTGTTCTTTATAGTTATGACTTTAAAAAGTATATCGATCTTTTAAAAAATCATTACAAACAGGAAAAAGCCTATGGCTTTTTCTTCTTTGAAATAGTAAGAGACGAACCTCAAGTAACTACCCCTGGAACCACCATTTATCAGTTACTATGGATGAGAGATCGTTCTTTACTGTAATTCTTCCAGGAGACAAAAAGCAAAACTAATTTTAGAATTTTCATGTATTTTTGTTGTTTAAATTAAAAAATTACTATTACTGATTAGGCATCATAAATATTTTTGCAGTTTACATAATAATTTTAGCGATTAAGCCAAAAAAGAAAATTTTGGTTCCAGGAGTTTCGGTTACTATTGAGACAAGTAGCTATTATTACTATAGAGTTCATTACATGGACTGTTTTATTGCTTCAAAATTCAAATATCTTTGAAAAGACTGCAGTATGAAAATACATCAAAAATGCAATTTTTTTGACAAAATTGATTCTACTTTAAAAAGTATTTTATTTTTAAATACAAAAGTGACTAGATGTTGCAATTTCCTTTAAAATGAGCTATTATACAGCTCTCTATGATTTTCCAGTGCCCAGCTAGCTGAGCAGAAAGAAAAAGCGGAAAGAAAAAAATATCCCGTTTGTGGAGAATAACGTGGTAAAAGTCAATTTTCTTGATTTTCAAGCCAATATATTTTCTTTGTTATTCAAGCCAAAGGGAGGTAAGTTTCCTTTATAGAGGATTCGGACAAGGCGGTTCTAATGGTGTACTTTTTGTTTTGATCTGACTCTTTTTTTAGGAGTTGGGGGGTTTTATATTTCTTGACATTGGAGGTGATCGTCTCTTACTAGGTTGCTAGCTACCGCTGCAACCCGGATCGATCTTTAAAACGAAAATATAATCGTATTTTAGTATTATGGGCTGGAAGTTTGTTCTTTACTTTACATCTCTTACTAGGTTGCTAGCTACCACTGCAACTCGGAAATTTGTTCTTTATTGTAATATTGATGCGGATCGCTCTTACTATACAGTTCGTTATTAGTATAGGCTAAAGCTCGTTCTTTATTATATTCTTACTAGGTTGCTAGCTACCGCTGCAACCCGGATTCAAAATTCAAATATCTTTGAAAAGACTGCAGTAAGAAAATACATCAAAAATGCAATTTGTTTGACAAAATTGATTCTACTTTAAAAAGTATTTTATTTTTAATTACAAAAGTGACTAGACGTTGCAATTGCCTTTAAAATGAGCTATTATACAGCTCTCTTTGATTTTCCAGTGCCCAGCTAGCTGAGCAGGAAAAAAAAGCGGAATGAAAAAAATATCCCGTTTGTGGAGAATAACGTGGCAAAAGTCAATTTGCTTGATTTTCAAGCCAATATATTTTCTTTGTTATTCAAGCCAAAGGGCGGTAAGTTTCCTTTATAGAGGATTCGGACAAGGCGGTTCTAATGGTGTATTTTTTGTTTTGATCTGAATCTTTTTTTAGGAGTTGGGGGGTTTTATATTTCTTAACATTGGACGTGATCGTCTCTTACTAGGTTGCTAGCTACCGCTGCAACCCGGACTAGCTACCGCTGCAACCCAGATTTTCATCTCTATCTTGTTCTGACTGCTTTATGGCTTTTGCCTCAAATTGAAGTTGATTTGTACCTGCAGACGTTGGATCAATTTTTACTATAATGTTTCGTTCAGTTATACTCGGAGTTGTTTCATCAGTTGCACTTGCAGTTGTTTGAATAGTTCTATTTGTAATAGGTCTCATTTCAGAATTTCCAAAACATATAATAAAAAAAAAAGTATGATGATTTTAGCACAAATCATTTCAGGCTTAGCGCTGCTTAATTTTTTTCTGGCGTAACGAGTCAATTGATGCAAAAGAAAAACCAAACTAATTTTAAAATTTTAAAGTATTTTTCTGATTTAAATTACAAAATTAAAATTATTGCTCTGACACCATAAATATTTTTGCCGTTTTCAGTTAAATAAAAAAAAGAATTTAAAATTTTCAGGAATTATTCTAGTTTCAGTTGACAAATAAGATATTTTTGTAGTTATGTAAAAATTTATTTTTCTATTTTAGTTACTATAGGCTAGAGTTTGTTCCTTATAGTAAAACTTATACTATAAATAAGAGGCGTATAAAATTTAGTATAGGCAAGAAGTCGTTCTTTATTATATGCTTCTCCATAAAGTTTATCATTTTGATAACGCTCCTTGATCTTTTGTTTGGCTGTCTCAATTTTTACTTCTCGATACACCTGGACGGTTGAATACCTTTGCTTTTGGTTTTTCTTATATTTGATGCGGTAATCTTCATCATTATGATAACTCTCCTTGAACTTTTGTTTGGCTGTCTCAATTTTTGCATGTCTATAATCTTCATCATTGAGATAACACATCTTTCTGTTTCGTTTTGCTCTCTCAATTATTACTTCTCGATACTCCTGGTCGGTTGAATACCTTTGTTTTTTTCTTTTCAAGTTACTATCTCTGTTGTTTGTGTAGTACTGTTTTTTCATTACAAACAGGAAAAAGCTTACAGCTTTTTCTTTTTTGAAATAGTAAGAGACGAACCTCAAACGATCAAGTAGCTAACTAAGTCCAATGCATGCAATAACTTTTTATTCCAATGATCGTCTTTTAATGTATCATATCATTTACTATGGGAGAGAGATCGTTCTTTACTGTAAGTTTCAGACAAGGTATTTCTAATGATGTACTTTTGTTTTGATCTGACTCTATTTTTAGGAGTTTTGGGTTTTTATATTTCTTAGCATTGGACTGATCGTCTCTTACTAGGTTGCTAGCTACTGCTGCAACCCAAATTCACATATATATTTATTTATGAGAGGCAGCCTGGCCGAGTGGTCCAAGGCACTGGTGTTAGCCACCAGTCTCTTCAGAGGCGTGGGTTCAATTCTTACCGCTGGTATACGATTATGTTTGAAAGACTGCAGTGTGAAAAGACATCAAAATGCAGTTTTTGGTGGAAAAATTTATTCTCTTTTAGAAATAATTTATTTTAGTTACTATAGATTTTTAACTCAATTAATTTCCTTTAAAATGAGCTATTGAACAACCCTCTACGATGTTCCAGTGCCAAGCTATCTCTGGATACAAAAGAAAAAAAAAGAAAAAAAAGAAAAAAATATCCCGTTTAGGCAGAATGTTGTAGTAGCTGCCACTTTTCTTGATTTTCAAGCCAATATATTTCCCTTGCTGTTCAAGCCAAGGGACAGTAATTTTACTATGCAGGGGTTTCGGACAAGGCGGTTCTAATGGTGTACTTTTTGTTTTGATCTGACTCTTTTTTTTAAGAACTATGGGTTTTTATATTTCTTAACATTGGACGTGATCGTCTCTTACTAGGTTGCTAGCTACCGCTGCAACCCGGATCCCAGTGCCAAGCTATCTGTGGAAAAGAAGAAGAAGAAGAAAGAAAGAAAAAAATTTCCCGTTTGTGGGATATTTTTCTTGGCCAAGTGGTCCAAGGTGCTGGTGTTAGTCACCAGTCTCTTCGGAGGTGTGGGTTCAAATCCTACCACTGGTATACGATTATGACGTCATTGATCAATCTTTAATATGAAATATACAATTTTTCGTAAAATACAGATTCGATTTTAAAAATACATTGTTTTAAGTACAAAAAGTTTTTAACGCCATTAATTTCCTTTAAAATGAGCCATTGAACAACTCTCTACAAAATTCCAGCGCCAAGCTATCTGTGGAAAAGAAAAAGAAAGAAAAAAATATCCGCTTTTTGGAGAATAACGAGGTTAAAGTCAATTTTCTTGATTTTCAAGCCATTATATTTTCTTTGTTATTCACGCCAAAGGGCGGTAAGTTTCCCTTGTAGGAATTTTTGACAAGGCGATTCTAATGGTGTACTTTTTGTTTTGATCTGACTCTTTTTTAGGAGTTATGTGTTTTTATATTTCTTAACATTGGACGTGATCGTCTCTTACTAGGTTGCTAGCTAAAGCTGCAACCCTGATAAATGCAGCTACCCCAGCAACCACCTTATATCAGTTATTATGGGCCAGAGATCGTTCTTTACTGTATTTATATAAATCTTCTTCTAATGAATGTCTTTTAATATAATTTTCTTAGGAGTTATGAGTTTTATATTTCTTAACATTGGACGTGATCCTCTATTACTAGGTTGCTAGTTACCACTGCAACCCGTATTTATGATGAACTATATAGGTCCTTTATGTAAATTTTGCTTCAACTGTTCGGATCTATTTAAAATTAAATGTAACCTCGTATGACGTCATATATTCCATAAACCTCTTTTAATTTTCCCTGTTTCATCAGTTACAATGGGATAGACTTTGGTCCTTACTGTATAAACATTTTTAGGAATGTATCTAGTTTCCTTTCATAAAGTGAAATTCTTACTGAGATATCCTAATATTTTTTCAGTTTACAAAGTTTTGCAGTGTTTTCTCATACCTGTTGCCTTATCAAAATATAAATACTGTAATCTTTACTATATTTAAGTTGCCTATGCAAGTTAGTATAAACAAGAGTTAGTTCATCATTATAATGACGTCATATACACCGTAGACTTCTTTTTCTTTTCCCTGTTGCATCAGTAATGAGAAATACTTCAGTCCTTGCTGTAAAATTCTTACCGCTGGTATACGATTATGTTTGAAAGACTGCAGTGTGAAAAGACATCAAAATGCAGTTTTTGGTGGAAAAATTTATTCTCTTTTAGAAATAATTTATTTTATTTACTATAGATTTTTAACCCAATTAATTTCCTTTAAAATGAGCTATTGAACAACCCTCTACGATGTTCCAGTGCCAAGCTATCTCTGGATACAAAAAAAGAAAAAAAAAAGAAAAAAAGAAAAAAATATCCCGTTTAGGCAGAATGTTGTAGTAGCTGCCACTTTTCTTGATTTTCAAGCCAATATATTTCCCTTGCTGTTCAAGCCAAGGGACAGAAATTTTACTATGCAGGGGTTTCGGACAAGGCGGTTCTAATGGTGTACTTTTGTTTTGATCTGACTCTTTTTTTAAGAACTATGGGTTTTTATATTTCTTAACATTGGACGTGATCGTCTCTTACTAGGTTGCTAGCTACCGCTGCAACCCGGAAAATATACTGAATGATGTCTTAATCATAGGTTACAACCATTTATGATGTTATCGTAGTACTATATGATGACATCAGTTCCAGATGGGGTTTGTCCTTTACTATATCCTTACTCTATTACAAACAGGAAAAAGCCTATGGCTTTTTCTTAATTGGAATAGTAAGAGACAACCGGGCTACAACCTACGGTTATGGCATCATTGATCAGTCTTTAACATGAAATCATAATCTCATTCTTGCTACTATATGCTGGAAGTTTGTTCTTTACTGTAATTATGTTTGAAAGACTGCAGTGTGAAAAGACATCAAAAATGCAGTTTTTGGTGGAAAAATTTATTCTCTTTTAGAAATAATTTATTTTAGTTACTATAGATTTTTAACCCAATTAATTTCCTTTAAAATGAGCCATTGAACAACTCTCTACGATGTTCCAGTGCCAAGCTATCTCTGGATACAAAAGAAAAAAGAAAAAAAGAAAAAAATATCCCGTTTAGGCAGAATGTTGTAGTTGCTGCCACTTTTCTTGATTTTCAAGCCAATATATTTCCCTTGCTGTTCAAGCCAAGGGACAGAAATTTCCCTATACAGGGGTATCGGACAAGGCGGTTCTAATGGTGTACTTTTTGTTTTGATCTGACTCCTCTGTTAGGAAATATGGGTTTTTATATTTCTTAACATTGGACGTGATCGTCTCTTACTAGGTTGCTAGCTACCGCTGCAACCCGGATTTAGTTACATCCTAGCTAAAATACAAAAGACAATATAAATGAGCCACGGGGTTCCGTTTCCCTGGGCTTGAATTCGTTCTTTACTAAGTTATTACTAGC
Organism: Artemia sp. Qi Xiang Cuo; assembly: GCF_049724085.1. Classification (NCBI taxonomy): domain Eukaryota; kingdom Metazoa; phylum Arthropoda; class Branchiopoda; order Anostraca; family Artemiidae; genus Artemia; species Artemia sp. Qi Xiang Cuo. Next base: position 25,568,574 of record NC_142797.1, on the reverse strand, counting down.
TTTTAGTCTGCTTATGGGTTTTTCTATTCATTCTTTATTTTAAACATATCGATCCCTTATTTAAATCAACTTCTTTTAAAATGAGCCTTTAAACAACTCTATATGATATTCCAGTGCCCCGCTAGCTGAGGAGAAAAAAGATGCCTTCGATGCAGAATATCCAGGTTGCAGCCAATTTTCTTGATTTTCTAGTCAATGTACTTCCCTTGTTGTTCAAGCCAAGGGACGGTAAGTTTCCTATATAGGGGTTTCGGACAAGGTGATTTAAATAGTGTACTTCTTGTTTTGACCTGACTGTAGTTTTAGGAGCCATGGGCTATTGTATTTCTTAGTATTGGACGTGATTGTCTCTTACTAGGTTGCAAGCTACCGCAGCAACCCGTACTCTTATTATAATTCTATTAATAACTACTCGACTGAAACCATTTTTGATTAACTATATCGATCCTTCATGTAACTCTTTAACATAAACTTTATTAATCGTATATTTTAATATATCCTATATAGTCTAGAGGTTGGGATAGCTCTCACCAAGTTGGCTTGAGTTCAATTTCCGTATGGGAAATTTTTACTTACGATGATTTCTTAAGGAACATAATTAAAATTTCTTCATGTAATAAAAATAATTTGTTTTAATTACAAAAGGTTTTTAACCCCATTAATTTCCTTTATAATAAGCCATTGAACAACTCTCTACGATTTTCCAGCGCCAAGCAATCTGTTGAATTACTAACCTATACTATATTTAAGTGGCGTATAAAATTTAGTATAGGCAAGAGGTCGTTCTTTATTATAAACTGCTGCAACCCAAATTCACATATATATTTATTTATGAGAGGCAGCCTGGCCGAGTTGTCCAAGGCACTGGTGTTAGCCACCAGTCTCTTCGGAGGCGTGGGTTCAAATCTTACCGCTGGTATACGATTATGTTTGAAAGACTGCAGAGTGAGAAGACATCAAAATGCAGTTTTTGGTGGAAAAATTTATTCTCTTTTAGAAATAATTTATTTTAGTTACAAAAGGTTTTTAACCCAATTAATTTCCTTTAAAATGAGCCATTGAAAAACTCTCTACGATGTTCCAGTGCAAAGCTATCTCTGAAAAAGAAAGAAAAAAAGAAAAAAAATATCCTGTTTAGGCAGAATGTTGTAGTAGCTGCCACTTTTCTTGATTTTCAAGCCAATATATTTCCCTTGCTGTTCAAGCCAAGGGACAGAAATTTTACTATACAGGAGTTTCGGACAAGGCGGTTCTAATGATGTACTTTTTGTTTTGATCTGACTCTTTTTTAGGAACTATGGGTTTTTATATTTCTTAACATTGGACATGATCGTCTCTTACTAGGTTGCTAGCAACCGCTGCAACCCGGAAACATCAAAAATGCAGTTTTTGGTGGAAAAATTTATTCTCTTTTAGAAATAATTTATTTTAGTTACAAAAGGTTTTTAACCCAATTAATTTCCTTTAAAATGAGCCATTGAACAACTCTCTACGATGTTCCAGTGCCAAGCTATCTCTGGAAAAGAAAGAAAAAAATATCCCGTTTAGGCAGAATGTTGTAGTAGCTACCACTTTTCTTGATTTTCATGCCAATTTTCAAGTGATTTTCAAGCGTGCTTTTGAATTTGATCTGACTCCTTTTTTAGGAACTATGGGTTTTTATATTTCTTAACATTGGACGTGATCGTCTCTTACTAAGTTGCTAGCTACCGCTGCAACCCAGATAAGTGGCCTATGAAACTTAGTATAGGCTAAAGGTCGTTCTTTATTATAAACATTGGACATGATCGTCTCTTACTAAGTTGCTAGCTACCGCTGCAACCCGGATAACTAGCTGAGGAGGAAAATCAAGCGGAAAGAAAAAATATCCCTTTTGTGGAGAATAACGTGGTAAAAGTCAATTTCCTTGATTTTCAAGCCAATATATTGTCTTTGTTATTCAAGCCAAAGGAAGGTAAGTTTCCTTTATAGAGGTTTCGGACAAGGCGGTTCTAATAGTGTACTTTTTGTTTTGATCTGACTCTTTTTTTAGGAGTTGGGGGTTTTTATATTTCTTAACATTGGAGGTGATCGTCTCTTACTAGGTTGCTAGCTATTGCTGCAACCCGGATAAAACTTCAATGTATACAATGGTTTATTATCTTTTAGTGTAACTATATGATCGTCTTATGATCGTCCAATGATCGTGTTTTAGTGTAACTATATCATTACAAACAGGAAAAAGCCTACGGCTTTTTCTTGTTTGAAATAGTAAGAGACGAACCACAAGTAACTACCCCTGGAACCACCATATATCAGTTACTATGCATGAGAGATCGTTCTTTACTTTAAACCACAAGTAACTACCCCTGGAACCACCATATATCAGTTACTATGCATGAGAGATTGTTCTTTACTGTAAAATTACTTGACGAATATAACTAAAATAATCATCCATATAATGATTCCTTTTAATACTTCAGTTACTATCGGCTACAGTTCGTCCCTTAATGTAATTTAAAGCCAATATATTTCCCTTGCTGTTCAATCCAAGGGACAGAAAGCTGACTATACAGGGGTTTCGGACAATGCGGCTCTAATGGTGTACTTTTTGTTTTTATCTGACTCCTTTGTTAGGAACTATGGGTTTTTATATTTCTTAACATTGGACGTGATCGTCTCTTACTAGGATGCTAGCTACCGCTGCAACCCCGATTACTGTAGCTAAATAAAACTTATATTAATTAGCACTACATTAGATTCTCTTGACTCACATCAATCTTTCATGTACTGTTCTTTACTAGGTTTCAGCCATCTCTACAGCCATGATACTTATGGAAATTACATAATCCCTATTTATGTCACAGTTAACATGGGCTAGGTGTCGTTCTTTATTGTACAAAAGTTGCTAGATCTAGAGATTTCCTTTAAAATGAGTCATTGAAAAACTCTCTACGATGTTCCAGTGCCAAGCTATCTGTGGAAAAGAAGAAGGAAAAAAATATCCTGTTTAGGCAGAATGTTGTAGTAGCTGCCACTTTTCTTGATTTTCAAGCCAATATATTTCCCTTGCTGTTCAAGCCAAGGGACAGAAAGTTTCCTATATAGGGGTTTCGGACAAGGCGGTTCTAATGGTGTACTTTTTGTTTTGATCTGACTCCTTTGTTAGGAACTATGGGTTTTTATATTTCTTAACATTGGACGTGATCGTCTCTTACTAGGTTGCTAGCTACCGCTGCAACCCGGATAATAGCATGGGCTAGGTGTCGTTCTTTATAGTAAAAACATTCTGAATATTTTTGCAGTTTACAGAGTTTTGCACTTTTTTCTCATACCATTTGCGTTGTCATAATATAAATACCAGAATCTTAACTATAGTGAAGTTGGCTCTACCAATTAGTATTGGGAAGAGTTCGTTCTTTATTATAACAAAAGAAAAAAATATCTCGTTTGTGAAGAATAACGTGGTAAAAGTCAATTTGCTTGATTTTCAAGCCAATATATTTTCTTTGTTATTTAAGCCAAAGGGCGGTAAGTTTCCTTTATAGAGGTTTCGGACAAGGCGATTCTAATGGTGTACTTTTTGTTTTGATCTGACTCCTCTGTTAGGAACTATGGGTTTTTTATTTCTTAACATTGGACGTGATCGTCTCTTACTAGGTTGCTAGCTACCGCTGCAACCCGGATATTGTTTAAAAAATTAAAGTTGTGGGAAAGTCAAACTTTAGCGTAAAGAGTGAGGCTTTGAGGAGGGGACATCCCCTTTCATATACGGAATAGTTTCTGTTCGTTTTAAGGTTTAATGTTGCTCCTTACGTTCAGTTTAAAAAACTTGTTTTTTTAGTTAATTATCTCAAGAGATGTTTAACGATATAATAGCAACTGATTCCCCATCTTTGGACTATTGCATGAAACTTTTACAACGTGGCCCAACTGCATTTACACAATTTATAAATACATTAATTGAGGGAAAACAAAATAAAATTGGTATTTTTCTTTTAATCGCTACATAGACGGCCATTTGCAAGACAACATTAAATCGTGTCTAAGCGTGTTTTGTAATGTCATAGAAAACATTCATTTTCTTGGTGATCAGTCAGTTTCTTTTTGACACTGAGACAGTGAACATCTAAAACAAGTTTTACACATGTCCATTATGCTTGTATACAACGTGCAGCTGGTCATCCTGAGAGAATTGTAACTTTGCTGATGACTATAATGAAAAGTGTAGATTATGTAATCCATGTAAATTGCATAGGGGATATGCTGTGCAAATTAAAGTCTTTAATTTCTGTCTTGAAGAGCTTTGTGACGCTTATAATAGAGGTTCCCTATGCTCCAGTTGTCACTATGATAAATGTGATCAACGGGAAAATTCTGACCCTGGTATTACAAATACCCCTAAACGTGATTTCAGTTTATTTTTAAGAGACTGGCATCTTCATGGCTTAAAATTGTTTTGGGAAGAAGAATCCTACCGCTGCAACCCGGGTTATACCGCTCTCTATGATTTTCCAGTGCCCAGCTACCCGAGGAGAAAGAAAAAGCGGAAAGAAAAAAAAAAGATAGCGTTTGTGGAGAATATCGTGGTTAAAGTCAATTTTTTTCATTTTCAAGCCAATATATTTTCTTTTTATTAAAGCCCAAGAACGGTAAGTTTGCTATTTAGAAGTTTTGGATAAGGCGGTTCTAATAGTGCACTTCTTGTTTTGATCTGAATCTTTTTTCAGGAGCTATGGGTTGCTTTAGTTTTTACTATGGGGCGTGATCTTCTCTTACGAGGTTGCTAGCTACCGCTGCAACCCGGATTTGTTCTTTACCATAATAAATTATATCAGTCCTTTATGTAAATCTTACTAACCTTTACTATAGTTAAGTGGCCTATGAAATTTAGTATAGGCAAGAGGTCGTTCTTTATTGTAACCCCAGTATCTACCCATTATTCTGGTAGCAACTTTTTTCTTATGTTTGTTTCGGTAATCTTCATCATTATCATACCGTTCCTTGCTCTTTTGTCTAGCCTGCTCAATTGTTGCTTCTCTATAAAGTTTATCATTTTGATAATGCTCCTTGATCTTTTGTTTTGCTCTCTCAATTTTTACTTCTCGATACGCCTGGTCGGTTGAATACCTTTGCTTTTCTCTTTTCAAGATACTATCTCTGTTGTTTGTGTAGTACTGTTTTATTAACTTCCGTGCAGCTTGCTTGATTGAAACCATTATGTAATTATGAATGAGAACATTTACAGTTCTGACGCTTCTTATATAGTAATTATGACGTCACGGCGTAATGATTTTATTTCATGATGACGTCATAGCACAATAATATTATTTCATGACGTCTTCAGAAACAACAATATAATTTCGTGTTTTTCTATTCAAGTCATAGCTCTAATATAAAACTATGACGACATTTATTATTTATCTAATAGGGTTTCAGACAAGGTTACTCTAATGATGTACTTTTGTTTTGATTTGACTCTATTTTTAGGAGTTTTGTTATATTTCTTAGAATTGGACTGATCGTTTCTTACTAGATTGCTAGCTACTGCTGCAACCCAGATTCACATATATAGTTACTTATGAGAGGCAGCCTGGCCGAGTGGTCCAAGGCACTGGTGTTAGCCACCAGTCTCTTCGGAGGCGTTGGTTCAAATCTTACCGCTGGTATACGATTATGTTTGAAAGACTGCAGTGTGAAAAGACATCAAAAATGCAGTTTTTGGTGGAAAAATTTATTCTCTTTTAGAAATAATTTATTTTAGTTACAAAAGGTTTTTAACCCAATTAATTTTCTTTAAAATGAGCTATTGAACAACCCTCTACGATGTTCCAGTGCCAAGCTATATGTAGAAAAGAAAAAAAGAAAGAAAAAAAATATGCCGTTTAGGCAGAATGTTGTAGTAGCTGCCACTTTTCTTGATTTTCAAGCAAATATATTTCCCTTGCTGTTCAAGCCAATGGACAGAGAGTTTCCTATACAGGGGTTTCGGACAAGGCGGTTCTAATGGTGTGCTTTTTGTTTTGATCTGACTCCTTTGTTAGGAACTATGGGTTTTTATATTTCTTAACATTGGACGTGAACGTCTCTTACTAGGTTGCTAGCTACCTCTGCAACCCAGATTAAAATGAGCCATTGAACAACTTTCTACGATGTTCCAGTGCCAAGCTATCTGTGGAAAAGAAGACAAAAAAATATCCCGTTTAGGCAGAATGTTGTAGTAGCTGCCACTTTCCTTGATTTTCAAGCCAATATATTTCCCTTCCTGTTCAAGCCAAGGGACAGAAAATTTCCTATACAGGCGTTTCAGACCAGGCGGCTCTAATGGTGTACTTTTTGTTTTTACCTGACTCTTTTTTTAGGAGTTAGGGGTTTTTGTATTTCTTAACATTGGACGTGATCGTCTGTTACTAGGTTGCTAGCTACCGCTGCAGCCCGGATTATCTAAAATTCCCATCTACTGTATCAAGCCTTTACATAATCCAGTGCCAAGCTATCTGTGGAATTACTAACCTATACTAGTAAGAGACTAGCCTCAAACTATCAAGTAGCTAACTAAATCAAATGTATGTAATGGGTTTTTATTCCAATACTCATCTTTTAATGAACAATTTTAATATATTGACCTTAAATATAATAACTGTACTAGTCTTTTAATGTAATATTATTTAATTTAAATTAAAAAAAACGTATTGACAAACACCATTTATGATGAACTACATCAGTCTGTTATGTAATGTTCAAGCCAAGGAACAGAAAGTTTCCTATACATGGGTTTCGGACATGGCGGTTCTAATGGTGTACTTTTTGTTTTGATCTGACTCCTCTGTTAGGAACTATGGGTTTTTATATTTCTTAACATTGGACGTGATTGTCTCTTACTAGGTTGCTTGCTACCGCTGCAACCCGGATTGCTAATTACCGCTGCAACCCGGGTGTTTGTTATTCAAGCAAAAGGGCGGTAAGTTTGCTGTATATGGGTTTCGGACAAGGCGGTTCTAATGGTATACTTTTTGTTTTGATCTGAATCTTTTTTTAGGAGTTAGGAGTTGATATATTTCTTAACATTGGACGATATCGTCTCTTACTAGGTTGCTAGCTACCGCTGAAACCCTGATTTTAAAGAAAATGTCTTGAATTTAAATATAAATGTACAAGCATATGCTGTAGTTAAGCTGTCTATGCAACATAGTATAGGCAAGAGCTCGCTCCTTATCTTACTAGGTTGCTACCTATCGCTGCCACCCGGATTTTGAAATACATTACCACTGCTACAGCCCGGATTTTTTCAACTATAACATAGACTTCTTATTGCTCTTCACTTTATCTATAATTAGGTTCCTAGCTACCACTGCAACCAGGAAAGCTGTTCGGATTTATTTAAAATCAAATATAACCTCGTATGATGTCATATAACTACTGTAACTATGAACTAAAGTTCGTTCTTTAATGTAAAAACTGTTCCGCAGTTGCCAATCCATATCTTGGAAGCTTTTCATTAAAATGACAACATTTCTTTTGGATATTACTATGAAGCTTTGCCAAAGCATTTCTAGCCGACTTTTCAACAGCATCCGCTCTTTCAAAGAGAATTTTAATCTGTAATTTTGAATACTTTTCTTGATATTGATAAAACATGCGTAAAATATTTCCCAATTTACGAAGATCAGCCTGCATTTTTGCCATCTTCTTGTATTTCTTAATGTAATTTTCCCCTTTGTCCTTATGCGTTCTTCGGTACAACCTCGCAGAGAATTTAGTTTTTTCATTATAGCTTTTGTCACCCCAGTATCTACCCATTATTCTGGTAGCAACTTTTTTCTTATGTTTGTTCCGGTAATCTTCATCATTATCATACCGTTCTTGCTCTTTTGTCTAGCCTGCTCAATTCTTGCTTCTCTGTAATCTTTATCATTATCATACCGTTCCTTGCTCTTTTGTCTAGCCTGCTCAATTGTTGCTTCTCTATAATCTTCATCATTTTGATAACGCTCCTTGATCTTTCGTCTAGCCTGCTCAATTTCTGCGTCTCTTTAATCTTCATCATTACCATACCGTTCCTTGCTCTTTTGTCTAGCCTGCTCAATTGTTGCTTCTCTATAAAGTTTATTATTGTGATAACGCTCCTTGATCTTTTGTTTGGCTCTCTCAATTTTTACTTCTCGATAAGCCTGGTCGGTTGAATATCTTTGCTTTTCTCTTTTCAAGATACTATCTCTGTTGTCTGTGTAGTACTGTTTTTTTTAACTTCCGTGCAGCTTGCTTTGATCTAACCATTATGTAATTCACGAATGAGACCATTTTCATCTTTGTAGTTCTTAAGTAGTAATTATGACGTCACGGCGTAATGATTTTATTTCATGATGACGTCATAGCGCAATGATATTATTTCATGACGTCTTCAGATACCACAACATAATTTCGTGTTTTTCTATTCACGTCATAGCTCTAATATAAAACAACCCGTAACTCTGACGACATTCATTATTTATCTAGTAGGGTTTCAGACAAGGTAATTCTAATGATGTACTTTTGTTTTGATTTTACTCTATTTTTATGAGTTTTGTTAGATTTCTTAGCATGGGACTGATCGTCTCTTACTAGGTTGCTAGCTACTGCTACAACCCAAATTATAAGAGGCAGCCTGGCCGAGTGGTCCAAGACACTGGTGTTAGCCACCAGTCTCTTCGGAGGCGTGGGTTCAAATCTTACCGCTGGTGTACGATTATGTTTGAAAGACTGCAGTGCGAAAAGACATCAAAAATGCAGTTTTTGGTGGAATAATTTATTCTTTTTTAGAAATAATTTATTTTAGTTACTATTGATTTTTAACCCAATTAATTTCCTTTAAAATGAGCTATTGAACAACCCTCTATGATGTTCCAGTGCCAAGCTATCTGTGGAAAAGAAAAAAAGAAAAAAAGAAAGAAAAAAATATTCCGTTTAGGCAGAATGTTGTAGTAGCTGCCACTTTTCTTGATTTTCAAGCCAATATATTTCCCTTGCTGTTCAAGCCAAGGGACAGAAAGTTTCCTATACAGGGGTTTCGGACAAGGCGGTTCTAATGGTGTACTTTTTGTTTTGATCTGACTCCTTTGTTAGGAACTATGGGTTTTTATATTTCTTAACATTGGACGTGATCGTCTCTTACTAAGTTGCTAGCTACTGCTTCAACCCGGATTGCTAGCTACCGCTGCAACCCGGATTGCTAGCTACCGCTACAACCCGGATAATTTAAAATGATCCATTGAACAACTCTCTACGATGTTCCAGTGCTAAGCTATCTACGGAATATAAAGTTTAAAATACAGCCTTACCACGAACTGCTTGATTGCTTCAAAAATCAAATGTCTGAAAAGACAGCAGTATGGAAAGACACCAACAATACAGTTTTTAGTGGAAAAATTTATCCTGTTTTAAAATGATGTGTTTTAGTTACAAAAGGTATTTAACCCAATTAATTTCCTTTAAAATTAGCAATTGAACAACTTTCTACGATGTTCCAGTGCCAAGCTATCTCTGGAAACAAAGAAAAAAGAAAAAAATATCCCGTTTAGGTAGAATTTTGTAGTAGCTGCCACTTTTCTTGATTTTCAAGCCAATATATTTCCTTTGCTGTTCAAGCCAATTGACAGAAATTTTACTATACAGGGGTTTCGGATAAGGCGGTTCTAATGGTGTACTTTTTGTTTTGATCTGAATCCATTTCTAGGAGATATGGGTTTTTATATTTCTTAACATTGGACGTGATCGTCTCTTATTTGGTTGTTAGCTACCGCTGCAACCTGGATTTGATTTATGTCTAAGATTCAAGTAAACATCTTTAATTCTCTTCTAATAACAAGGGTTCGTAGCTCAAAGTTAGAGCAATTGATTGCAGATCGATAGGTCATCGGTTCGAATCCGGTCAGACCCTAGTTTTTCAGAAAATAATTATGCTCTAAAATCTATTAACTGGTCTTTTACCCTAACCTAAAAAAGATTTTAATGTATGTCTAATATTAATCATTAAGGAGAATTCATCATCTATATAATGATTTCTTTTTATACTTCAATTACTATGGACGAAATTTCGTTCTTTAATGTACCAATTTTCTGTGCGGGATGGCAACTCTTTAAAAAGTACAGAGAAACCAAAATGGATAAATGCTTAAGCGAAGAAGATAACAAATACGCCAACTTTTCAACAGAGAATCAGGCAGCTAACTAAGTCCATTATTTGTTGTTTAACATAAACTTCATTAATCAGATATTTTAATATATCCTATATCGTCTACTGGTTGGGATAGCTCGCTCTAACCCAGTTGGATCGAGTTCGATTCCCGGTATGGAGAATTTTTTCTTATGATAATTTCTTTAGGGATATAAATATAATAATCATGTATATAATGATTGCTTTCATTGCTTCTGTTACTATGAGATACAGTTAGTTCTTTAATGTAACCCATGGCATAACTTACAACCCTTGCCCTGAGGGCTGGGGGGGTTGTCATCCTCAAACACCAAATTTCCAGAACTTTCTACTACGTTGAACAAAATGGCGGCCTCAAAATTTTGATTGAATATTTTTGGGGAAGTGGTGGGCGTGAGAGGGGGTTAGTTGCCCTCCAATCACTTTCAATCATTAAAAAGGGGAACACTAGCCCTTTGAATTTCCAATTGAATGAGCCCTTTTCAAGTTTCTACGACGACGCTTTCAATAACAACCTTATTTGACCCCAGGGCATAACTTACAACCCTTGCCCTGAGGGCTGTGGGGGGAGTTTCCTCCTCAAAGACATACTTTCCAAATCTTTCAACTATGTGGAAGAAAAGGACTAACTCAAAATTTTGATTGCATGTGCTTGGGGAAATGGTGGGCGTGGAAGGGGTGTTAGTTACCTTCCAATCACTTTCAACTATTAAAAAGAGAGCAATCCCTTCCAATTTCCAATCAAATGAGCCCTTTTTGAAGTTTTTACGACAACTCCTTCGACACAAAGTGCTCTGGTCTGAAGAAATAAAAAAAATAATACAATATGGCCAACATCGTTCTTTACTTAGGCATATTCATCTGAGGTAACGTCATAATATAGTGCTTTTCCATTTACGTCATAGTTTTAATGACACTATGACGACATTCATTATCTAGTATACGAAAATGCAGTTCTCTGTAAAACATTGATTTTCTTTTAAATTTCTCATACCTTTTGCTTTGTCATAAAATAAATACTGTAACCTTAACTATAGTTAAATTGCCTATGCAAGGTAGTAAAGGCAAGGGTTTGTTCTTTATTATAATTACTACGGGCTTAAGAGTTCGTTCTTTATTATTCAAATTAAAATTATTCCTCACACAACAAAAATATTTTTGCAGTTTACAGTATAACTCTAGCGATCCATTTAAATTTTTCAAGAACTACTCTAGTTTCAATTTACCAAGCAGATATTTTGTTAAAAATCTAAAGGATTTAATATATTTTATACAACTATATCTACATGCTTTTGATTATGCTAAAAAAAACTATTTTGATCTTCATATGCAAGATGATGTTAATAACATTTGCTATCACAGTGTTGTACAAAAATGTAGTTTTTCGTACACAATCGATTCTATTTAATATGTGCAGTGATTTGTTTTTTACTAGGTTTCAGCTATACCCGATGACACTAGCATAGGCCCATTTGTATCGACCTTTTATGTATTTATTACTTCAGTTACTATGGTCTACAGTTCGCTCCTTAATATAGTAATTTAAAAAATTTTAGTTATTAAACAAAACTTCTATTAATAGCTACTACTCTTGAATGACAAAATTTATTATAAAATATATCAATCCTTTATTTTTCGGGGTTATGGGTTATTATATTTCTTAGTAGTAGACGTGATCGTTTCTTACTAGGTTGCTAGCTACCGCTGCAACCCAGACTACCGCTGTCGCCCAGATGTATATCATTTATAAAGAAACCAGATTACAAACATGATTACTTAACGAATATAATCAAAATGATTACTTAACGAATATAACTAAAATAATCATCCATATAATGATTTCTTTTCATAATTCAGTTACTATCGGCTACAGTTCGTCGCTTAATGTAATTACAAGCCAATATGTTTCCCTTGCTGTTCAATCCAAGGGACAAAAAGTTTACTATACAGGGGTTTCGGACAAGGCGGTTCTAGTGGTGTACTTTTTGTTTTTATCTGACTCCTTTGTTAGGAACTATGGGTTTTTATATTTCTTAACATTGGACGTGATCGTCTCTTACTAGGATGCTAGCTACCACTGCAACCCGGATTACTGTAGCTAAATAAATCTTATATTAATTAGCACTACATTAGATTTTCTTGACTGACATCGATCTTTTATGTACTGTTCTTTACTAGGTTTCAGCCATCTCTACAGCCATGATACTTATGGAAATTACATAATCCCTATTTATGTCACAGTTAACATGGGCTAGGTGTCGCTCTTTATTGTATTCTTTCATGTAAAACTAGCAAAACATTTTTTAAGTCTGATGAAGATTTAACTAATGTGTCAAAAGTAAGGTTGCAAGACGACGATTTTGTTTTGGCCTTATTATAATTGGCATAAGGAAATAATAATATCCATATGGCTCTTAAATCATACTCCTTTATGGTCCCATATGGTTTACTGGCTAGGATAGTTAACTTTCAATTATCAGGCCCGGGTTCGATTCCCGGTGTGGGAAAATTTTTAACTCTGTAATCTTCAAACATTTGACCCTTCTATAATTTATAATGATGTATAATATACATACTGTAATCTTAACTATAGTGAAGTTGCCTATACAAGTTAGTATAGGGAAGAGTTCGATCTTTATTATATTAACATTGGACGTGATCGTCTCTTACTAGGTTGCTAGCTACCGCTGCAACCCGGACTACCGCTGCAACCCGGATCAATGCTACGAATAGACTTCGGTCCTTACTGTAACATCGTTCTTTACTCAGGCAGTGCTCGCGCGCTGTCTATGATAATAAACTGATTACACACAGAAAAAGCCTACGGCTTTTTCTTCTTTGAAATAGTAAGAGACGAGTCTCGAGCAATCAAATAGCTAGCTAAGTCCAATGTATGCAATTGTTTGTTATTCCAATGATCGTCTTTTATTGTAACTAGGTTTCTGCCATCTCTACAGCCATGATACTGATGGAAATTACATAATCCCTATTTATGTTTTAGTTAACATGGGCAAGGTGTCGTTCTTTATTGTAACAACCCGGAAAACCTTATCTATAATTAAGTGGCGTATAAAATTTAGTATAGGCAAGAGGTCGTTCTTTATTATAATTTTCTTGATTTTCAAGCCAATATACTTCCCTTGCTGTTCAAGCCAAATGACCAAAAATTTCCTATATAGGGGTTTTGGACAAGGCAGTTCTAACGGCATACTTTTTGTTTTGATCTGACTTTTTTTTTTAGAAGTTGTGGGTTTTTATATTTCTTAGCATTGGACGCGATCGTTTCTTATATTTATCCAGGAGACAAAAAGCAAAACTAATTTTAGAATTTTCATGTATTTTTGTTGTTTAAATTAAAAAATTACTATTACTGATTAGGCATCATAAATATTTTTGCAGTTTACATAATAATTTTAGCGATTAAGCCAAAAAAGAAAATTTTGGTTCCAGGAGTTTCGGTTACTATTGAGACAAGTAGCTATTATTACTATAGAGTTCATTACATGGACTGTTTTATTGCTTCAAAATTCAAATATCTTTGAAAAGACTGCAGTATGAAAATACATCAAAAATGCAATTTTTTTGACAAAATTGATTCTACTTTAAAAAGTATTTTATTTTTAAATACAAAAGTGACTAGATGTTGCAATTTCCTTTAAAATGAGCTATTATACAGCTCTCTATGATTTTCCAGTGCCCAGCTAGCTGAGCAGAAAGAAAAAGCGGAAAGAAAAAAATATCCCGTTTGTGGAGAATAACGTGGTAAAAGTCAATTTTCTTGATTTTCAAGCCAATATATTTTCTTTGTTATTCAAGCCAAAGGGAGGTAAGTTTCCTTTATAGAGGATTCGGACAAGGCGGTTCTAATGGTGTACTTTTTGTTTTGATCTGACTCTTTTTTTAGGAGTTGGGGGGTTTTATATTTCTTGACATTGGAGGTGATCGTCTCTTACTAGGTTGCTAGCTACCGCTGCAACCCGGATATTACTATAATAATGGGTTATGATATTTCATAGTATTGGACGTGACTGTCTCTTACTGGATTGCTAGCTACCGATGCAAACCGGATTATACTATTACTATTAATTATTATTTTAGTCACTATAGCTAGTGTTTGTTCTTTATAGTTATGACTTTAAAAAGTATATCGATCTTTTAAAAAATCATTACAAACAGGAAAAAGCCTATGGCTTTTTCTTCTTTGAAATAGTAAGAGACGAACCTCAAGTAACTACCCCTGGAACCACCATTTATCAGTTACTATGGATGAGAGATCGTTCTTTACTGTAATTCTTCCAGGAGACAAAAAGCAAAACTAATTTTAGAATTTTCATGTATTTTTGTTGTTTAAATTAAAAAATTACTATTACTGATTAGGTATCATAAATATTTTTGCAGTTTACATAATAATTTTAGCGATTAAGCCAAAAAAGAAAATTTTGGTTCCAGGAGTTTCGGTTACTATTGAGACAAGTAGCTATTATTACTATAGAGTTCATTACATGGACTGTTTTATTGCTTCAAAATTCAAATATCTTTTAAAAGACTGCAGTCTGAAAATACATCAAAAATGCAATTTTTTTGACAAAATTGATTCTACTTTAAAAAGTATTTTATTTTTAAATACAAAAGTGACTAGATGTTGCAATTTCCTTTAAAATGAGCTATTATACAGCTCTCTATGATTTTCCAGTGCCCAGCTAGCTGAGCAGAAAGAAAAAGCGGAAAGAAAAAAATATCCCGTTTGTGGAGAATAACGTGGTAAAAGTCAATTTTCTTGATTTTCAAGCCAATATATTTTCTTTGTTATTCAAGCCAAAGGGAGGTAAGTTTCCTTTATAGAGGATTCAGACAAGGCGGTTCTAATGGTGTACTTTTTGTTTTGATCTGACTCTTTTTTTAGGAGTTGGGGGGTTTTATATTTTTAACATTGGACGTGATCGTCTCTTACTAGGTTGCTAGCTACCGCTGCAACCCGGAACACTATCAATTTTCGCATCTCGATACGCCTGGTCGGTTAAATACCTTTGCTTTTCTCTTTTCAAGATGCTATCTCTGTTTTTTTGGTAGTACTCTTTTTTTAACTTGCGTGTAGCTTGCTTGATTGAAACCAGTATGTAACCATTAGTTGAATTTTTATATCACGTATCAAGTATCAAGAACCTAACAAAAAATTAAACTAATTTTTAAATTTTCAGGTATTTTTCTAGTCTAAATTAAAAGATTAAAACTATTGTTCAGAACCCATAAATATTTTTGCAGTTTATAACTTTAGCGATTCTGAACTAAAAACGAAAAATAAAATAAAAATTAATTTTTTCAATTTTTACATCCCGTCGCTCATTAAGTCATAAGCCTATTGTGTACTATTATTAGTACACAATAGGTTTTAGATATTACGTCATGTCAATTATTACGTCATATATGGTTATTAGTAGATAATCGGTAAAATATTCGTTCTTTATTATAATTACAATATCGTAACAATTTATTTTATGATAATAATTATTTTTGCTAATTACAAAAGGTTTCTATATACAGCAATTTCCTTTAAAATTAGCCATTAGACAACTCTTTATTATGACCAAGAACTGTTTGATTTAATAATTCAGTTACTATGGGTTACAATTCGTTCCTTATTCTAACTTTTTTAGGAGCTAAGAGTTTTTATATTTCTTAACATTGGACGTGATCGTCTATTACTAGGTTTCTAGCTACCGCTGCAACCCGGATTATTGCTACCCACCGCTGCATCCCGGGCTACTAACAAACAGGAAAAACCCTACGGCTTTTTCTTCTTTGAAATGGTAAGAGACGAACGTACAATAGCTGAACCTAAGTCTAATGTATGCAATGGTTTGTTATTCCAATGATCGTCTTTTAATGTAAAATTATTCCAATAATCGTCTTTAAATGTAATTTTCAAACCAAATTAGCTACTATGGCCTTGAATTCGTTCTTTACAATAATGAGCAATATCAGTCCTTTATGTAAAATTTACTAACCTATACTATAGTTAAATGGCCTATATAATTTAGTATAGGCAAGAGGTCGTTCTTTATTATAATTATCTAGTAGGGTTTCAGACAAGGTATTTCTAATGATGTACTTTTGTTTTGATCTGACTCTATTTTTAGGAGTTTTGGGTTTTTATATTTCTTAGCATTGGACTGATCGTCTATTACTAGGTTGCTAGCTACTGCTGCAACCCAAATTCACATATATATTTATTTATGAGAGGCAGCCTGGCCGAGTGGTCCAAGGCACTGGTGTTAGCCACCAGTCTCTTCAGAGGCGTGGGCTCAATTCTTACCGCTGGTATACGATTATGTTTGAAAGACTGCAGTGTGAAAAGACATCAAAAATGCAGTTTTTGGTGGAAAAATTTATTCTCTTTTAGAAATAATTTATTTTAGTTACTATAGATTTTTAACCCAATTAATTTCCTTTAAAATGCGCTATTGAACAACCCTTTACGATGTTCCAGTGCCAAGCTATCTGTGGAAAAGAAAAAAGAAAAAAAAAGAAAAAAAAAGAAAAAAATATCCCGTTTAGGCAGAATGTTGTAGTAGCTGCCACTTTTCTTGATTTTCAAGCCAATATATTTCCCTTGCTGTTCAAGCCAAGGGACAGAAATTTTACTATGCAGGGGTTTCGGACAAGGCGGTTCTAATGGTGTACTTTTTGTTTTGATCTGAATCCATTTTTAGGAGATATGGGTTTTTATATTTCTTAACATTGGACGTGATCGTCTCTTATTAGGTTGTTAGCTACCGCTGCAACCTGGATTTGATTTATGTCTAAGATTCAAGTAAACATCTTTAATTCTCTTCTAATAACAAGGGTTCGTAGCTCAAAGTTAGAGCAATTGATTGCAGATCGATAGGTCATCGGTTCGAATCCGGTCAGACCCTAGTTTTTCAGAAAATAATTATGCTCTAAAATCTATTAACTGGTCTTTTACCCTAACCTAAAAAAGATTTTAATGTATGTCTAATATTAATCATTAAGGAGAATTCATCATCTATATAATGATTTCTTATTATACTTCAATTACTATGGACGAAATTTCGTTCTTTAATGTACCAATTTTCTGTGCGGGATGGCAACTCTTTAAAAAGTACAGAGAAACCAAAATGGATAAATGCTTAAGCAAAGAAGATAACAAATACGCCAACTTTTCAACAGAGAATCAGGCAGCTAGCTAAGTCCATTATTTGTTGTTTAACATAAACTTCATTAATCAGATATTTTAATATATCCTATATCGTCTACTGGTTGGGATAGCTCGCTCTAACCCAGTTGGATCGAGTTCGATTCCCGGTATGGAGAATTTTTTCTTATGATAATTTCTTTAGGGATATAAATATAATAATCATGTATATAATGATTGCTTTCATTGCTTCTGTTACTATGAGATACAGTTAGTTCTTTAATGTAACCCATGGCATAACTTACAACCCTTGCCCTGAGGGCTGGGGGGGTTGTCATCCTCAAACACCAAATTTCCAGAACTTTCTACTACGTTGAACAAAATGGCGGCCTCAAAATTTTGATTGAATATTTTTGGGGAAATGGTGGGCGTGAGAGGGGGTTAGTTGCCCTCCAATCACTTTCAATTATTAAAAAAGGCACTAGCCCTTTGAATTTACAATTGAATAAGCCCTTTTCAAGTTTCTACGACGACGCTTTCAATAAAAACCTTATTTGACCCCAGGGCATAACTTACAACCCTTGCCCTGAGGGCTGTGGGGGGAGTTTCCTCCTCAAAGACATATTTTCCAAATCTTTCAACTATGTGGAAGAAAAGGACTAACTCAAGATTTTGATTGCATGTGTTTGGGGAAATGGTGGGCGTGGAAGGGGTGTTAGTTACCTTCCAATCACTTTCAACTATTAAAAAGAGAGCAATCCCTTCCAATTTCCAATCAAATGAGCCCTTTTTGAAGTTTTTACGACAACTCCTTCGACACAAAGTGCTCTGGTCTGAAGAAATAAAAAAAATAATACAATATGGCCAACATCGTTCTTTACTTAGGCATATTCATCTGAGGTAACGTCATAATATAGTGCTTTTCCATTTACGTCATAGTTCTAATGACACTATGACGACATTCATTATCTAGTATACGAAAATGCAGTTCTCTGTAAAACATTGATTTTCTTTTAAATTTCTCATACCTTTTGCTTTGTCATAAAATAAATACTGTAACCTTAACTATAGTTAAATTGCCTATGCAAGGTAGTAAAGGCAAGAGTTTGTTCTTTATTATAATTACTACGGGCTTAAGAGTTCGTTCTTTATTATTCAAATTAAAATTATTCCTCACACAACAAAAATATTTTTGCAGTTTACAGTATAACTCTAGCGATCCATTTAAATTTTTCAAGAACTACTCTAGTTTCAATTTACCAATCAGATATTTTTTTAAAAATCTAAAGGAATTACTATATTTTATACAACTATATCTACATGCTTTTTATTATGTTAAAAATACTATTTTGATCTTCATATGCAAGATGATGTTAATAACATTTGCTATCACAGTGTTGTACAGAAATGTAGTTTTTCGTACACAATCGATTCTATTTAATATGTGCGGTGATTTGTTTTTTACTAGGTTTCAGCTATATCCGATGACACTAGCATAGGCCCATTTGTATCGACCTTTTATGTATTTATTACTTCAGTTACTATGGTCTACAGTTCGCTCCTTAATATAGTAATTTAAAAAATTTTAGCTATTAAACAAAACTTCTATTAATAGCTACTACTCTTGAATGACAAAATTTATTATAAAATATATCAATCCTTTATTTTTCGGGGTTATGGGTTATTATATTTCTTAGTAGTAGACGTGATCGTCTCTTACTAGGTTGCTAGCTACCGCTGCAACCCAGACTACCGCTGTCGCCCAGATGTATATCATTTATAAAGAAACCAGATTACAAACATGATTACTTAACGAATATAATCAAAATGATTACTTAACGAATATAACTAAAATAATCATCCATATAATGATTTCTTTTCATAATTCAGTTACTATCGGCTACAGTTCGTCGCTTAATGTAATTACAAGCCAATATGTTTCCCTTGCTGTTCAATCCAAGGGACAGAAAGTTTACTATACAGGGGTTTCGGACAAGGCGGTTCTAATGGTGTACTTTTTGTTTTTATCTGACTCCTTTGTTAGGAACTATGGGTTTTTATATTTCTTAACATTGGACGTGATCGTCTCTTACTAGGATGCTAGCTACCACTGCAACCCGGATTAGTGTAGCTAAATAAAACTTATATTAATTAGCACTACATTAGATTCTCTTGACTGACATCGATCTTTTATGTATTGTTCTTTACTAGGTTTCAGCCATCTCTACAGCCATGATACTTATGGAAATTACATAATCCCTATTTATGTCAGAGTTAACATGGGCTAGGTGTCGCTCTTTATTGTATTCTTTCATGTAAAACTAGCAAAACATTTTTTAAGTCTGATGAAGATTTAACTAATGTGTCAAAAGTAAGGTTGCAAGACGACGATTTTGTTTTGGCCTTATTATAATTGGCATAAGGAAATAATAATATCCATATGGCTCTTAAATCATACTCCTTTATGGTCCCACATGGTTTACTGGCTAGGATAGCTAACTTTCAATTATCAGGCCCGGATTCGATTCCCGGTGTGGGAAAATTTTTAACTCTGTAATCTTCGAACATTTGAACCTTCTATAATTTATAATGATGTATAATATACATACTGTAATCTTAACTATAGTGAAGTTGCCTATACAAGTTAGTATAGGGAAGAGTTCGATCTTTATTATAACACTATCAATTTTCGCATCTCGATACGCCTGGTCGGTTGAATACCTTTGCTTTTCTCTTTTCAAGATGCTATCTCTGTTTTTTTGGTAGTACTCTTTTTTTAACTTGCGTGTAGCTTGCTTGATTGAAACCATTATGTAACCATTAGTTTAATTTTTATATCACGTATCAAGTATCAAGAACCTAACAAAAAATTAAACTAATTTTTAAATTTTCAGGTATTTTTCTAGTCTAAATTAAAAGATTAAAACTATTGTTCAGACCCCATAAATATTTTTGCAGTTTATAACTTTAGCGATTCTGAACTAAAAACGAAAAATAAAATAAAAATTAATTTTTTAAATTTTTACATCCCGTCGCTCATTAAGTCATAAGCCTATTGTGTACTATTATTAGTACACAATAGGTTTTAGATATTACGTCATGTCAATTATTACGTCATATATGGTTATTAGTAGATAATCGGTAAAATATTCGTTCTTTATTATAATTACAATATCGTAACAATTTATTTTATGATAATAATTATTTTTGCTAATTACAAAAGGTTTCTATATACAGCAATTTCCTTTAAAATTAGCCATTAGACAACTCTTTATTATGACCAAGAACTGTTTGATTTAATAATTCAGTTACCATGGGTTACAATTCGTTCCTTATTCTAACTTTTTTAGGAGCTAAGGGTTTTTATATTTCTTAACATTGGACGTGATCGTCTATTACTAGGTTGCTAGCTACCACTGCAACCCGGATTATTGCTACCCACCGCTGCATCCCGGGCTACTAACAAACAGGAAAAACCCTACGGCTTTTTCCTCTTTGAAATGGTAAGAGACGAACGTACAATAGCTGAACCTAAGTCCAATGTATGCAATGGTTTGTTATTCCAATGATCGTCTTTTAATGTAAAATTATTCCAATAATCGTCTTTTAATGTAATTTTCAAACCAAATTAGCTACTATGGCCTTGAATTCGTTCTTTACAATAATGAGCAATATCAGTCCTTTATGTAAAATTTACTAACCTATACTATAGTTAAATGGCCTATATAATTTAGTATAGGCAAGAGGTCGTTCTTTATTATAATTATCTAGTAGGGTTTCAGACAAGGTATTTCTAATGATGTACTTTTGTTTTGATCTGACTCTATTTTTAGGAGTTTTGGGTTTTTATATTTCTTAGCATTGGACTGATCGTCTATTACTAGGTTGCTAGCTACTGCTGCAACCCAAATTCACATATATATTTATTTATGAGAGGCAGCCTGGCCGAGTGGTCCAAGACACTGGTGTTAGCCACCAGTCTCTTCAGAGGCGTGGGCTCAATTCTTACCGCTGGTATACGATTATGTTTGAAAGACTGCAGTGTGAAAAGACATCAAAAATGCAGTTTTTGGTGGAAAAATTTATTCTCTTTTAGAAATAATTTATTTTAGTTACTATAGATTTTTAACCCAATTAATTTCCTTTAAAATGCGCTATTGAACAACCCTTTACGATGTTCCAGTGCCAAGCTATCTGTGGAAAAGAAAAAAGAAAAAAAAGAAAAAAAAAGAAAAAAATATCCCGTTTAGGCAGAATGTTGTAGTAGCTGCCACTTTTCTTGATTTTCAAGCCAATATATTTCCCTTGCTGTTCAAGCCAAGGGACAGAAATTATACTATGCACGGGTTTCGGACAAGGCGGTTTTAATGGTGTACTTTTTGTTTTGATCTGACTCTTTTTTTAAGAACTATGGGTTTTTATATTTCTTAACATTGGACGTGATCGTCTCTTACTAGGTTGCTAGCTACCGCTGCAACCCGGATTGTCATTAGTGATTTTGTCACCCCAGTATCTGCCCATTACTCTGGTAGCAACTTTTTTCTTATATATTTTTCGGTAATATTCATCATTGTGATAACTGTCCTTGCTCTTTTGTCTAGCCTGCTCAATTCTTGCTTCTCTGTAATCTTTATCATTATCATACCGTTCCTTGCTCTTTTGTCTAGCCTGCTCAATTCTTGCTTCCCTATAAAGTTTATCATTGTGATAACGCTCCTTGATCTTTTGTCTAGCCTGCTCAATTTTTACTTCTCGATACGCCTGGTCGGTTGAATACCTTTGCTTTTCTCTTTTCAAGATACTATCTCTGTTGTCTGTGTAGTACTGTTTTTTTAACTTGCGTGCAGCTTGCTTGATTGAAACCATTATGTATTCACAAATGAGAAAATTTACATCTTTGTTGTTCTTAAGTAGTTAGTATGACGTCACAGCGTAATGATTTTATTTCATGACGTCATAGCACAATGGTATTATTTCATGAAGTCTTCAGAAACAACAATATAATTTCGTGTTTTTCTATTCACGTCATAGCTCTAATATAAAACTATGATGACATTCATTATTTATCTAGTAGGGTGTTCAGACAAGGTAGTTCTATTGATGTACTTTTGTTTTGATTTGACTCTATTTTTAGGAGTTTTGTTATATTTCTTAGCATTGGACTGATCGTCTCTTACTAGGTTGCTAGCTACTGCTGCAACCCAAATTCACATATATATTTATTTATGAGAGGCAGCCTGGCAGAGTGGTCCAAGGCACTGGTGTTAGCCACCAGTCTCTTCGGAGGCGAGGGTTCAAATCTTACCGCTCGTATACGATTATGTTTGAAAGACTGCAGTGTGAAAAGACATCAAAAATGCAGTTTTTGGTGGAAAAATTTATTCTCTTTTAGAAATAATTTATTTTAGTTACAAAAGGTTTTTAACCCAATTAATTTCCTTTAAAATGAGACATTGAACAAGTCTCTACGATGTTCCAGTGCAAAGCTATCTGTGGAAAAGAAAAAAAGAAAAAAAAATATCCCGTTTAGGCAGATTGTTTTAGTAGCTGCCACTTTTCTTGATTTTCAAGCCAATATATTTCCCTTGCTGTTCAAGCCAAGGGACAGAAATTTTACTATACAGGGGTTTCGGACAAGGCGGTTCTAATGGTGTACTTTTTGTTTTGATCTGAATCTTTATTTAGGAGTTAGGGGTTTTTATATTTCTTAGCATTGGACGTGATCGTCTCTTACTAGGTTGCTAGCTACCGCTGCAACCCGGATTGCTAGCTACCGCTGCGACCCGGAAAAACCCTACAGCTTTTTCTTCTTTGAAATAGTAATAGTAAATAGTAATAGTAATAGTGGTCCTTGTTGTAATGATTATGGCATCAATGATCGATATTTATCATGAAATGTTCTTTACTGTAATGGTTTGTTCTTTACTAGGTTTCAGCCATCTCTACAGCCATGATACTGATGGAAATTACATAATCCCTATTTATGTTTCAGTTAACATGGGCTAGGTGTTGTTCTTTATTGTAGGATCTTTAAATAATCTTTAATGTAAAAATTCGATAATCGAGCCTTTATATAACCCGGGTTAAAAAATTATTATCATATCTTATATATAACTTTTATTTTATAAGTCTTCGATAGTCTAATGGTAAGTATTCCCACTTGTTACCTGGGGGAAGGGGGTTCGATTCCCCGTCGGGGAGAATTTTTAATATGTTGAATTAAAATATGTTGAATTTAGCAATTCTGAACTAAAAACGAAAATAAAATAAAATAAAATTTTTCAATTTTTACGTCACGTCGGTAATTAATTCATATATGGTTATTAGTACACAATAGGTTTTAGATATTACGTCATGTCACTTATTACGTCATATATGGTTATTAGTAGATAATCGGTAAAATGTTTGTTCTTTATTATAATTCTAATGGTGTACTTTTTGTTTTGATCTGACTCTTTTTTTGGGAGTTGGGGGGTTTTATATTTCTTAGCATTGGAGGTGATCGTCTCTTACTAGGTTGCTAGCTACCGCTGCAACCCGGATGTACTTACTGTAACGTCAATATAATGAATAGTAAATTGTTCATTTTTAGCTTTGAAGACTCTTCGAGTAATGCGATATAATTCTTCAATCGTTTCGCATTCTATGACACATGCTTTTCCATTATCATTTTGCAATGGTGCTCCTCTGGGTCCGCATGAGTGAGAATCTGTAAAATAGTATTTTTAATCATAATGCATAAGACCCAGTGATTTAGAGTACGCAACTATTATTCCAGCATCTTGTTCTCTAAATAATTATTTTAAAGCAGCCAATAATGTAATTCCTAATTCTCCATTATTTATAGAATCCAATAAGCTTCCGCTGCACAACCAATTATCGTCATAATTTAGGGAAAACACTGCGTCATACATTAGAAAATTGTCCTTGATGACATCTAAATTTTTCAATACCAAATAGCCACTAGGAGGAATCGGAAAAACTCTTGGATTTCTATTATTATTATTTTCACGTATGAGAGCATAAATAGTATCCCCTTCAATCATGTTTCTGTTCAGAATATTTTTATTCCATTGCCTTGGAGGTATAATAGCAGCTCGGACAATATTTGCGAGTACCATGGCAAAGCATTGGCTGCCTGCGTATCCAGATAGAAATATATTAGTTTCTGCTTGATTCCAGTCAGCATGTATAATTCTTGATACCTTTCTATTACTATCAAGAGTAACATATGCACTTGCTGGTGCATTTGCATTATTAGCATTTTTGTGTTGTTCTTGACGATCTTGGGCTGGTTGAATGACACGAAATATGTCATTGTGATCAAGTTTCGCATTAATATTTGATTTTTTCTCTTTTGTTGACACCACCGGTCCGACACTAGTTATCCTTTTCTTATTTTTGGGATGAATTTCTATTAATAAGGGTTCATCAACTGAAGGGCTTCTCATTCTTTTTCTGGGACCTCCGACAATGGAAATTTTTTTTTCCTTGAGTCTGTTGTCCTTTAGAGTTTACTTCATTTGTTATACATACTTCATCTGGTGTACCTCTGAGTTGCCTTTCTGGGAACTAAAACAATGGAAGATCTGTTCTATAAATTTGTCTCAAACGGTTGTGCTCAATTAAAGCATCAACATCGCAATAAATCTTTGTCTTATCAAATTCTACTAGATGTAAACCTGCACTAGCGGTCACCCGGGAAAAAGCAACGTACAACATTCCTGGACCGAAGCAACGATTACCTGGGTCAACAATTGCACACTGTAAACTAAGTCCTTCGGACTGGTGTATTGTAATGGCAAAGGCCAGTTGAAGAGGAAACTGTCTTCGCGTAAAAAACAACTTGCTTCAAAACTTCAAAGCGCACGGTTTCTCTGCCAATTTCAACCGGAAGTTCCAGTCCATCAAATTTTACAAGAACTCCAATTATTTCTCCGTTTGGTAGCAACTTGAAGCTTATTACTGTACCCATTGATCCATTTACTAGCCCCTTAGCAACAAAAATATTTCTTTGGAGCATTACAAGTGCACCTACTGCAAGTAACAAGCTCATGAAAGAACCGGCTGTTCTTTTTTTGTCGTTGCCAAAGTTTAAAACAGTGTTTGCTGCTTTCTGTTCGATTCGTTTGTCGTCAACAACTGAAGAGAGTCGATCAACTGCAGAAAGTTTAACGTAGTCTGAGCAACTTTTTGTAAGAAGTAAATCGTTAACTACCATACAATTTTCATTGGTGGGCATAAGAATGACAGGTCTATTTCCCTCTTCATACAATTTTGAGTAAAGATCTATTATTTCGTCATTTGAAGCTCTGTAGGAGTTCCCAATTTCTCTCTTTTAAAGACAATTCAAATTTTCACCAGTGCAACACCCCTGTCTAATTTCAGCAAGTGTATTAGCATAACTCTTATCCATCTTTTGTCTCACATTTATGCTTAGTTCCTCATACTCAAATAGATGCCAGAGGTTAAAAGTACCAAATGATCCGATCCTGTTTTTTACTTCTAGTCGTGTGAGAGGCATATAAGGAGGATTACCACTTACTGGTCTTAATTGAAGAAAATCTTCCAAAAATACGCAGTTAGCATTACCCATTGGCAAATACACTGCCAATATTTCTGATAGTCTTAAATGAATGTAGGTTAAACGAAGAGACGAAACCATACTAATTTCATCAATAATAAAAAGTCTTGTCTCCTTAAGTGGGTTTCTCAAAGTAAGAAGTTTTTCAGTGGAGAGAGGTGTGTATTTTGTGGTGTTTTCCTGATCAATAGCTAAACTTAAACAACTATGTATTGTTAAACCATTTATGCTATGTGCAGCAATACCAGTAGGTGCCATAACTACAACGAGACAATCTTCATTCTTGAACTTGTTGCAAAGTAGTCTTCTCACGACACTGATAACCCTAGATTTTCCTGTACCCCCACATCCAGATACAATCAACTTCAAAGGTGTTGCACCATTGCGCTTGGTAACTGAGTCTAAAATTTTGTCAACAACTCTCTTTTGATCAATATTGAGCGACTCATAATCATTTTTCAGCCTGTCTTCGGTGTCACCATTTAAAATCTGTTTTTTTGCGTCTAACAAATCCTCCATAGCATCTGCTGCTCTGTCAATGACTCCTCCCTGAATTGCATTTTCTGGGTCATCTTCAATGTTTTCATCAATATTTTCTGCCTTCAGAATTTCTTTTGCACGTTTTCGGACCCTTTCTTCAAATTCTATATCGCTTTTCCTCTTAACAACAAATTTTTCGTGGTAAGCTACCATGTCGGGATAGTTTACACTTTAAACACAGTAGGTTTCGTAGTTGCTATTTACACTGACTGCTAGTTCATTTTCATTTCTCCAAGGTTTAAACAATTTTAAAAGATCTCCATAGTAAGCATTTTTCTTCTCGTCAGTTTCAAATGGGTTTATCTTTATGTGCTGTATGATATACGGTTTAAAAAGCCTTTTTCTGAGGTAGAAGGACCCGTCAGTTAACATCATATTATCATCAGTACCATTACGCTCCCGTTCATACCAAGACAATAACTGAAAAAGACTGATATTTTCCATATGTTCCGGTCTTTTAGGGTAGATATAAGTTGAAAATTTGACAGAATGAGGTATTTGAGGTGGAACTTGAACTAAATCAAAATCCACTATGTGTACGCAGATTTTCAAAATTGGCATATCTCAAAAAGGGATTTGTGTATTAAGTTGGAACTTTCAGAGAGTGCTTAAAGGAAAAGTCAATTCACCAAAAGGAAATATGTGCATGCTCAGGCCTGGATAAAAGGGTTAAGGTGATTAGCAATTACGAGCGAGGATTCCTCCATTGGTTCCTGGCAGTAGGCTTCGCATATCAAGTTGAAACTTTGACAGAATGAGGTATTTGAGGTGGAACTTGAACTAAATCAAAATACGCTATGTGCACACAGATTTTAAAATTGGCATATATCAAAAAGGGATTTGTGTATTAAGTTGGAACGTTCAGAGAGTGCTTAAAGGGAAAGTTAATTCACCAAAAGGAAATATGTGCACGCTCAGGCCTGGATAAAAGGGTTAAGGTGATTAGCAATTACCAGCGGGGATTCCACCATTGGTTCCTGGCAGTAGGCTACGCATATCAAGTTGAAAATTTGACAGAATGAGGTATTTGAGGTGGAACTTGAACTAAATCAAAATACACTATGTGCACACAGATATTCAAAATGGCATATCTCAAAAGGGATTTGTGTATTAACTTGGAACTTTCAGAGAGTGCTTAAAGGGAAAGTCAATTCACCAAAATGAAATATGTGCACGCTCAGGCCTGGATAAAAGGGTTAAGGTGATTAGCAATTACGAGCGAGGATTCCCCCATTTGTTCCTGGCACTAGGCTACGCATATCAAGTTGAAAATTTGACAGAATGAGGTATTTGAGGTGGAACTTGAACTAAATCAAAATACACTATATGCACGCAGATTTTCAAGATTGGTATATCTCAAAAAGGGATTTGTGCATTAAGTTGGAACGTTTAGAGAATGCTTAAAGGGAAGGTCAATTTACCAAAAGGAAATATGTTCCTAAAAGTGTTTGATCCAAACTTTTACCTTCAGCATCGATGTTTTTAGCAGAATTTTAAAAGAATCGTTCATAAGTGCTTTACCTTGTCACAGTTACATTCTCTTGATTTTTCAAAGTTCAGATTTCTTTCGTTGAAATGCAAGAGTTGGAATATTTCAGTAGTGTTTTGTTGTGCTTTACCTTGTCAAAGTTACATTCTCTTGATTTTTCAAAGTTCGTTTTGAATTTCTTTCGTGAAATGCAAGAGTTGGAATATTTCAGTGGTGTTTAGTCGTGGTTTACTATGTCACAGTTACATTCTCTTTATTTTTTAAAGTTCATTTTGAATTTCTTTCGTGAAATGCAAGAGTTGGAATATTTCAGTAGTGTTTTTTAGTGCTTTACCTTATCACAGTTACATTCTCCTTATGTTTCAAAGTTCATTTTGGATTTCTTTCGTTGAAATGCAAGAGTTGGAATATTTCAGTAGTGTTTTGTTGTGGTTTACCTTATCACAGTTATATTCTCATGATTTTTCAAAGTTCATTTTGAATTTCATTCATTGAAATGCAAGAGTTGGATTATTTCAGTAGTGTTTAGTCATGGTTTACCATGTCACAGTTACATATTTGATTTTTCAAAGTTCATTTTGAATTTCTTTCGTTGAAATGCAAGAGTTTGATTATTTCAGTAGTGTTTTGTCGTGGTTTACCATGTCACAGTTACATTCTCTTAATTTTTCAAAGTTACATTACAACCTTGTCAGAGTTAAATTCTCATGAATTTTCAAAGTTAATTTTTAATTTAATTCATTGAAATGCAAGGGTTGGATTATTTCAGTAGTGTTTTGTCGTAGTTTACCTTGTCACACCTACATTCTCTTGATTTTTTCAAAGTTCACTTTGGATTTCTATCGTTGAAATGCAAGAGTTGCAATATTTCAGTAGTGTTTTGTTCTACTTTACCTTGTCACAGTTACATTCTCTTGATTTTTCAAAGTTCATTTTGAATTTATTTCGTGAAATGCAAGAGTTGGAATATTTCAGTAGTGTTTTATATTGGTTTACTTTTTCACAATTATATTCTCTTGATCTTTCAAAGTTCATTTTGGATTTCTTTCATTGAAATGCAAGAGTTTGAACATTTCAGTAGTGTTTTGTCATGGTTTACCTTGTCACAGTTACATTCTCATGATTTTTCAAAGTTCATTTTGGATTTTTTTCATTGAAATGCAAGAGTTGGAATAATTCAGTAGTGTTTTGTCGTGGTTTACCATGTCACACTTACATGCTCTTGATTTTTTAAAGTTCATCTTGAATTTCTTTCGTTGAAATGGAAGAGTTGGAATATTTCAGTAGTGTTTTGTCGTGTATTACCTTGTCACAGTTACATTCTCGTGACTTTTCAAAGTTCATTTTGAATTTCTTTCAAAGAAATGCAAGAGTTGGATTATTTCAGTAGTGTTTTGTTGTAGTTTACCTTATCACACTTACATTCTCTTGATTTTTCAATGTTCATTTTTGGATTTTTACCGTTGAAATGCAAGAGTTGGAATTTTTCAGAAGTGTTTTGTTGTGCTTTACAATGTCAAAGTTACATTCTCTTTATTTTTGGATTTCTTTTATTGAAAAGCAAGAATTGGAATATTTCAGTAGTGTTTTGTTATGGTTTACCTTATCACAGTTACATTCTCTTGATTTTTCAAAGTTCATTTTTAATTTCTTTCGTTGAAATGCAAGAGTTGGAATATTTCAGTAGTGTTTTGTAATGTTTTACCTTGCCAGAGTTACATTCTCTTGATTTTTCAAAGTTCATTTTGAATTTCCTTCATTCAAATGCAAGAGTTGAATTATTTCAGTAGTGTTTTGTCATGGTTTACCTTTTCACAGTTACATTCTCTTGATTTTTCAAAGTTCAATTTGGATTTCTCTCCTTGAAATGCAAGAGTCGGAACACATACACACAAACATACACACAAACACACACAGAAACACACAAACATACACACTTGTTACCAAATTCCACACTATTGCACAGAAATACCAAAACCATAGGTTAGGTTAGCCTATGTACGCGCGCGTACAAAATGAAAATCAAGAGAATCTAACTGTGACAAGGTAAACCATAACAAAACACTACTGAAATATTCCAACTCTCGCATTTCAAGGAAAGAAATCCAACCATAAAGAGAATGTAACTGTGACAAGGTAAGCCACGACAAAACACTACTGAAATATTCCAACTCTCGCATTTCAAGGAAAGAAATCCAAAATGAACTTTGAAAAATCAATAGAATGTAATTGTAAATAGGTAAACCATGATAAAACACTACTGAAATATTCCAACTCTTGCATTTCACGAAATAAATTAAAAATGAGCTTTGAAAAATCAAGAGCATGTAACAGTGATATGGTAAATCATGCCAAAACACTAGTGAAATATTCCAACTCTTGCATTTCACGAAATAAATTTGAAATGAACTTTGAAAAATCAAGAGAATGTAACTGTGAAAAGGTAAAACACGATAAAACACTACTGAAATATACCAACTCTTGCATTTCAAAGAAAGAAATTCAAAATGAACTTTGAAAAATTAAGAGAATGTAACTGTGACAAGGTAAACCACGACAAAACACTACTGAAATATTCCAACTCTTGCATTTCAGGGAAAAATATCCAAAATGAACTTTGAAAAATCAATAGAATGTAATTGTGACAAGGTAAACCACGACAAAACACTACTGAAATATTCCAACTCTTGCATTTCAAGGAAAGAAATTCAAAATGAAATTTGAAAAATCATGAGAATGTAAGTGTGACAAGGTAAAACACGGCAAAACACTGCTGAAATATACCAACTCTTGCATTTCAACGAAAGAAATTCAAAATGACATTTGAAAAATTAAGAGAATGTAAGTGTGACATGGTAAACCACGACAAAACACTACTGAAATATTCCAACTCTTGAATTTCAACGAAAGAAATCCAAAATGAACTTTGAAACATCATGTGACTTTAATTGTAATAACATAAATCACGGAAAGACACTACTGAAATATTCTAACTTTTGCATTTTAATGACAAAAATCCAAAGTGAAGTTTAAAAGATCAAGAGAATGTAATTGTGAAAATGTGAATGACGATAAAACACTACCGAAATATTCCAAGTCTTGCATTTCACGAAAAAAATTGAAAATGAACTTTGAAAAATCAAGAACTTGTAACACTGATATGATAAACCATGCCAAAACAGTACTGAAATATTCCAACTTGTATTTCACGAAATAAATTCAAAATGAACTTCGAAAAATCAAGAGAATGTAACTGTGACAAGGTAAAGCACAACAAAACACTACTGAAATAATCCAGCTCTTGCATTTCAATGAATGAAATTCAAAATGAATATTGAAAAATCATGAGAATGTAACTGTGACAAGTTAAAACACGACAAAACAGTACTTAAATATCCCAACTCTTGCATCTCAACGAAAGAAATTCAAAATGAACTTTGAAAAATTAAGAGAATGTAACTGTAACATGGAAGAAACTTTCATTGAAATGTAACTTTTGCATTTCAATGAAAGAAATGCAAAATGAACTTTGAAAAATCAAATAAATCACTGTGACATGGTAAACCATGACTAAACACTACTGAAATATTCAAACTCTTGCTTTTCTTCGATATAAATCCAAAAATGAACTTTGAAAAATCGAGAGAATGTAACTGTGACAAGGTAAATCACGACAAAACATTACTGAAATATTCCAACTCTTGCAGTTCAAGGTAAGAAATCCAATATGAACTTTGAAAAATCAAGAGAATGTAACTGTGCCAAGTTAAACCATAACAAAACACTACTGAAATATTCCAACTCTCGCATTTCAACGATAGAAATCAACAAATGAACTTTGAAAAATTAAGAGCATGTAATTGTGAAAAGATAAACCACGACAAAACACAAATGAATAATTCTAATTGTTGCATTTCAAGGAAAGAAATTCAAAATTAACTTCGAATGATCAATAGAATGTAATTTTGAAAAGGTGAATCACGATAAAACACTATTTAAATATTGCAAGTCATGCATTTCACGAACTTTGAAAAATCAAAAGCATATAGCAGTGATTTGGTAAACCATGCCAAAACACTTCTGAAATATTCCAACTCTTGCATTTCAAGGAAAGAAATCAAAATTGAACTTTGAAAAATCATGAGAATGTAACTGTGACAAGGTAAACCACAACAAAACTACTTAAATATTCCAAATATTGCATAACATGAAAGAAATTCAAAATGAACTTTGAAAAATCAAGATAATGTAACTGTGACATATTAAACCACGACATAACACTACTGAAATATTACAACTCTTGCATTTCACGAAAGAAATTAAAAATGAACTTTGAAAAATCAAGTGGATGTAACTTTGACAAGGTAAAGAACAACAAAACACTACTGAAATATTCCAACTCTTGCATTTCAACGAAAGAAATCCAAAAATGAACTTTGAAAAATCAAGAGAATGTAACTGTGACAAGGTAAACCACGACAAAACACTACTGAAATATTCAAACTTGCATTTCAAGGAAATAAATCCAAATTGAACTTTGAAAGATCAAGAGAATGTAAATTTGACAAGGTAAACAACGACAACACACTACTGAAATTTTCCAACTCTTTCATTTCAATGAAAGAAGTTCAAAATGAACTTTGAAAAATTAAGAAAATATATCTGTGACAAGGTAAACCACGACAAAACACTACTGAAATAGTCCAACTCTTGCAGTTCAAGGAAAGAAAACCAAAATGAACTTTGAAAGATTAATAGAATGTAATTGTGAAAAGGTAAACCCCGATAAAACACTACTGAATTATTCCAACTCTCGCATTTCACGAAAGAAATTCAAAATGAACTTTGAAAAAGCAAGAGGATGTAACTGTGATATGGTAAACCATGCCAAAACACTACTGAAATATTCCAACTCTTGTATTTCACGAAATAAATTCAAAATGAACTTTGAAAAATCAAGAGAATGTAACTGTGACAAGGTAAAGCACAACAAAATACTTCTGAAAAATTCCAACTCTTGCATTTCAACGATATAAATCCAAAAATGAAATTTGAAAAATCAAGAGAATGTAACTTTGACAAGGTAAAACACGACAAAACACTACTGAAATATTCCAACTCTTGCATTTCAAGGAAAGAAATCCAAAATGAACTTTGAAAAATCAAGAGAATGTAACTGTGCCAAGGTAAACCATAACAAAACACTACTGAAATATTCCAACTCTTGCATTTCAACGATAGAAATCAAAAAATGAACTTTGAAAAATCAAGAGAATGTAACTGTGACTAGGTAAAACATGACAAAACACTACTGAAATATTCCAACTCTTGCATTTCAAGGAAAGAAATCCAAAATGAACTTTGAAAGATCAAGAGAATGTAATTGTGAAAAGGTAAACTACGATAAAACACTACTGAAATATTCCAACTCTTGCATTTCACGAAAGAAATCCAAAATGAACTTTGAAAAATCAAGAGCATGTAACAGTGATAGGGTAAACCATGCCAAAACACTACTGAAATATTCCAACTATGCATTTCACGAAATAAATTCAAAATGAACTTCGAAAAATCAAGAGAATGTAACTGTGACAAGGTAAACCACAACAAAACACTACTGAAATAATCCAACTCTTGCATTTCATTGAATGAAATCCAAAATGAACTTTGAAAAATCAAGAGAATGTAACTGTGACATGGTAAAACACGAAAAAACACTACTGAAATATTCCAACTCTTGCATTTCAACGAAAGAAATCCAAAATGAACTTTGAAAAATAAAGAGAATGTAACTGTGATAAGGTAAACCACGACAAAACACTACCGAAATAATCCATCTGTTGCATTTCATTGAAAGAAGTGCAAAATAAACGTTGAAAAATCAAATAAATAACTGTGACATGGTAAACCATGACTAAACACTACAGAAATATTCAAACTCTTGCATTTCTTCGATAGAAATCCAAAAATGAACTTTGAAAAATCTTGAGAATGTAACTGTTACAAGGTAAACCACGACAAAACATTACTGAAATATTCCAACTCTTGCATTTTAAGGAAAGAAATCCAAATTGAACTTTGAAAAATCAAGAGAATGTAACTGTGACAAGGTAAACAACTACAACACACTACTGAAATATTCCAACTCTTGCATTTCAACGAAAGAAATCCAAAATGAACTTTGAAAAATTAAGAGAATGTAACTGTAACATGGTAAACCACGACAAAACACTACTGAAATAATCCATTTCTTGCATTTCAATGAAAGAAGTGCAAAATAAACTTTGAAAAATCAAATAAATAACTGTGACATGGTAAACCATGACTAAACACTACAGAAATATTCAAACTCTTGCATTTCTTCGATAGAAATCCAAAAATGAACTTTGAAAAATCGTGAGAATGTAACTGTGACAAGGTAAACCACGACAAAACATTACTGAAATATTCCAACTCTTGCATTTTAAGGAAAGAAATCCAAAATGAACTTTGAAAAATCAAGAGAATGTAACTGTGCCAAGGTAAACAACTACAACACACTACTGAAATATTCCAACTCTTGCATTTCACGAAAGAAATCCAAAATGAACTTTGAAAAATCAAGAGCATGTAACAGTGATAGGGTAAACCATGCCAAAACACTACTGAAATATTCCAACTTGCATTTCACGAAATAAATTCAAAATGAACTTCGAAAAATCAAGAGAATGTAACTGTGACAAGGTAAAGCACAACAAAACACTACTGAAATAATTCAACTCTTGCATTTCAATGAAAGAAATTCAAAATGAACTTTGAAAAATCATGAGAATGTAACTGAGACATGGTAAAACACAAATAATCATTACTGAAATATTCGAACTCTTGCATTTCAACGTAAGAAATTCAAAATGAACTTTGAAAAATTGAAAGAATGTAACTGTGACAAGGTAAACCACGACATAACACTACCGAAATAATCCATCTGTTGCATTTCATTGAAAGAAATGCAAAATAAACGTTGAAAAATCAAATAAATAACTGTGACATGGTAAACCATGACTAAACACTACAGAAATATTCAAACTCTTGCATTTCTTCGATAGAAATCCAAAAATGAACTTTGAAAAATCGTGAGAATGTAACTGTGACAAGGTAAACCACGACAAAACATTACTGAAATATTCCAACTCTTGCATTTTAAGGAAAGAAATCCAAAATGAACTTTGAAAAATCAAGAGAATGTAACTGTGCCAAGGTAAACCATAACAAAACACTACTGAAATATTTCAAAACTCTCATTTCAACGATAGAAATCAACAAATGAAATTTGAAAAATCAAGAGAATGTAACTGTGACAAGGTAAACCATGACAAAACACTACTGAAATATTCCAACTCTTGCATTTCAAGGAAAGAAATCCAAAATGAACTTTGAAAAATCAAGAGATTGTAATTGTGACATTTTAAACCACGACAAAACACTACTGAAATATTCCAACTCTTGCATTTCAAGGAAAGAAATCCAAAATGAACTTTGAAAGATCAAGAGAATGTAATTGTGAAAAGGTAAACCATGATAAAACACTATTGAAATATTGCAACTCTTGCATTTCACGAACTTTGAAAAATCAAAAGCATATAGCAGTGATTTGGTAAACCATGCCAAAACACATCTGAAATATTCCAACTCTTGCTTTTTAAGTAATTAAATTCAAAATTAAATTTGAAAATTAAAGATGTTTTAGTTATGAAAAGGAAAACCACGATCAGAAACTATTGAAAAATTCAATATGTTTAATATCAGTACAGAAATTAAAAATGAACTTTGAAAAATCAAGAAATTGTAACCGTGATATAGTAAACCACGCCAAAACACTACTGAAATATTTCAACTCTTGCATTTAACGAAAGAAATTCAAAATGAACTTTGGAAATTCAAGGGAATGTAACTTTGACAAGGTAAAGAACACCAAAACACTACTGAAATATTCCAACTCTAGCATTTCAACGAAAGAAACCCGAAAATGAACTTTGAAAAATCAAGAGAATGTAACTGTGACAAGGTAAAACACGACAAAACACTACTTAAATAATCAAAATCTTTCATTTCTAGGAAAAAAATCCAAATTGAACTTTGAAAAATCAAGAGAATGTAACTTTGACAAGTTAAACAACTACAAAACACTACTGAAATATACCAACTCTTGCATTTCAACGAAAGAAATCAAAAATTAACTTTTAAAAATCAAGAGAATGTAACTATGACAAGGTAAACCGCGATAAAACACCACTGAAATATTCCAACTCTTCCATTTCAAGGAAAGAAATCCAACATGAACTTTGAAACATAAAGAAAATGTAACTGTGATAAGGTGAAGCACAACAAGACACTTCTGAAATATTTAAACTCTTACATTTCACGAAAGAAATTCAAAATGAAATTTGGAAAATCAAGAGAATGTAGCTGTGACAAGGTAAACCACTACAAAATATATTCTAACTCTTGCATTTCATGGAAAAAATCCAAATTTAACTTTGAAAAATCAAGAGAATGTAACTGTGACAAGGTAAACCACGACAAAACACTAATGAAATATTCCAACTCATGTATTTCATGAAAGAAATTCAAAATGAACTTTGAAACATCAAGAGAATGTAATTGTGAAAAGGCAAACCATGATAAAACACTACTGAAATATTGTAACTCTTGCATTTCACGAACTTTGAAAAATCAAAAGCATATAGCAGTGATTTGGTAAACCATACCAAAACACAACTGAAATATTCCAACTCTTGCATTTCAAGGAATGAAATCCAAATTGAACTTTGAATAATCAAGAGAATGTAACTATGACAAGGTAAACCACGACAAAACACTACTGAAATATTCCAACTCTTGTATTTCAGGAAACAAATTCAAAATGAACTTTGAAAAATCAATAGAATGTAACTGTGACATAGTAAATCACGACAAAACACTACTGAAATAATTCAACTCTTGCATTTCACGAAAGAAATTCAAAATGAACTTTGGAAATTCAAGGGAATGTAACTTTGACAAGGTAAAAAACAACAAAACACTACTGAAATATTCCAACTCTAGCATTTCAACGAAAGAAACCCAAAAATGAACTTTGAAAAATCAAGAGAATGTAACTGTGACAAGATAAACCACGATAAAACACTACTGAAATATTCCAACTCTTGCATTTCAACGACAGAAATCAAAAAGGAACTTTGAAACATAAAGAGAATGTAACTGTGATAAGGTAAAGCACAACAAGACACTACTAAAATATTCCAACTCTTACATTTCACGAAAGAAATTCAAAATGAAATTTGAAAAATCAAGAGAATGTAGCTGCGACAAGGTAAACCGCTACAAAATATATTCCAACTCTTGCATTTCAAGGAAAAAAAATCCAAATTTAACTTTGAAAAATCAAGAGAATGTAACTTTGACATAGTAAACCACGACAAAACACTACTGAAATATTCCATTTCTTGCATTTCAACGAAAGAAATTCAAAATGAACTTTGAAGAATTAAGAGAATGTAACTGTGACATGGTAAACCACGACGAAACACTACTGAAATAATCCAACTCTTGCATTTCAATGAAAGAAATTCAAAATGAACTTTGGAAAATCAAATATTTAACTGTGACATGGTAAACCATTAATAAACACTACTGAAATATTCCAACTCTTACATTTCACGAAAGAAATTCAAAATGAAATTTGAAAAATCAAGAGAATGTAGCTGCGACAAGGTAAACCGCTACAAAATATATTCCAACTCTTGCATTTCAAGGAAAAAAAATCCAAATTTAACTTTAAAAATCAAGAGAATGTAAAGGTGACATTGTAAACAACGAAAAAACACAACTGAAATGTTCCAACTCTTGCATTTCAAGAAAAGAAAACTAAAATTAACTTCGAAAAATAAAGAGAATGTAACTGTGACAAGATAAACCGAGACAAAAAACTACTGAAATACTCCAACTCTTCCATTTCAATGAAAGAAATCCAACTTTAACTTTGAAACATAAAGAAAATGTAACTGTGATAAGGTGAAGCACAACAAGACACTTCTGAAATATTCCAACTCTTACATTTCACGAAAGAAATTCAAAATGAAATTTGAAAAATCAAGAAAATGTAGCTGTGAAAAAGTAAACCGCTACAAAATATATTCCAACTCTTGCATTTCAAGGAAAAAAATCCAAATTTAACTTTGAAAAATCAAGAGAATATAACTGTGACATAGTAAACCACGACAAAACACTACTGAAATATTCCAACTCTTGCATTTCAACGAAAGAAATCCAAAATGAACTTTGAAACATAAAGAGAATGAAGCTGTGATAAGGTAAAGCACAACAAGACACCACTGAAATATTCCAACTCCTACATTTCACGAAAGAAATTCAAAATGAAATTTCAAAAATCAAGGGAATGTAACTGTGACAAGGTAAACCACTACAAAACACTACTGAAATATTCCAACTCTTGCATTTCAAGGGAAGAAATCCAAAATGAACTTTGAAAAATCAAGAGAATATAACTGTGACAAGATAAACAACTACAAATCGCTACTGAAATATTCCAACTCTTGTATTTCATGAAAGAAATTCAAAATGAACTTTAAAAAATCAAGAGAATGTAACTGTGACATAGTAAACCACGACAAAACGCAACTGAAATATTCCAACTCTTGCATTTCACGAAAGAAATTCAAAATGAACTTTGAAAAATCAAGAGAATGTAACTTTGACAAGGTAAAGCACAACAAAACACAACTGAAATATTCCCGGTCTTGCATTTCAATGATAGAAATCCAAAATGAACTTTGAAAAATCAAGAGAATGTAACTATGATATGGTAAACCACGACAAAACGCTACTGAAATATTCCAACTCTTGCATTTCACGAAAGAAATTAAAAATGAACTTTGAAAAATCAGGAGAATGTAATTGTGACAAGGTAAAGTACAACAAAACACTACTCAAATAATCCAACTCTTGCATTTCAATGAATGAAATTCAAAATGAACTTTGAAAAATCATGAGAATGTAACTGTGACAAGGTAAAACACGACAAAACACTACTGAAATATTCCAACTCTTGCATTTCAACGAAAGAAATTCAAAATGAACTTTGAAAAATTGAGAGAATGTAACTGTGACTTAGTAAACCATGACTAAACACTTCTGAAATATTCCAACTCTTGCATTTCAACGATAGAAATCTAAAAATGAACTTTGAAAAATGGAGAGAATGTAACTGTGACAAGGTAAACCACGACAAAACATTACTGAAATATTCCAACTCTTGCATTTTAAGGAAAGAAATCAAAAATGAACTTTGAAAAATCTAGAGAATGTAACTGTGACATGGTAAACCATAACAAAACACTACTGAAATATTCCAACTCTTGCATTTCAACGATAGAAATCAACAAATGAACTTTGAAAAATCAAGAGAATGTAACTGTGACATGGTAAACCATGACAAGACACTACTGAAATATTCCAACTCTTGCATTTCAAGGAAAGAAATCCAAAATGAACTTTGAAAGATCAAGAGAATGTAATTATGAAAAGGTAAACCACGATAAAACACTACTGAAATATTACAACTCTTGCATTTCAAGGAAAGAAATTCAAAATCAACTTTGAAAAATCAAGAGCATGTAACTGTGATATGGTAAACCATGCCAAAACACTACTGAAATATTCCAACTCATGCATTTCACGAAAGAAATTCAAAATGAACTTTGAAAAATCAAGAGAATGTAACTGTGATAAGGTAAAGCACAACAAAACACTACAAAAAATAATCCAACTCTTGGATTTCAATGAATAAAATTCAAAATTAACTTTGAAAAATCATGAGAATGTAACTGTGACAAGGTAAAACACGACAAAACACTACTGAAATATTCCAGCTCTTGCATTTCAACGAAAGAAATTCAAAATGAACTTTGAATAATTAAGAGAATGTAACTGTGACATGGTAAACCACGACGAAACACTACTGAAATAATCCAACTCTTGCATTTCAATGAAAGAAATTCAAAATGAACTTTGGAAAATCAAATATTTAACTGTGACATGGTAAACCATTACTAAACACTACTGAAATATTCAAACTCTTGCATTTCTTCGATAGAAATCCAAAAACGAACTTTGAAAAATCGAGAGAATGTAACTGTGACAAGGTAAACCACGACAAAACATTACCGAAATATTCCAACTCTTGCATTTCAAGGAAAGAAATCCGAAATGAACTTTGAAAAATCAAGAGAATGTAACTGTGCCAAGGTAAATCATAACAAAATACTAACTGAAATATTCCAACTCTTGCATTTCAACGATAGAAATCAACAAATGAACTTTGAAAAATCAAGAGAATGTAACTGTGACAAGGTAAACCATGACGAAACACTACTGAAATATTCCAATTCTTGCATTTCAAGGAAAGAAATCCAAAATCAAGAGCATTTAACAGTGATATGGTAAACCACGCCAAAACACTACTGAAAAATTCCAACTCTTGCATTTCACGAAAGAAATTCAAAATGAACTTTGAAAAATCAAAAGAATGTAACTGTGACATAGTAAACAATGACAAAACACTACTGAAATATTCCAACTCTTGCATTTCACGAAAGAAATTCAAAATGAACTTTGAAAATCAAGGGAATGTAACTTTGACAAGGTAAAGAACAACAAAACACTACTGAAATATTCCAACTCTAGCATTTCAACCAAAGATATCCAAAAATGAACTTTGAAAAAAACAAGAGAATGTAACTGTGACAAGGTAAACCACGACAAAACACTACTGAAATATTCAAACTCTTGCATTTCAAGGAAAGAAATCCAAAATGAACTTTGAAAAATCAAGAGAATGTAACTGTGACAAGGTAAACAACTACAAAACACTACTGAAATATTCCAACTCTTGCATTTCAACGAAAAATATCCAAAATGAACTTTGAAAAATCAAGAGAAATTAACTGTGACAAGGTAAACCACGATAAAACACTACTGAAATATTCCAACTCTTGCATTTCAATGAAAGAAATCCAAAATGAACTTTGAAACATAAAGAGAATGTAACTGTGACAAGGTAAACCATGACAAAACACTACAACATTTCAACTCTTGCATTTCAATGAAAGAAATTCAAAATGAACTTTGAAAAATCAAATATGTAAATCTGACATGGTAAACCATGACTAAACACTACTGAAATATTCAAACTCTTGCATTTCTTCAATAAAAATCCAAAAATGAACTTTGAAAAATTGAGAGAATGTAACTGTGACAAGGTAAACCACGACAAAACATTACTGAAATATTCCAACTCTTGCATTTCACGAACGAAATTCAAAATGAACTTTGAAAAATCAAGAGCATGTAACAGTGATATGGTAAAGTATGCCAAAACACTACTGAAATATTCCAACTCTTGCATTTCACGAAAGAAATTCAAAAATCAACTTTGGAAAAATCAAGAGAATGTAACTCTGACAAGGTAAAGCACAACAAAACACTACTGAAATATTCCAACTCTTACATTTCAATGAAAGAAATTCAAAATGAACTTGGAAAAATCAAGAGAATGTAACAGTGACAAGATAAACCGCTACAAAACATATTCCAACTCTTGCATTTCAAGGAATGAAATCCAAATTGAACTTTGGATAATTAAGAGAATGTAAATGTGACAAGGTAAACCACTACAAAACACTACTGAAATATTCCAACTCTTGTATTTCATGAAAGAAATTCAAAAATGAACTTTGAAAAATCAAGAGAATGTAACTGTGACATAGTAAACCACGACAAAACACTACTGAAATATTCCAACTCTTGCATTTCATGAAAGAAATTCAAAATGAACTTTGAAAAAACAAGGGAATGTAATTTTGACAAGGTAAAGAACAACAAAACACTACTGAAATATTCCAACTCTCGCATTTCAACAAAAGAAATCCAAAAATGAACTTCGAAAAATCAAGAGAATGTGTCTGTGAAAAGGTGAACGACGACAACATACTACTGGAATATTCCAACTCTTTTATTTCAAGGAAAGAAATCCAAAATTAACTTTGAAAAATCAAGAAAATGTAACTGTGACAAGGTAAAGCACAACAAAACACTACTGAAATAATCCAACTCTTGCATTTCAATGAATGAAATTCAAAATGAACTTTGAAAAATCATGAGAATGTAACTGTGACAAGGTAAAACACGACAAAACACTACTGAAATATTCCAACTCTCGCATTTCAACGAAAGAAATCCAAAAAATGAACTTCGAAAAATCAAGAGAATGTGTCTGTGAAAAGGTGAACCACGACAACATACTACTGAAATATTCCAACTCTTTTATTTCAACGAAAGAAATTCAAGATGAACTTTGAAAAATTAAGAGAATGTAACTGTGACATGGTAAACCATGACAAAACACAACTGAAATAATCTAACTCTTGCATTTCAATGAAAGAAATTCAAAATAAACTTTGAAAAATCAAATATGTAACTCTGACATGGTAAACCATGACTAAACACTACTGAAATATTCAAACTCTTGCATTTCTTCGATAGAAATCCAAAAATGAACTTTGAAATATCAAGAGGATGTAACTGTGACAAGGTAAACCACGACAAAACACTACAGAAATATTCCAACTCTTGCATTTCAAGGAAATAAATCCAAAATGAAACTTTGAAAAATTAAGAAAATGTAGTTGTTACAACGTAAACGATAACGAAATACTACTGAAATATTACAACTCTTGCATTTCCATGATATAAATCAAAAAATGAACTGTGAAAAATCAAGAGAATGTAACTGTGACAAAGTAAACCATGACAAAACACTACTGAAATATTCCAACTCTTCCATTTCAAGGAAATAAATCCAAAATGAACTTTGAAAAATCAAGAGAATGTAACTGTGACAAGGTAACTCACAACAAAACACTACTGAAATATTCCAACTCTTACTTTTCAATGACAGAAATTCAAAATGATCTTTGAAAAATCAAGAGAATGTAACTGTGACAAGCTAAACCGCTACAAAACATATTCCAACTCTTGCATTTCAAGGATAGAAATCCAAATTGAACTTTGGATAATTAAGAGAATGTAAATGTGACAAGGTAAACCACGACAAAACACTACTGAAATATTCCAACTCTTGTATTTCATGAAAGAAATTCAAAAATGAACTTTTAAAAATAAAGAGAATGTAACTGTGACATAGTTAACCACGACAAAACACTACTGAAATATTCCAACTCTTGCATTTCATGAAAGAAATTCAAAATGAACTTTGAAAAATCAAGGGAATGTAACTTTGACAAGGTAAAGAACAACAAAACACTACTGAAATATTCCAACTCTTGCATTTCAACGAAAGAAATCCAAAAATGAACTTCGAAAAATCAAGAGAATGTAACTGTGACAAGGTAAACCTCGACAGAACACTACTGAAATATTCAAACTCTTGCATTTCAAGGAAAGAAATCGAAAATTAACTTTAAAAAATGAAGAGAATGTAACTATTACAAGGTAAACAACTACAAAACACTACTGAAATATTCCAACTCTTGCATTTCAACGAAAAAAATCCAAAATGAACTTTTAAAAATCAAGAGAATGTAACTGTGACAATTTAAACCACGATAAAACACTACTGAAATATTCCAACTATTGCATTTCAATGAAAGAAATCCAAAATGATCTTTGAAACATAAAGAGAATGTAACTGTGATAAGGTAAAGCACAACAAGACACTACTAAAATATTCCAACTCTTACATTCCACGAATGAAATTCAAAATGAACTTCGAAAAATCAAGAGAAT
Source organism: Artemia sp. Qi Xiang Cuo (assembly GCF_049724085.1). NCBI lineage: Eukaryota > Metazoa > Arthropoda > Branchiopoda > Anostraca > Artemiidae > Artemia > Artemia sp. Qi Xiang Cuo. The sequence continues at coordinate 25,524,773 of NC_142797.1, read as the reverse complement.
GTAACTGTGACAAGGTAAACCACGACAACACACTACTGAAATATTCCAGATCTTGCATTTCAGGGAAAGAAATCCAAAATTAAATTTGAAAAATCAAGAGAATGTAACTGTGACAAGGTAAACCACTACAAAACTTATTCCAACTCTTGCATTTCAAGGAAAGAAATCCAAATTTAACTTTGAAAAATCAAGAGAATGTAACTGTGACAAGGTAAACCACGACAAAACACTACTGAAATATTCCAACTTACGTATTGCATGAAAGAAATTCAAAATAAACTTTGAAAAATCAAGAGAATGTAACTGTGACTTGGTAAACCATGACTAAACACTACTGAAATATTCCAACTCTTGCATTTCAACAATAGAAATCCAAAAATGAACTTTGAAAAATCGAGAAAATGTAACTGTGACAAGGTAAACCACGACAAAACATTACCGAAATATTCCAACTCTTGCATTTCAAGGAAAGAAATCCAAAATGAACTTTGAAAAATCAAGAGAATGTAGCTGTGACATGGTAAACCACGACAAAACTCTACTGAAATAATCCAACTCTTGCATTTCAATGAAAGAAATTCAAAATCGAGAGAATGTCACTGTGACAAGGTAAACCACGACAAAACATTACTGAAATAATCCAACTCTTGCATTTCAATGAAAGAAATTCAAAATGAACTTTGAAAAATCAAATATGTAACTCTGACATGGTAAACCATGACTAAACACTACTGAAATATTCAAACTCTTGCATTTCTTCAATAAAAATCCAAAAATGAACTTTGAAAAATTGAGAGAATGTAACTGTGACAAGGTAAACCACGACAAAACACTACTGAAATATTCGAACTCTTGCATTTCAAGGAAAGAAATTGAAAATGAACTTTGAAAAATCAAGAGAAATTAACTGTGACAAGGTAAACCACGATAAAACACTACTGAAATATACCAACTCTTGCATTTCAATAAAAGAAATCCAAAATGAACTTTGAAACATAAAGAGAATGTAACTGTGATAAGGTAAACCACGACAAGACACTACTGAAATATTCCAACCCTTGCATTTCAAGGAAATAAATTCAAAATGAACTTCTAAAAATCATTAGAATTTAAGTTTGACACGGTAAACCAAAAACATACACAACAGTAATATTAAAATCCTTGCATTACGGTTAAAGATATCCAAAATTAAATTCGAATAATCTAGAGACTGTATCTGTGATTTGGTCAACACTAAACAAACCGACGTGACCTAATCAAACCCATACAATTCAGCAAAACAAATTCAAATGAACTTTGAAAAATAAAGAAATATAACTGTGACATGGTAAACCATGACAAAACACTACTGAAATAATCCAACTCTTGCATTTCAACGAAAGAAATTCAAAATGAACTTTGAAAAATTAAGAGAATGTAACTGTGATATGGTAAACCACGACAAAACACTACTGAAATAATCCAACTCTTGCATTTAAATGAAAGAAATTCAAAATGAACTTTGAAAAATCAAAAATGTAAACCATGACAAATATGTATGTAAATATGTGTAAATATGTAAACCATGACAAAACACTACTGAAATATTCCAACTCTTGCATTTCACGAACAAAATTCATAACGAACTTTGAATAATCAAGAGCATGTAACTGTGATATGGTAAACCATGCCAAAACACTACTGAAATATTCCAACTCTTGCATTTCACGAAATAAATTCAAAAATAAACTTTGAAAAATCAAGAGAATGTAACTGTGACAAGGTAAAGCACAACAAAACACTGCTGAAATATTCCAACTCTTGCATTTCAATGAAAGAAATTCAAAATGAACTTTGAAAATCAAGAGAATGTAACTGTGACAAGGTAAACCACTACAAAACATATTCCAACTCTTGCATTTCAAGGAAAGAAATCCAAATTAAACTTTAAATAATTAAGAGAATGTAAATGTGACAAGGTAAACTACGACAAAACACTACTGAAATATTCCAACTCTTGTGTTTCATGAAAGAAATTCAAAAATGAACTTTGAAAAATCAAGAGAATATAACTGTGACATAGTAAATCACGACAAAACACTACTGAAATATTCCAACTCTTGCATTTCATGAAAGAAATTCAAAATGAACTTTGAAAAATCAAGGGAATGTAACTTTGACAAGGTAAAGATCAACAAAACACTACTGAAATATTCCAACTCTCGCATTTCAACGAAAGAAATCCAAAAATGAACTTCAAAAAATCAAGAGAATGTAATTGCGACAAGGTAAACCACGACTAAACACTACTGAAATATTTCAATTCTTGAATTTCAACGAAATAAATCCAAAATGAACTTTAAAAAATCAAGAGAATGTAAATGTGACAAGTTAAACCACGATAAAACACTACTGAAATATTCCAACTCTTGCATTTCAATGAAAGAAATCCAAAAGGAACTTTGAAACATAAAGAGAATTTAACTGTGATAAGGTGAAGCACAACAAGATACTACTGAAATATTCCAACTCTTACATTTCACGAAAGAAATTCAAAATGAAATTTGAAAAATCAAGAGAATGTAACTGTGACAAGGTAAATCACTACAACATACTACTGAAATATTCCAGCTCTTGTATTTAAAGGAAAGAAATCCAAAATGAAATATGAAAAATTATTTGAAAAAAAACTACGTTTTCTAAAGAGTTAAAAAGGCTGAGTTACAAGGTCGAACCTTAAAACGTACAAGGATTAGGAGGCACAGTTGGGGGGCTGCCGCCCCCCAAAACCCCCACTTTCGCAGCCTGTAAATAAATAAAAAAAGTTTTTTAAAGTGAAAGTAAGAAGCGACATTAAATCTTAAAACGATCAGAAATTATTCCGTATATGAAAGTGGCTGTGCCCTCCTCAACGCCTCGCTCTTTACGCTAAAGTTTGACTTTCTCACAACTCTTTTTTTAAACAATAAAAACTTTAGCGTAAAGAGCGAGGCGTTGAGGAGGGCACAGCCCCTTTCATATACGGAATAATTTCTGATCGTTTTAAGATTTAATGTCGCTCCTTACTTTCACTTTAAAAGACTTTTCTTATTTATTTACAGGCTGTGAGAGCGGGGGTTTGGGGGCGGCAGCCCCAACTGTGCCTCCTAATCCCTCTAAGTTTTAAGGTTCGACCTTGTAACTCAGCCTCTTTAACTCTTTAGAAAACATATTTTTTTTCAAATAATTTCTGCACGTTTTTGTACAGTTTATTACTCAAGGGTCGACCTTGTAACTCAGCCTCTCTAACTCCTTAGAAAACGTAATTTTTTTCAAATAATTTAAAAAAGAAACTGAGTTTCTTTTTAAGTTTAAATTCAGTATATAAAAAATTTGCTCTGACAGTGAAACGAACCCGGGTTTTCCGCCTGACAGTCTGGATTATCAATCGATGGACTAAACAAACACAATTGTAATTGTTGTTTAGTAACTGGAAGCTATTTTCGATGCAAGCTAATTCCCACGACACTGGATATTTGGTTTTTGGAAAACAGGGAAGGAGTGATCAGATTGAGCTGAAATAAGGTCCCAGGCCCAAGGAAAGCTTATCCTTTAAATTTCAGCCCGATCAGACAACGTTAAAGGGGGGTTGTGGTGGGAAAAATTAGCATGAGCTAATATAGGAAAACAAGGTTTTTCGTAAATGTAAATTCGGGGGATAATTTTTTCGGTTTGAAAATATCAAAAGGCCCTATCAGGTCAAATTATGCTTCGAATGAGTCCTCATTCAACTGGATCCGTTGCCAACTGTGGCCTGTAGGCGTGGCTAAGAAAAAAATATGAATTTTAAGTGGCTATATTTGGTTTTTTGAAAACCGGGAAGGAGTGATCGGATTGAGCTGAAATTTCAAGAATAAGCTTCCAGGCCCTAGGAAAGCTTAACCTCTAAATTTCAGCCCAATCGGACAACGTTAAAGGGGGGCTGTGGTGGGAGGGTCCAAACTTCCGGCCCAGTTTACCCCATGAAGATAAAGTCGGAGGAAGATGAAATTTTGCAAGTTTCTTAGTTTGAGCTTGGGCTACAAAATGCGATTACTGCCGTCTCTCTGCGACCTCTAGGACCTGAAATCGCTTAACATTGTGCTGGGTCGCCTCTTTATAGAGGCATAAGTGTCCCTCCTTGATCAAGAGAATGTAACTGTGACAAGGTAAACCACTACAAAACATATTCCAACTCTTGCATTTCAAGGAAAGAAATCCAAATTGAACTTTGAAAAATCATGAGAATTTAACTGTGAAAAGGTAAACCACAATAAAACTACTGAAATATTCCAACTCTTGTATTTCATGAAAGAAATTCAAAATGAACTTTGAAAAATCAAGAGAATGTAACTGTGACATAGTAAACCACGACAAAACACTACTGAAATATTCCAACTCTTGCATTTCAACGAAAGAAATCCAAAATGAACTTTGAAACATAAAGAGAATATAACTGTGATAAGGTAAAGCACAACAAGACACTACTGAAATATTCCTACTCTTACATTTCAGGAAAGAAATTCAAAATGAAATTTGAAAAATCAAGAGAATGTAACTGTGACAAGGTAAACCACGACAACACACTACTGAAATATTCCAACTCTTGCATTTCAAGGAAAAAATCCAAAATAAACTTTGAAAAATCAAGAGAATGTAACTGTGACAAGGTAAACCACTACAAAACGCTACGGAAATATTCCAACTCTTGTATTTCATGAAAGAAATTCAAAATGAACTTTAAAAATTAAGAAAATGTAACTGTGACACAGTAAACCACGACAAAACACTACTGAAATATTCCAACTCTTGCATTTCACGAAAGAAATTCAAAATGAACTTTGAAAAATCAAGAGAATGTAACTTTGACAAGGTAAAGCACAACAAATCACTACTGAAATATTCCAAGTCTTGCATTTCAACGATAGAAATCCGAAATGAACTTTGAAAAAATCAAGTGAATGTAGGTGTGATAAGGTAAACCACAACAAAACACTACTGAAATAATCCAACTCTTGCATTTCAATGAATGAAATTCAAAATGGACTTTGAAAAATCAAGAGAATGTAACTGTGACAAGGTAAACCACGACAAAACACTACTGAAATATTCCAACTCTTGCATTTCAAAGAAATAAATTCAAAATGAACTTTGAAAAATTAAGAGAATGTAACTGTGACTTGGTAAACCATGACTAAACACTACTGAAATATTTCAATTCTTGCATTTCAACGATAGAAATCCAAAATGAACTTTGAAAAATCAAGAGAATGTAACTGTGACATGGTAAACCACGACAAAACATTACTGAAATATTCCAACTCTTGCATTTCAAGGAAAGAAATCCAAAATGAACTTTGAAAAATCAAGAAAATGTAACTGTGACAAGGTAAATTACGACAAAACACTACTGAAATATTCCAACTCTTGCATTTCAATGAAAAAAATTCAAAATGAACTTGGAAAAATCAAATATGTAACTGTGACATGGTAAACCATGACTAAACACTACTGAAATATTCGAACTCTTGCATTTCTTCGATAGAAATCCAAAAATGAACTTTGAAAAATCAAGAGAATGTAAATATGACAAGGTAAACCACGACAAAACTTTACTGAAATATTCCAACTCTTGCATTTCAAGAAAAGAAATCCAAAATGAACTTTGAAAAATCAAGAGAATGTAATTGTGACATGGTAAAACACGACAAAACAATAATGAAATATTCAAAATCTTGAATTTCAAAGATGGAAATCAAAAAATAAAATTTGAAAAATCAAGAGAATGTAAATGTGACATGGTAAACCACGACGAAACTCTACTGAAATATCCAAACTCTTGTATTTCAAGAAAAGAAATCAAAAATTAACTTTGAAAAATCAAGAGAATGTAACTGTGTCAAGGTAAACAACTACAAAACACTACTGAAATATTCGAACTCTTGCATTTCATCGAAAGAAATCCAAAATGAACTTTGAAAAATCAAGAGAATGTAACTGTGACAAGGTAAACCACGACAACACACTACTGAAATATTCAATCTTTTGCGTTTCAATGAAAGAAAACCAAAATGAACTTTTAACAATCAAAGAATGTAGCTGTGACAAGGTAAACAACTACAAAACACTACTGAAAAATTCCAACTCTTGCATTTAAACGAAAGAAATCCAAAATGAACTTTGAAAAATCAAGAGAATGTAACTGTGACAAGGTAAACCACGACAAAACACTATTGAAATATTCCAACTCTTGCATTTCAATGAAAGAAATCCAAAATGAACTTTGAAACATAAAGAGAATGTAACTGTGATAAGGTAAACCACGACAACATACTACTGAAATATTCCAACTCTTGCATTTCATGGAAAGAAATCCAAAATGAACTTTGAAAAATCAAGAGAATGTGTCTGTGAAAAGGTAAACTATGACAACATACTACTGAAATATTCCAACTCTTTTATTTCAAGGAAAGAAATCCAAAATTAACTTTGAAAAATCAAGAAAATGTAACTGTGACAAGGTAAAGCACAACAAAACACTACTGAAATAATCCAACTCTTGCATTTCAATGAAAGAAATTCAAAATGAACTTTGAAAAATCATGAGAATGTAACTGTGAAAAGGTAAAACACGACAAAACACTACTGAAATAATCAAACTCTTGAATTTCAATGAAAGAAATCCAAAATGAACTTTGAAAAATTAAGAGAGTGTAACTGTGACAAGGTAAACCATGACAAAACACTACTGAAATAATCCAACTCTTGCATTTCAATGAAAGAAATTCAAAATGAACTTTGAAAAATCAAATATGTAACTCTAACATGGTAAACCATGACTAAACACTACTGAAATATTCAAACTCTTGCATTTCTTCGATAGAAATCCAAAAATGAACTTTGAAAAATTGAGAGGATGTAACTGTGACAAGGTAAACCACGACAAAACATTACTGAAATATTCCAACTCTTGCATTTCAAGGAAATAAATCCAAAATGAACTTTGAAAAATCAAGAGAATGTAACTGTGCCAAGGTAAACGATAACAAAATACTACTGAAATATTCCATCTCTTGCATTTCCACTATATAAATCAACAAATGAACTTTCAAAAATCAGGAGAATGTGACTGTGATAAGGTAAACCACGACAAAACACTACTGAAATATTCCAACTCTTGCATTTCAAGGAAAGAAATCCAAAATGAACTTTGAAAAATCAAGAGAATGTAACTGTGACAAGGGAAACCACGACAAAACACTACTGAAATATTCAAACTCTTGCATTTCAAGGAAAGAAATCCAAAATGAACTTTGAAAGATCAAGAGAATGTAATTGTGAAAATGTACTCCACGATAAAACACCATTGACATATTCCAACTCTTGCATTTCACGAAAGAAATTCATAATGAACTTTGAATAATCAAGAGCATGTAACTGTGATAAGGTAAAGTATGCCAAAACACTACTGAAATATTCTAACTCTTGCATTTCACGAAAGAAATTCAAAAATCAACTTTGAAAAATCAAGAGAATGTAACTCTGACAAGGTAAAGCACAACAAAACACTACTGAAATATTCCAACTCTTACATTTCAATGAAAGAAATTCAAAATGAACTTGGAAAAAACAAGAGAATGTAACAGTGACAAGCTAAACCGCTACAAAACATATTCCAACTCTTGCATTTCAAGGAAAGAAATCCAAATTGAACTTTGGATAATTAAGAGAATGTAAATGTGACAAGGTAAACCACGACAAAACACTACTGAAATATTCCAACTCTTTTATTTCATGAAAGAAATTCAAAAATGAACTTTGAAAAATCAAGAGAATGTAACTGTGACATAGTAAACCACGACAAAACACTACTGAAATATTCCAACTCTTGCATTTCATGAAAGAAATTCAAAATGAACTTTGAAAAAACAAGGGAATGTAACTTTGACAAGGTAAAGAACAACAAAACACTACTGAAATATTCCAACTCTCGCATTTCAACAAAAGAAATCCAAAAACGAACTTCGAAAAATCAAGAGAATGTGTCTGTGAAAAAGTGAACGACGACAACATACTACTGGAATATTCCAACTCTTTTATTTCAAGGAAAGAAATCCAAAATTAACTTTGAAAAATCAAGAGAATGTAACTGTGACAAGGTAAAGCACAACAAAACACTACTGAAATAATCCAACTCTTGCATTTCAATGAATGAAATTCAAAATGAACTTTGAAAAATCATGAGAATGTAACTGTGACAAGGTAAAACACGACAAAACACTACTGAAATATTCCAACTCTCGCATTTCAACGAAAGAAATCCAAAAATGAACTTCGAGAAATCAAGAGAATGTGTCTGTGAAAAGGTGAACCACGACAACATACTACTGAAATATTCCAACTCTTTTATTTTAACGAAAGAAATTCAAGATGAACTTTGAAAAATTAAGAGAATGTAACTGTGACATGGTAAACCATGACAAAACACAACTGAAATAATCCAACTCTTGCATTTCAATGAAAGAAATTCAAAATAAACTTTGTAAAATCAAATATGTAACTCTGACATGGTAAACCATGACTAAACACTCCTGAAATATTCAAACTCTTTCATTTCTTCGATAGAAATCCAAAAATGAACTTTGAAATATCAAGAGGATGTAACTGTGACAAGGTAAACCACGACAAAACACTACTGAAATATTCCAACTCTTGCATTTTAAGGAAAGAAATCCAAAATGAAACTTTGAAAAATCAAGAAAATGTAATTGTGACAAGGTAAACGATGACAAAATACTACTGAAATATTCCAACTCTTGCATTTCCACGATAGAAATCAACAAATGAACTTTGAAAAATCAAGAGAATGTAACTGTGACAAAGTAAACCATGACAAAACACTACTGAAATATTCCAACTCTTCCATTTCAAGAAAAGAAATCCAAAATGAACTTCGAAAAGTCAAGAGAATGTAACTCTGACAAGGTAAAGCACAACAAAACACTACTGAAATATTCCAACTCTTGCATTTCAATGAAAGAAATTCAAAATGAACTTTGAAAAATCAAGAGAATGTAACAGTGACAAGATAAACCGCTACAAAACATATTCCAACTCTTGCATTTCAAGGATAGAAATCCAAATTGAACTTTGGATAATTAAGAGAATGTAAATGTGACAAGGTAAACCACGACAAAACACTACTGAAATATTCCAACTCTTGTATTTCATGAAAGAAATTCAAAAATTAACTTTTAAAAATCAAGAGAATGTAACTGTGACATAGTAAACCACGACAAAACACTACTGAAATATTCCAACTCTTGCATTTCACGAAAGAAATTCAAAATGAACTTTGAAAAATCTAGACAATTTAACTTTTACAACGTAGAGCACAACAAAACACTACTGAAATATTCAAACTCTCGCATTTCAACGAAAGAAATCCAAAATGAACTTTGAAAAATCAAGAGAATGTACTTGTGACAAGGTAAACCACGACAAAACACTACTGAATTATTCAAACTCTTGCATTTCAATGAAAGAAATCGTAAATGAACTTTGAAAAATCAAGAGAATGTAACTGTGACAAGGTAAACCACGATAAAACACTACTGAAATATTCCAAATATTGCATTTCAATGAAAGAAATCCAAAATGATCTTTGAAACATAAAGAGAATGTAACTGTGATAAGGTGAAGCACAACAAGACACTACTGAAATATTCCAACTCTTACATTTCACGAAAGAAATTCAAAATGAAATTTGAAAAATCAAGAGAATGTAACTGTGACAAGGTAAACCACGACAACATACTACTGAAATATTCCAGCTCTTGCATTTCAGGGAAAGAAATCCAAAATGAAATTTGAAAAATCAAGAGATTGTAACTGTGACAAGGTAAACCACTACAAAATTTATTCTAACTCTTGAATTTCATGGAAAAAATCCAAATTGAACTTTGAAAAATCAAGAGAATGTAACTGTGACAAGGTAAACCACGATAAAACACTAATGCAATATTCCGACTCATGTATTTCATGAAAGAAATTCAAAATTAACTTTGAAAAATCAAGACAATGTAACTGTGACTTGGTAAACCATGACCAAACACTACTGAAATATTCCAACTCTTGCATTTCAACAATAGAAATCCAAAAATGAACTTTGAAGAATCAAGAGAATGTAACTGTGACAAGGTAAACCACGACAAAACTCTACTGAAATATTCCAACTCTTGCATTTCAATGAAAGAAATCCAAAATGAACTTTGAAAAATCAAGAGAATGTAACTGTGACATGGTAAACCATGACAAAACACTACTGAAATAATCCAACTCTTGCATTTCAATGAAAGAAATTAAAAATCGATAGAATGTCACTGTGACAAGGTAAACCACGACAAAACATTACTGAAATATTCCAACTCTTGCATTTCAAGGAAAGAAATCCAAAATGAACTTTGAAAAATCAAGAGAATGTAACTGTGCCAAGGAAAACCATAACAAAACACTACTGAAATATTCCAACTCTTGCATTTCAACGATTGGAATCAACAAATGAACTGTGAAAAATTTTGAGAATGCCACTGTCATAAGGTATAACATGTCGAAACACGACTGAAATATTCCATCTGATACAGTTCTGGGATAGATATTCACTTAAAAAGACAAAAAACCAGGCGACTGTAACAGGGGCAAGGTCAAAAATGATAAAACACTACTGAAATATTCCAACTCTTGCATATCAAGGAGAGAAATCCAAAATGAACTTTGAAAGATCAAGAGAATGTAATTGTGAAAAGGAAAACCATGATAAAACACTACTGAAATATTCCAACTCTTGCATTTCACGAACGAAACTCAAAATGAACTTTGAAAAATCAAGAGCATGTAACAATGATATGGTAAACCATGCAAACACACTAATGAATTATTCCAACTTTTGCATTTTACGAAAGAAATTCAAAAATCAACTTTAAAAATCAAGAGAATGTAACTCTGACAAGGTAAAGCACAACAAAACACTACTGAAATATTCCAACTTTTTCATTTCAATGAAAGAAATTCAAAATGAACTTTGAAAAATCAAGAGAATGTAACTGTGACAAGGTAAACCACTACAAAACATATTTCAACTCTTGCATTTCAACGAAAGAAATCCAAAATGAACTTTGAAACATAAAGAGAATATAACTGTGATAAGGTAAAGCACAACAAGACACTACTGAAATATTCCTACTCTTACATTTCACGAAAGAAATTCAAAAAGAAACTTGAAAAATCAATAAAAAGTAACTGTGACAAGTTAAACCACGACAACACACTAATGAAATATTCCAACTCTTGCATTTCAAGGAAAAGATCCAAAAAGAACATTGAAAAATCCATCAAATGTAAATGTGACAAGGTACACCACTACAAAACACTACTGAAATATTCCAACTCTTGTATTTCATGAAAGAAATTCAAAATGAACTATAAAAATTAAGAAAATGTAACTGTGACACAGTAAACCACGACAAAACACTACTGAAATATTCCAACTCTTGCATTTCACGAAAGAAATTCAAAATGAACTTTGAAAAATCAAGAGAATGTAACTTTGACAAGGTAAAGCACAACAAATCACTACTGAAATATTCCAAGTCTTGCATTTCAACGATAGAAATCCGAAATGAACTTTGAAAAAATCAAGTGAATGTAGGTGTGATAAGGTAAACCACAACAAAACACTACTGAAATAATCCAACTCTTGCATTTCAATGAATGAAATTCAAAATGGACTTTGAAAAATCATGAGAATGTAACTGTGACAAGGTAAAACACGACAAAACACTACTGAAATATTCCAACTCTTGCATTTCAAAGAAATAAATTCAAAATGAACTTTGAAAAATTAAGAGAATGTAACTGTGACTTGGTAAACCATGACTAAACACTACTGAAATATTTCAATTCTTGCATTTCAACGAAAGAAATCCAAAATGAACTTTGAAAAATCAAGAGAATGTAACTGTGACATGGTAAACCACGACAAAACATTACTGAAATATTCCAACTCTTGCATTTCAAGGAAAGAAATCCAAAATGAACTTTGAAAAATCAAGAAAATGTAACTGTGACAAGGTAAATTACGACAAAACACTACTGAAATATTCCAACTCTTGCATTTCAAGGAAAAAAATTCAAAATGAACTTTGAAAAATCAAATATGTAACTGTGACATGGTAAACCATGACTAAACACTACTGAAATATTCGAACTCTTGCATTTCTTCGATAGAAATCCAAAAATGAACTTTGAAAAATCGAGATATTGCAATTGTGACAATGTAAACCACAAAAAAACATTGCTGAAAAATTCAAACTCTTGAATTTCAAGAAAAGAAATCATAAATTAACTTTGAAAAATCTATAGAATTTAACTGTGACAAGGTAAATCACTATAAAATACTTCTGAAATATTCAAACTCTTGCATTTCACCGAATGAATTCCAAAAATGAAATTTGAAAAATCAAGAGAATGTAACTGTGAAAAGGTAAACCACGACAAAACACTACTGAAATATTCCAATTCTTGCATTTCAACGAAAGAAATCCAAAATGAACTTTGAAAAATCAAGAGAATGTAACTGTGACAAGGTAAACACGACAAAACACTACTGAAATATTCAAACTCTTGCATTTCAAGGAAATAAATCCAAAATGAAATTTGAAAAATCAAAGAATGTAGCTGTGACAAGGTAAACAACTACAAAACACTACTGAAATATTCCAACTCTTGCATTTAAACGAAAGAGATACCAAATGAACTTTGAAAAATGAACAGAATGTAACTGTGTCAAGGTAAAACACGATAATACACTATTGAAATATTCCAATTCTTGCATTTCAATGAAAGAAATCAAAAATGAACTTTGAAAAATAAAGAGAATGTAACTGTGATAAGGTAAACCACGACAACATACTACTGAAATATTCCAACTCTTGCATTTCATGGAAAGAAATCCAAAATGAACTTTGAAAAATCAAGAGAATGTGTCTGTGAAAAGGTAAACTATGACAACATACTACTGAAATATTCCAACTCTTGCATTTCAAGGAAAGAAATTCAAAATGAACTTTGAAAGATCAAGAGAATGTAAGTGTGGCACGGTAAAGCACCACAAAACACTACTGAAATAATCCAACTCTTGCATTTCAGTGAATGAAATTCAAAATGAACTTTGAAAAATCATGAGAATGTATCTGTGAAAAGGTAAAACACGACAACACACTACTGAAATAATCCAACTCTTGCATTTCAATGAAAGAAATCCAAAATGAACTTTGAAAAATCAAGAGAATGTAACTGTGACATGGTAAACCATGACAAAACACTACTGAAATAATCCAACTCTTGCATTTAAATGAAAGAAATTCAAAATGAACTTTGAAAAATCAAATATGTAACTCTAACATGGTAAACCATGACTAAACACTACTGAAATATTCAAACTCTTGCATTTCTTCGATAGAAATCCAAAAATGAACTTTGAAAAATTGAGAGGATGTAACTGTGACAAGGTAAACCACGACAAAACATTACTGAAATATTCCAACTCTTGCATTTCAAGGAAATAAATCCAAAATGAACTTTGAAAAATCAAGAGAATGTAACTGTGCCAAGGTAAACGATAACAAAATACTACTGAAATATTCCATCTCTTGCATTTCCACGATAGAAATCAACAAATGAACTTTGAAAAATCAAGAGAATGTAACTGTGACAAGGTAAACCATAACAAAACACTACTGAAATATTCCAACTCTTGCATTTAAACGAAAGAAATCCAAAATGAACTTTGAAAAATCAAGAGAATGTAACTGTGACAAGGTAAACCATGATAAAACACTATTGAAATATTCCAACTCTTGCATTTCAAGGAAATAAATCCAAAATGAACTTTGAAATATCAAGATAATGTAATTGTGAAAAGGTAAATCACGATAAAACACTACTGAAATATTCCAACTCTTGCATTTCACGAACGAAATTCAAAACGAACTTTGAAAAATCAATAGCATGTAACAGTGATATGGTAAAGTATGCCAAAACACTACTGAAATATTCTAACTCTTGCATTTCACGAAAGAAATTCAAAAATCAACTTTGAAAAATCAAGAGAATGTAACTCTGACAAGGTAAAGCACAACAAAACACTACTGAAATATTCCAACTCTTACATTTCAATGAAAGAAATTCAAAATGAACTTGGAAAAATCAAGAGAATGTAACAGTGACAAGCTAAACCGCTACAAAACATATTCCAACTCTTGCATTTCAAGGATAGAAATCCAAATTGAACTTTGGATAATTAAGAGAATGTAAATGTGACAAGGTAAACCACGACAAAACACTACTGAAATATTCCAACTCTTGTATTTCATGAAAGAAATTCAAAAATGAACTTTGAAAAATCAAGAGAATGTAACTGTGACATAGTTAACCACGACACAACACTACTGAAATATTCCAACTCTTGCATTTCATGAAAGAAATTCAAAATGAACTTTGAAAAATTAAGGGAATGTAACTTTGACAAGGTAAAGAACAACAAAACACTACTGAAATATTCCAACTCTCGCATTTCAACAAAAGAAATCCAAAAATGAACTTCGAAAAATCAAGAGAATGTGTCTGTGAAAAAGTGAACGACGACAACATACTACTGGAATATTCCAACTCTTTTATTTCAAGGAAAGAAATCCAAAATTAACTTTGAAAAATCAAGAGAATGTAATTGTGACAAGGTAAAGCACAACAAAACACTACTGAAATAATCCAACTCTTGCATTTCAATGAATGAAATTCAAAATGAACTTTGAAAAATCATGAGAATGTAACTGTGATAAGGTAAAACACGACAAAACACTACTGAAATATTCCAACTCTCGCATTTCAACGAAAGAAATCCAAAAATGAACTTCGAGAAATCAAGAGAATGTGTCTGTGAAAAGGTGAACCACGACAACATACTACTGAAATATTCCAACTCTTTTATTTTAACGAAAGAAATTCAAGATGAACTTTGAAAAATTAAGAGAATGTAACTGTGACATGGTAAACCATGACAAAACACAACTGAAATAATCCAACTCTTGCATTTCAATGAAAGAAATTCAAAATAAACTTTGTAAAATCAAATATGTAACTCTGACATGGTAAACCATGACTAAACACTACTGAAATATTCAAACTCTTGCATTTCTTCGATAAAAATCCAAAAATGAACTTTGAAAAATCGAGAGGATGTAACTGTGACAAGGTAAACCACGACAAAACATTACTGAAATATTCCAACTCTTGCATTTCAAGGAAATAAATCCAAAATGAACTTTGAAAAATTAAGAGAATGTAACTGTGCCAAGGTAAACCATAACAAAACACTACTGAAATATTCCATCTCTTGCATTTCCACGATAGAAATCAACAAATGAACTTTGAAAAATCAAGAGAATGTAACAGTGACAAAGTAAACCATGACAAAACACTACTGAAATATTCCAACTCTTGCATTTCTAGAAAAGAAATCCGAAATGAACTTTGAAAAATCAAGAGAATGTAACTCTGACAAGGTAAAGCACAACAAAACACTACTTAATTACTTCAACTCTTGCATTTCAATGAAAGAAATCCAAAATGAACTTTGAAAAGTCAAGAGAATGTAACTGTGACAAGATAAACCGCTACAAAACATATTCCAACTCTTGCATTTCAAGGAAAGAAATCCAAATTGAACTTTGGATAATTAAGAGAATGTAAATGTGACAAGGTAAACCACGACAAAACACTACTGAAATATTCCAACTCTTGTATTTCATGAAAGAAATTCAAAAATGAACTTTTAAAAATCAAGAGAATGTAACTGTGACATAGTTAACCACGACAAAACACTATTGAAATATTCCAACTCTTGCATTTCATGAAAGAAATTCAAAATGAACTTTGAAAAATCAAGGGAATGTAACTTTGACAAGGTAAAGAACAACAAAACACTACTGAAATATTCCAACTCTAGCATTTCAACGAAAGAAATCCAAAAATGAACTTCGAAAAATCAAGAGAATGTAACTGTGACAAGTTAAACCACGACAAAACACTACTGAAATATTCCAATTCTTGAATTTCAAGGAAAGAAATCGTAAATGAACTTTGAAAAATCAAGAGAATGTAACTGTGACAAGGTAAACCACGATAAAACACTACTGAAAAAATCAAACTCTTGCATTTCAATGAAAAAATTCCAAAACGAACTTTTAAAAATCAAGAGAATGTAATTGTCTCAAGGTAAACCACGACAAAACACTATTGAAATATTCCAACTATTGCATTTCAATGAAAGAAATCCAAAATGATCTTTGAAACATAAAGAGAATGTAACTGTGATAAGGTGAAGCACAACAAGACACTACTGAAATATTCCAACTCTTACATTTCACGAATGAAATTCAAAATGAAATTTGAAAAATCAAGAGAATGTAACTGTGACAAGGTAAACCACGACAACATACTACTGAAATATTCCATCTCTTGCATTTCAAGGAAAGAAATCAAAAAAGAACTTTGAAAAATCAAGAGATTGTAACTGTGACAAGGTAAACCACTACAAAACTTATTCCAACTCTTGCATTTCAAGGAAAGAAATCCAAATTGAACTTTGAAAAATCAAGAGAATGTAACTGTGACAAGGTAAACCACGATAAAACACTACTGAAATATTCCAACTTATGTATTTCATGAAAGAAATTCAAAATAAACTTTGAAAAATCAAGAGAATGTAACTGTGACTTGGTAAACCATGACTAAACACTACTGAAATATTCCAACTCTTGCATTTCAACAATAGAAATCCAAAAATGAACTTTGAAAAATCGAGAAAATGTAACTGTGACAAGGTAAACCACGACAAAACATTACCGAAATATTCCAACTCTTGCATTTCAACGAAAGAAATCCAAAATGAAATTTGAAAAATCAAGAGAATGTAACTGTGACATGGTAAACCATGACAAAACACTACTGAAATAATCCAACTCTTGCATTTCAATGAAAGAAATTAAAAATCGATAGAATGTCACTGTGACAAGGTAAACCACGACAAAACATTACTGAAATATTCCAACTCTTGCATTTCAAGGAAAGAAATCCAAAATGAACTTTGAAAAATCAAGAGAATGTAACTGTGCCAAGGAAAACCATAACAAAACACTACTGAAATATTCCAACTCTTGCATTTCAACGATTGGAATCAACAAATGAACTTCGAAAAATTATGATATTGTAGTTTCGCTAAGGTTAAAAATAACAAAACACCACTGAAATATTCCAACTATTACCTTTCAAGGAAAGGAACCCACATAGAACTCTGAAAAATCAAGATTATGGAACAGTGGCGAGATAAACAACGACAAAACGCTACTGAAATATTCCAACTCTTGCATATCAAGGAGAGAAATCCAAAATGAACTTTGAAAGATCAAGAGAATTTAATTGTGAAAAGGAAAACCATGATAAAACACTACTGAAATATTCCAACTCTTGCATTTCACGAACGAAACTCAAAATGAACTTTGAAAAATCAAGAGCATGTAACAATGATATGGTAAACCATGCAAACACACTAATGAAATATTCCAACTCTTGCATTTTACGAAAGAAATTCAAAAATCAACTTTAAAAATCAAGAGAATGTAACTCTGACAAGGTAAAGCACAACAAAACACTACTGAAATATTCCAACTTTTTCATTTCAATGAAAGAAATTCAAAATGAACTTTGAAAAATCAAGAGAATGTAACTGTGACAAGGTAAACCACTACAAAACATATTTCAACTCTTGCATTTCAAGGAAAGAAATCCAAATTGAACTTTGAATAATCAAGAGAATGTAACTGTGACAACTTAAACCCCAACAAAACACTACTGAAATGGTACAAATCGTTTAAAAATATTATTAAATACGAAATTATAATTTAAAAGTATTTAGATGGTAACCGTGACATACTAAGCCACGACAAAAACACTACCAAAATTTTACTAATCTTTCATTTAACAGAAAAAAATCCAAATGTCATTTTACAAATCAGGGGAATATAACTTTTACAACGTAGACAACAACAAAACACTACTGAAATATTCCAACTCTAGCATTTCAGCGAAAGAAATCCAAGAAATCCAAGAAAGAAATCCAATCCAAGAAATCCAACGAAAGAATGTAACTCTGACAAGGTAAATCACTACAAAATATATTTCAACTCTTGCTTTTCAAGAAAATTTAACTTTGAAAAATCAAGAGAATGTATCTGTGAAAAGTGAAAGCCCGAAGAAACTATTTAAATATTACATCTATTGTATATAATGAAAGAAATTAAAAAGTAAATTTTAAAAATCAAGAGATTTTACCTGTGACAAATTAAACCATTACAACACAATACCGAAATAATACAACTCTTTCATTTCACGAAAGAAATTCAAAATGAACTTTGAAAAATCAAGGAAATGTAACTTTGACAAGGTAAAGAACAACAAAACACTACTGAAATATTCCAACTCTTGCATTTCAACGAAAGAAATTCAAAAATGAACTTTGAAAAATCAAGAGAATGTAACTTTGACAAGGTAAAGCACAACAAAACACTACTGAAATATTCAAAGTCTTGCATTTCAACGATAGAAATCCAAAATGAACTTTGAAAAAATCAAGTGAATGTAGGTATGATAAGTTAAACTACAACAAAACACTACTGAAATAATCCAACTCTTGCATTTCAATGAATGAAATTCAAAATGTACTTTGAAAAATCATGAGAATGTAACTGTGACAAGGTAAAACACGACAAAACACTACTGAAATATTCCAACTCTTGCATTTCAATGAAATAAATTCAAAATGAACTTTGAAAAATTAAGAAAATGTAACTGTGACTTGGTAAACCATGACACAACACTACTGAAATATTCCAACTCTTGCATTTCACGAAAGAAATTCGAAATGAACTTTGAAAAATCAAGAGAATTTAACTTTGACAAGGTAAAGCACAACAAATCACTACTGAAATATTCATAGTCTTGCATTTCGACGATAGAAATCCAAAATGAACTTTGAAAAAATCAAGTGAATGTAGGTGTGATAAGGTAAACCACAACAAAACACTACTGAAATAATCCAACTCTTGCATTTCAATGAATGAAATTCAAAATGGACTTTGAAAAATCATGAGAATGTAACTGTGACAAGGTAAAACACGACAAAACACTACTGAAATATTCCAACTCTTGCATTTCAAAGAAATAAATTCAAAATGAACTTTGAAAAATTAAGAGAATATAACTGTGACTTGGTAAACCATGACTAAACACTACTGAAATATTCCAACTCTTGCATTTCAACGATAGAAATCCAAAAATGAACTTTGAAAAATCAAGAGAATGTAACTTTGACAAGGTAAACCACGACAAAACATCACTGAAATATTCCAACTCTTGCATTTCAAGGAAAGAAATCAAAAATGAACTTTGAAAAATCAAGAGAATGTAACTGTGACATGGTAAACCACGACAAAACACTACTAAAATAATCCAACTCTTGCATTTCAATGAAAGAAATTCAAAATGAACTTTGAAAAATCAAATATGTAACTGTGACATGGTAAACCATGACTAAACACTACTGAAATATTCAAACTCTTGCAATTCTTCGATAGAAATCCAAAAATGAACTTTGAAAAATCAAGAGAATGTAACTGTGACAAGGTAAACCACGACAAAATATTACTGAAATATTCCAATTCTTGCATTTCAAGGAATGAAATCCAAAATGAACTTTTTAAAAATGAAGAGAATGTAACTGTGCCAAGGTACACCATAGCATAGCACTACTGAAATATTCCAACTTGCATTTGAACGATAGAAATCAACAAATGAACTTTGAAAAATCAAAAGAATGTAACTGTGACAAGGTAAACCATGACAAAACACTACTGAAATATTCCAACTCTTTCATTTTAAGGAAGAAATCCAAAATTAACTTTGAAAGATCAAGAGAATGTAATTGTGAAAAGGTAAACCATGATAAAACACTATTGAGATATCCCAACTCTTGCATTTCACGAACGAAATTCAAAATGAACTTTGAAAAATCAAGAGCCTGTAATAGTGATATGGTAAACCATGCCAAAACACTGCTAGAATATTCCAAATCTTACATTTTACTAAATAAATTCAAAAGTCAACTTTGAAAAATCAAGAGAATGTAACTCTGACAAGGTAAAGCACAACAAAACACCACTGAAATATTCCAACTCTTGCATTTAAATGAAAGAAATTCAAAATGAACTTTGAAAAATCAAGAGAATGTAATTGTGACAAGGTAAACCACTACAAAACATATTCCAATTCTTGCATTTCAAGGAAAAAATCCAAATTGAACTTTGAATAATCAAGAGAATGTAACTGTGACATAGTAAACCACGACAAAACACCACTGAAATATTCCAACTCTTGTATTTCATGAAAGAAATTCAAAAATGAACTTTGAAAAATAAAGAGAAGGTAACTTTGACATAGTAAACCACGACAAAACACTATTGAAATATTCCAACTCTTGCATTTCACGAAAGATATTCAAAATGAACTTTGAAAAATCAAGGGAATGTAACTTTGACAAGGTAAAGAACAAAAAAACACTACTGAAATATTCCAACTCTAGCATTTCAACGAAAGAAATCCAAAAATGAACTTTGAAAAATCAAGGGAATATAACTGTGACAAGGTAAACCACGACAAAACACTACTGAAATATTAAAACTCTTGCATTTCAAGGAAAGAAATCCAAATTGAACTTTGAAAAATCAAGAGAATGTAACTGTGACAAGGTAAACAACTACAACACACTACTGAAATATTCCAACTCTTGCATTTCAACGAAAGAAATCCAAAATTTAGTTTGAGAAATCAAGAGAATTTAACTGTGACAAGGTAAACCACGATAAAACACTACTGAAATACTCCAACTCTTGCATTTCAATGAAAGAAATCCAAAATGAACTTTGAAACATACAGAGAATGTAACTATGATAATGGGAAGCAAAACAAGACACTACTGAAATATTCCGACTCTTACATTTCACGAAAGAAATTCAAAATGGAATTTGAAAAATCAAGAGAATGTAACTGTGACAAGGAAAACCACGACAACATACTAGTGAAATATTCCAACTCTTGCATTTCAAGGAAAGAAATCCAAAATGAACTTTAAAAAATCATGAGAATGTAACTGTTACAAGGTAAAACACGACAAAACACTCCTGAAATATTCCAACTCTTTTATTTCAAAGAAAGAAATTCAAAATGAACTTTGAAAAATTAAGAGAATGTAACTGTGACTTGGTAAACCATGACTAAACACTACTGCAATATTCCAACTCTTGCTTTTCAACGATAGAAATCCAAAAATGAACTTTGAAAAATCGAGAGAATGTAACTGTGACAAGGTAAACCACGACAAAACATTACTGAAATATTCCAACTCTTGCATTTGAATGAAAGAAATCCAAAATGAACTTTGAAAAATCAAGAGATTGTAACTGTGACATGGTAAACCATGAAAAAACAGTACTGAAATAATCCAACTCTTTCATTTCAATGAAAGAAATTAAAAATCGATAGAATGTCACTGTGACAAGGTAAACCAAGACAAAACATTACTGAAATATTCCGACTCTTGCATTTCAAGGAAAGAAATACAAAATTAACATTTAAAAATCAAGAGAATGGAACAGTGACAAGGTAAACCACGACAAAACACAACTAAAATAATCCAACTCTTGCATTTCAATGAAAGAAATTCAAAATGAACTTTGAAAAATCAAATATGTAACTGTGACATGGTAAACCATGACTAAACACTACCTAAATATTCAAACTCTTGCATTTCTTCGATAGAAGTCCAAAAATGAACTTTGAAAAATCGAGAGTATGTAACTGTGACAAGGTAAACCACGACAAAACATTACTGAAATATTCCAACTCTTGCATTTCAAGGAAAGAAATCCAGAATGAACTTTTTAAAAATCAAGAGAATGTAACTGTGCCGAGGTATACCATAGCAAAACACTACTGAAATATTCCAACTTGCATTTCAACGATAGAAGTCAACAAATGAACTTTGAAAAATCAAGAGAATGTAACTGTGACAAGGTAAACCATGACAAAACACTACTGAAATATTCTAACTCTTGCATTTCAAGGAAAGAAATCCAAAATGATCTTCGAAAGATCAAGAGAATGTAATTGTGAAAAGGTAAACCATGATAAAACACTACTGAGATATTCCAACTCTTGCATTTCACGAACGAAATACTGAAATATTCAAACTCTTGCGTTTCTTCGATAGAAATCCAAAAATGAACTTTGAAAAATCGAGAGAATGTAAGTGTAACAAGGTAAACCACGACAAAACATTACTGAAATATTTCAACTCTTGCATTTCAAGGAAATAAATTCAAAATGAAGTTTGACAAATAAAGAGAATTTAACCGTGGAACAGTAAAACACAAAAAAACACTACTTAAATATTGCAACTCATACATTTCAATGAAAAAAATCCGAAATGAAATTTGAAAAATAAAATTAATGTAACTGTGACAAGGTAAACCATGATAAAACACTACTGAAATATTCCAACTCTTGCATTTCACGAACGACACTCAAAATGAAATTTGAAAAATCAAGAGCATGTAACAATGATATGGTAAACCATGCAAACACACTAATGAAATATTCCAACTCTTGCATTTCACGAAAGAAATTCAAAAATCAACTTTAAAAATCAAGGGAATGTAACTCTGACAAGGTAAACCATGACAAAACATTACTGAAATATTCCAACTCTTGCATTTCAATGAAAGAAATTCAAAATGAACTTTGAAAAATCAAGAGAATGTAACTGTGACAAGGTAAACCACTACAAAACATATTTCAACTCTTGCATTTCAAGGAAAGAAATTCAAATTGAACTTTGAATAATCAAGAGAATGTAACTGTGACAACATAAACCCCGACAAAACACTACTGAAATATTCCAACTCTTGTATTTCATGAAATAAATTCAAAATTAACATTAAAAAATCAAGAGATTGTAACTGTGACATAGTAAACCACGACAAAACACTACTGAAATATTCCAACTCTTGCATTTCACGAAAGAAATTCAAAATGAACTTTGAAAAATCAGGGGAATGTAACTTTTACAACGTAGACAACAACAAAACGCTACTGAAATATTCCAACTCTAGCGTTTCAACGAAAGAAATCCAATAAAATCCAAGAAAGAAATCCAATCCAAGAAATCCAACGAAAGAATGTAACTCTGACAAGGTAAATCACTAAAAAATATCAAGAGAATGTAAATGTGACAAGGTAAACCACGACTAAACACTACTGAAATATTCCAAATCTTTAATTTCATGAAAGAAATTCAAAATGAACTTTGAAATATCAAGAGATTGTAACTGTGACATAGTAAACCATGACAAAACACTACTGAAATATTCCAACTCTTGCATTTCACGAAAGAAATTCAAAATGAACTTTGAAAAATCAAGTGAATGTAACTTTGACAAGGTAAAGAACAACAAAACACTACTGAAATATTCCAACTCTCGCATTTCAACGAAAGAAATTCAAAAATGAACTTTGAAAAATCAAGAGAATTTAACTTTGACAAGGTAAAGCACAACAAATCACTACTGAAATATTCAAAGTCTTGCATTTCAACGATAGAAATCCAAAATGAACTTTGAAAAAATCAAGTGAATGTAGGTGTGATAAGGTAAACCACAACAAAACACTACTGAAATAATCCAACTCTTGCATTTCAATGAATGAAATTCAAAATGGACTTTGAAAAATCATGAGAATGTAACTTTGACAAGGTAAAACACGACAAAAAACTACTGAAATATTCCAACTCTTGCATTTCAAAGAAAGAAATTCAAAATGAACTTTGAAAAATTAAGAAAATGTAACTGTGACTTGGTAAACCATGACTCAACACTACTGAAATATTCCAACTCTTGCATTTCACGAAAGAAATTCGAAATGAACTTTGAAAAATCAAGAGAATTTAACTTTGACAAGGTAAAGCACAACAAATAACTACTGAAATATTCAAAGTCTTGCATTTCAACGATAGAAATCCAAAATGAACTTTGAAAAAATCAAGTGAATGTAGGTATGATAAGGTAAACTACAACAAAACACTACTGAAATAATCCAACTCTTGCATTTCAATGAATGAAATTCAAAATGGACTTTGAAAAATCATGAGAATGTAACTGTGACAAGGTAAAACACGACAAAACACTACTGAAATATTCCAACTCTTGAATTTAAATGAAATAAATTCAAAATGAACTTTGAAAAATCAAGAGAATGTAACTGTGACTTGGTAAACCATGACTAAACACTACTGAAATATTCCAACTCTTGCATTTCAACGATAGAAATCCAAAAATGAACTTTGAAAAATCGAGAGAATGTAACTGTGACAAGGTAAACCACGACAAAACACTACTGAAATATTCCAACTCTTGCATTTCAAGGAAATAAATCCAAAATGAACTTTGAAAAATCAAGAGAATGTAACTGTGACATGGTAAACCACGACAAAACACTACTGAAATAATCCAACTCTTGCATTTCAATGAAAGAAATTCAAAATGAACTTTGAAAAATCAAATATGTAACTGTGACATCGTAAACCATGACTAAACACTACTGAAATATTCAAACTCTTGCATTTCTTCGATATAAATCAAAAAATGAACTTTGAAAAATCGAGAGAATGTAACTGTGACAAGATAAACCACGACAAAACCTTACTGAAATATTCCAATTCTTGCATTTCAAGGAATGAAATCCAAAATGAACTTTTTAAAAATCAATAGAATGTAACTGTGCCAAGGTACACCATAGAAAAACACCACTGAAATATTCCAACTTGCATTTCAACGATAGAAATCAACAAATGAACTTTGAAAAATCAAAAGAATGTAACTGTGACAAGGTAAACAACGACAAAACACTACTGAAATATTCCAACTCTTGCATTTTAAGGAAGAAATCCAAAATTATCTTTGAAAGATCAAGAGAATGTAATTGTGAAAAGGTAAACCACGATAAAACACTACTGAAATATCCCAACTCTTGTATTTCACGAACGAAATTCAAAATGAACTTTGAAAAATCAAGAGCATGTAATAGTGATATGGTAAACCATGCCAAAACACTACTGGAATATTCCAAATCTTACATTTTACGAAATAAATTCAAAAGTCAACTTTGAAAAATCAAGAGAATGTAACTCTGACAAGGTAAAGCACAACAAAACACTACTGAAATATTCCAACTCTTGCATTCAAATGAAAGAAATTCAAAATGAACTTTGAAAAATCAAGAGAATGTAACTGTGACAAGGTAAACCACTACAAAACATATTCCAATTCTTTCATTTCAAGGAAAAAATCCAAATTGAACTTTGAATAATCAAGAGAATGTAACTGTGACAAAGTAAACCACGACAAAAAACTACTAAAATATTCCAACTCTTTTATTTCATGAAAGAAATTCAAAAATGAACTTTGAAAAATCAAGAGAATCTAAATGTGATAATGTAATCAAGGACAAAAGACTACTGAAATTTTCCACCTCTTGCATTTCACGAAAGAAATTCAAAATGAACTTTGAAAAATCAAGGGAATGTAACTTTGACAAGGTAAAGAACAAAAAAACACTACTGAAATATTCCAACTCTAGCATTTCAACGAAAGAAATCCAAAAATGAACTTTGAAAAATCAAGAGAATGTAACTGTGACAAGGTAAACCACGACAAAACACTACTGAAATATTCAATCTTTTGCGTTTCAAGGAAAGAAATCGAAAATGAACTTTGAACAATCAAGAGAATGTAACTGTTACAATGTAAACTACTACAAAACACTACTGAAATATTTCAACTCTTGAATTCCAAGAAAAGAAATACAAAATTAACTTTGAATAATAAAGAGAATGTAACTATGTCAAGGTAAACCACGATAAAACACTACTGAAATATTCCAACTCTTGCATTTCAATGAAAGAAATCCAAAATGAACTTTGAAACATACAGAGAATGTAACTGTGATAATGGGAAGCAAAACAAGACACTACTGAAATATTTCAACTCTTGCATTTCACGAAAGAAATTCAAAATGAAATTTGAAAAATCAAGAGAATGTAACTGTGACAAGGTAAACCACGACAACATACTAGTGAAATATTCCAACTCTTGCATTTCAAGGAAAGAAATCCAAAATGAACTTTAAAAAATCATGAGAATGTAACTGTGACAAGGTAAACCACGACAAAACACTCCTGAAATATTCCAACTCTTTTATTTAAAAGAAATAAATTCAAAATGAACTTTGAAAAATTAAGAGAATGTAACTGTGACATGGTAAACCATGACTAAACACTACTGCAATATTCCAACTCTTGCTTTTCAACAATAGAAATCAAAAAATGAAATTTGAAAAATCAAAAGAATTTAACTGTGACACCGTAAATAACTACAAAATAATATTGAAATATTCCAACTCTTGAATTTCAACGAAATAAATCCAAAATTAACTTTGAAAAATCTTGAGACTGTAACTTTGACAAGGTAAACCATAACAAAACACTACTGAAATATTCTAACTCTTGCATTTCAACTATAGAAATCCATAAATGAACTTTGAAATATCAAGAGAATTTAACTATGACAAGGTAAACCATGACCAAACACTACTGAAACATTCCAACTCTTGCATTTCAAGGAAAGAAATCCAAAATGAACTTTGAAAAATCAAGAGACTATAACTGTGAAAAGGTAAACCACGATGAAACAATACTGATATATTCCAACTCTTGCATTTCAAGAAAGAAATTAAAAATGAACTTTGAAAAATCAAAGGAATGTAACTTTGACAAGGTAAAGAACAACAAAACGCTACTGAAATATTCCAACTCTAGCATTTCAACGAAAGAAATCCAAAAATGAACTTTGAAAAATCAAGAGAATGTAACTGTGACATGGTAAACCACGACAAAACACTACTAAAATAATTCAACTCTTGCATTTCAATGAAAGAAATTCAAAATGAACTTTGAAAAATCAAATATGTAACTGTGACATCGTAAACCATGACTAAACACTACTGAAATATTCAAACTCTTGCATTTCTTCGATAGAAATCAAAAAATGAACTTTGAAAATTCGAGTGAATGTAACTGTGACAAGGTAAACCACGACAAAACATTACTGAAATATTCCAATTCTTGCATTTCAAGGAATGAAATCCAAAATGAACTTTTTAAAAATCAAGAGAATGTAACTGTGCCAAGGTACACCATAGCAAAACACTACTGAAATATTCCAACTTGCATTTCAACGATAGAAATCAACAAATGAACTTTGAAAAATCAAAAGAATGTAACTGTGACAAGGTAAACAACGGCAAAACACTACTGAAATATTCCAACTCTTGCATTTTAAGGAAGAAATCCAAAATTAACTTTGAAAGATCAAGAGAATGTAATTGTGAAAAGGTAAACCATGATAAAACACTACTGAGATATTTCAACTCTTGCATTTCACGAACGAAATTCAAAATGAACTTTGAAAAATCAAGAGCCTGTAATAGTGATATGGTAAACCATGCCAAAACACTACTGGAATATTCCAAATCTTACATTTTACGAAATAAATTCAAAAGTCAACTTTGAAAAATCAAGAGAATGTAACTCTGACAAGGTAAAGCACAACAAAACACTACTGAAATATTCCAACTCTTGCATTCCAATGAAAGAAATTCGAAATGAACTTTGAAAAATCAAGAGAATGTAACTGTTACAAGGTAAACCACTACAAAACATATTCCAATTCTTGCATTTCAAGGAAAAAATCCAAATTGAACTTTGAATAATCAAGAGAATGTAACTGTGACAAAGTAAACCACGACAAAACACTACTGAAATATTCCATCTCTTGTATTTCATGAAAGAAATTCAAAAATGAACTTTGAAAAATCAAGAGAATGTAACTGTGACATAGTAAACCATGACAAAACACTACTGAAATATTCCAACTCTTGCATTTCACGAAAGAAATTCAAAATGAAATTTGAAAATTCAAGGGAATGTAACTTTGACAAGTTAAAAAACAACAAAACATTACTGAAATATTACAACTCTTGCATTTCAACGAAAGAAATCAAAAAATTAACTTTGAAAAATCAAGAGAATATAACTGTGACAAGGTAAACCCCGACAAAACACTATTGAAATATTCAAACTCTTTCATTTCAAGGAAAGAAATCCAAATAGAAATATTAACCATCAAGGGCAATCATCTTAGAAAATGTAAAGCACTAAAAACCACAAAATAAATACTCCACATCATTCCGTTCAATTAGATAAATCCACAATTTACTTCGAAAAATATAGAGCCTGTTGTTGTGCCGGGTTAAACTACGATAAAACACTACTGAAATATTCTAACTCTTCTATTTCAACGAAAGAAATCCAATATAAACTTTGAAAAATACAGAGAATGTAACTGTGATAATGGGAAGCAAAACAAGACACTACTGAAATATTTCAACTCTTGCATTTCACGAAAGAAATTCAAAATGAAATTTGAAAAATCAAGAGAATGTAACTGTGACAAGGTAAACCACGACAACATACTAGTGAAATATTCCAACTCTTGCATTTCAAGGAAAGAAATCCAAAATGAACTTTAAAAAATCATGAGAATGTAACTGTTACAAGGTAAAACACGACAAAACACTCCTGAAATATTCCAACTCTTTTATTTCAAAGAAAGAAATTCAAAATGAACTTTGAAAAATTAAGAGAATGTAACTGTGACTTGGTAAACCATGACTAAACACTACTGAAATATTCCAACTCTTGCATTTCAACGATAGAAATCCAAAAATGAACTTTGAAAAATCGAAAGAATGTAACTGTGACAAGGTAAACCACGACAAAACATTACTGAAATATTCCAACTCTTGCATTTCAAGGAAAGAAATCAAAAATGAACTTTGAAAAATCTAGAGAATGTAACTGTGCCAAGGTAAACCATAACAAAACACTACTGAAATATTCTAACTCTTGCATTTCAACGATAGAAATCAACAAATGAACTTTGAAAAATCAAGAGAATGTAACTGTGACTAGGTAAACCATGACAAAACACTACTGAAATATTCCAACTCTTGCATTTCAAGGAAAGAAATCCAAAATGAACTTTGAAAGATCAAGAGAATGTAATTGTGAAAAGGTAAACCATGATGAAACACTACTGAAATATTCCAGCTCTTGCATTTCACGAAAGAAATACAAAATGAACTCTGAAAAATCAAGAGCATGTAACAGTGATATGGTAATCCAGGCCAAAACACTTTTGAAATATTCGAACTTGCATTTCACGAAATAAATTCAAAATGAACTTTGAAAAATCAAGAGAATTTAACTATGACAAGGTAAATCACAACAAAACACTACTGAAATAATCAAACTCTTGCATTTCAATTAAAGAAATTCAAAATGAACTTTGAAAAATCATGAGAATGTAACTGTGACAAGGTAAAACACGACAAAACACTACTGAAATATTCCAACTCTTGCATTTCAACGAAAGAAATAAAAAATAAACTTTGAAAAATCAAATATGTAATTGTGACATGGTAAACAATGACTAAACACTACTGAAATATTCAAAGTCTTGCATTTCTTCGATAGAAATCCAAAAATGAACTTTGAAAAATCAAGAGAATGTAACTGTGACAAGGTAAACCACGACAAAACATTACTGAAATATTCCAACTCTTGCATTTCAAGGAAAGAAATCCAAAATGAACTTTGAAAAATCAAGAGAATGTAACTGTGCCAAGGTAAACCACAACAAAACACTACTGAAATATTCCAACTCTTGCATTTCAACGATAGAAAGCAACAAATGAACTTTGAAAAATAAAGAGAATGTAAATGTTACATTTTAAAAAACAAAAAAATTATAATGTATATTAACTACTGTCAATTAAAGTTAATATATCCACCATGAACTTTGAAATTCCATGTACATTGAGCAGGGATATGGAAGACACTTGCACGACATATCCGATATGATTCTCCTCATATCCATCAATGAATAAAACTTAAAACGAGCTTCGAAAATTCAGTAAAATGGAACTGTGAAAATGTAAATCACGATAAAACACTACTGAAATATTCCAACTCTTGTATTTCACGAACAAAACTCAAAATGAACTTTGAAAAATCAAGAGCATGTAACAGTGATATGGTAAACCATGCCAAAACACTAATGAATTATTCCAACTCTTGCATTTCACGAAAGAAATTCAAAAATCACTTTAAAAATCGAGAGAATGTAACTCTGACAAGGTAAAGCACAACAAAACACTACTGAAATATTCCAACTCTTGCATTTCAATGAAATAAATTCAAAATGAAATTTTAAAAATCAAGAGAATGTAACTGTGACATGGTAAGCCACTACAAAACATATTTCAACTCTTGCATTTTAAGGAAATAAATCGAAAATGAACTTTGAAAAATCAAGAGAATGTAACTGTGACAAGGTAAACCACGACAAAACACTACTGAAATATTCCAACTCTTGTATTTCATGAAAGAAATTCAAAATGAACTTTGAAAAATTAAGAGAATGTAACTGTGACATGGTAAACCACGACAAAACACTACTGAAATAATCCAACTCTTGCATTTCAATGAAAGAAATTCAAAATGAACTTTGAAAAATCAAATATGTAACTGTGACATGGTAAACCATGACTAAACACTACTGAAATATTCAAACTCTTGCATTTCTTCGATAGAAATCCAAAAATGAACTTTGAAAAATCGAGAGAATGTAACTGTGACAAGGTAAACCACGACAAAACATTACTGAAATATTCCAACTCTTGCATTTCAATGAAAGAAATCAAAGATGAACTTTGAAAAATCAAGAAAATGTAACTCTGGCTAGGTAAACCACAACAAAACACTACTGAAATATTCCAACTCTTGCATTTATATGACAGAAATTCAAAATGAACTTTGAAAAATCAAGAGAATATAACTTTGACAAGGTAAACCACTACAAAAAATATTCCAACTCTTGCATTTCAAGTAAATAAATCCAAATTGAAATTTGAAAAATCCAGAGAATGTAACTGTGACAAGGTAAACAATGACAAAACACTATTGAAATATTCCAACTCTTGTATTTCATGAAAGAAATTCAAAATGAACTTTGAAAAATCAAGAGAATGTAACTGTGACATAGTAAACCACGACAAAACACTACTGAAATATTCCAACTCTTGCATTTCACGAAAGAAATTCAAAATGAACTTTGAAAAATCAAGGGAATGTAACTTTTACAACGTAGAGAACAACAAAACACTACTGAAATATTCCAACTCTTGCATTTCAACGAAAGAAATCCAAAATGAACTTTGAAAAATCAAGAGAATGTAACTGTGACAGGGTAAACCACGACAAAACACTACTGAAATATTCCAACTCTTGCATTTCAATGAAAGAAATCCAAAATGAACTTTTAAAAATAAAGAGAATGTAACTGTGATAAGGTGAAGCACAACAAGACACTACTGAAATATTCCAACTCTTACATTTCACAAAAGAAATTCAAAATAAAATTTGAAAAATCAAGAGAATGTAGGACAAGGTAAACCACGACAACATACTACTTAAATAATCCAACTCTTGCATTTCAAGGAAAGAAATCAAAAATGAACTTTTAATAATCAAGAGAATGTAACTGTAACAAGGTAAACCACTACAAAACATATTCCAACTCTTGCATTTCAAGGAAAGAAATCCAAATTTAACTTTGAAAAATCAAGAGAATGTAATTGTGACAAGGTAAACCACGACAAAATACTACTTAAATATTCCAACTTGTATTTAACTAAATAAATTCAAAATGAACTTTGAAAAATCAAGAGAATGTAACTATGACAAGGTAAAGCACAACAAAACACTACTGAAATAATCCAACTCTTGCATTTCAATGAAAGAAATACAAAATGAAATTTGAAAAATCATGAGAATGTAACTGTGACAAGGTAAAACACGACAAAACAGTACTGAAATATTCCAACTCTTGCATTTCAACGAAAGAAATAAAAAAATGAACTTTGAAAAATCAAGAGAATGTAACTGTGCCAAGGTAAACTATAACAAAACACTACTGAAATATTCCAACTCTTGCATTTCAACGATAGAAATCAAAAAATGAACTTTGAAAAATCAAGAGAATGTAACTTTGAGAAGGTAAACCATTACAAAACACTACTGAAATATTCCAACTCTTGCATTTCAATTAAAGAAATCAAAAATGAACTTTGAAAAATCAAGAGAAAGTAACTGTGACAAGGTAAACCACGACAAAGCACTACTGAAATATTCCAACTTTTGCATATCAAGGAAAGAAATCCAAAACGAACTTTGAAAGATCAAGAGAATGTAATTGTGAAAAGGAAAACCATGATAAAACACTACTGAAATATTCCAACTCTTGCATTTCACGAACGAAACTCAAAATGAACTTTGAAAAATCAAGAGCATGTAATAGTGATATGGTAAACCATGCCAAAACACTAATGAAATATTCCAACTCTTGTATATCACGAAAGAAATTCAAAAATCACTTTAAAAATCGAGAGAATGTAACTCTGACAAGGTAAAGCACAACAAAACACTACTGAAATATTCCAACTCTTGCATTTCAATGAAAGAAATTCAAAATGAAATTTGAAAAATAAAGAGAATGTAACTGTGACATGGTAAGCCACTACAAAACATATTTCAACTCTTGCATTTTAAGGAAAGAAATTCAAATTGAACTTTGAATAATCAAGAGAATGTAGCTGTGACAAGGTAAACCACGACAAAACACTACTGAAATATTCCAACTCTTGTATTTCATGAAAGAAATTCAAAATGAACTTTGAAAAATCAAGAAATTTTAACTGTGACATAGTAAACCACGACAAAACACTACTGAAATATTCAAACTCTTGCATTTCACGAAAGAAATTCAAAATGAACTTTGAAAAATCAAAGGAATGTAACTTTGACAAGGTAAAGAACAACAAAACGCTACTGAAATATTCCAAATCTAGCATTTCAACAAAAGAAATCCAAAAATGAAGTTTAAAAATTCAAGAGAATGTAACTGTGACAAGGTAAACCACGACAAAACACTACTGAAATATTCAAACTTTACATTTCAAGTAAAGAAATCGAAAATGAACTTTAAAAAATCAAGAGAATGTAACTGTGACAAGGTAAACAACTACAAAACACTAATAAAATATTCCAACTCTTGCATTTCAATGAAAGAAATTCAAAATGAACTTTGAAAAATCAAGAGAATGGAACTGTGATAAGGTAAACCACGATAAAACACTACTGAAATATTCCAACTCTTGCATTTCAATAAAACAAATCCAAAATGAACTTTGAAACATAAAGAGAATGTAACTGTGATAAGGTAAACCACGACAACATACTACTGAAATATTCCAACTCTTGCATTTCAAGGAAAGAAATCCCAAATGAACTTTGAAAAATCAAGATAATGTATCTTTGACAAGGTAAACAACGACAACATACAACTGAAATATTCCAACTCTTGCATTTCAAGGAAAGAAATCCAAAATGAACTTTGAAAAATCAAGAGAATATAACTGTGACAAGGTAAAGCACAACAAAACACTACTGAAATAATCCAACTCTTGCATTTCAATGAATGAAATTCAATATAAACTTTGATAAATCATGAGAATGTAACTTTGACAAGGTGAAACACGACAAAACACTACTGAAATATTCCAACTCTGGCAATTCAACGAATGAAATTCAAAATGAACTTTGAAAAATTAAGAGAATGTAACTGTGACATGGTAAACCACGACAAAACACTACTGAAATAATCCAACTCTTGCATTTCAATGAAAGAAATTCAAAATGAACTTTGAAAAATCAAATATGTAACTGTGACATGGTAAACCATGACTAAACACTACTGAAATATTCAAACTCTTGCATTTCTTCGATAGAAATCCAAAAATGAACTTTGAAAAATCGAGAGAATGTAACAGTGACAAGGTAAACAATGACAAAACACTACTGAAATATTCCAACTCTTGCATTACAAGAAAGAAATCCAAAAATGAACTTTGAAAAATCAAGAAAATGTAACTCTGACAAGGTAAAGCACAACAAAACACTATTGAAATATTCCAACTCTTGCATTTCTATGACAGAAATTCAAAATGAACTTTGAAAAATCAAGAGAATATAACTTTGACAAGGTAAACCACTACAAAACATATTCCAACTCTTGCTTTTCAAGGAAATAAATCCAAATTGAAATTTGAATAATCTAGACAATGTAACTGTGAAAAGGTAAACCACGACAAAACACTACTGAAATATTCCAACTGTTGTTTTACAGGAAAGAAATTCAAAATGAACTTTGAAAAATCAAGAGATTGTAACTGTGCCATAGTAAACCACGACTAAACACAACTAAATTATTCCAACTCTTGCATTTCACGAAAGAAATTCAAAATGAACTTTGAAAAATCAAGGGAATGTAACTTTGACAACGCAGAGAACAACAAAACACTACTGAAATATTCCAACTCTTGCATTTCAACGAAAGAAATCCAAAATGAACTTTGAAAAATCAAGAGAATGTAACTGTGACAAGGTAAACCACGACAAAACACTACTGAAATATTCCAACTCTTGCATTTCAATGAAAGAAATCCAAAATGAACTTTGAAACATAAAGAGTAAAACACGACAAACATATTCCAACTCTTGCATTTCAAGGAAAGAAATCCAAATTGAACTTTGAATAATCAAGAGAATGTAACTGTGAGAAGGTAAACTACGACAAAACACTATTGAAATATTCCAACTCTTGCATTTCACGAAAGAAATTCAAAATGAACTTTGAAAAATCAAGGGAATGTAACTTTGACAACGTAGAGAACAACAAAACACTACTGAAATATTCCAACTCTTGCATTTCAACGAAAGAAATCCAAAATGAACTTTGAAAAATCAAGAGAATGTAACTGTGACAAGGTAAACCACAATAAAACACTACTGAAATATTCCAACTCTTGCATTTCAATGAAAGAAATCCAAAATGAACTTTGAAACATCAAGAGAATGTAACTGTGATAAGGTGAAGCACAACAAGACACTACTTAAATATTCCAACTCTTACATTTCACAAAAGAAATTCAAAATAAAATTTGAAAAATCAAGAGAATGTAGGACAAGGTAAACCACGACAACATACTACTGAAATTATCCAACTCTTGCATTTCAAGGAAAGAAATCAAAAATGAACTTTGAATAATCAAGAGAATGTAACTGTGACAAGGTAAACCACTACAAAACATATTCCACCTCTTGCATTTCAAGGAAAGAAATCCAAATTTAACTTTGAAAAATCAAGAGAATGTAATTGTGACAAGGTAAACCACGACAAAACACTACTGAAATATTCCAACTCTTGTATTTCATGAAATAAATTCAAAATGAACTTTGAAAAATCAAGAGAATGTAACTGTGACATAGTAAAACACGACAAAACACTACTGAAATATTCCAACTCTTGCATTTCAACTAAAGAAATTCAAAATGGACTTTGAAAAATAAAGAGAATGTAACTGTGACATGGTAAACCACGACAAAACACTACTTAAATAATCCAATTCTTGCATTTCAATGAATGAAATTCAAAATGAGCTTTGAAAAATCATGAGAATGTAACTTTGACAAGGTAAAACACGACAAAACACTACTGAAATATTCCAACTCTTACATTTCACGAAAGAAATTTAAAATGAAATTTGAAAAATCAAGAGAATGTAACTGTGACAAGGTAAACCACGACAAAAAACAACTGAAATATTCCAACTCTTGCATTTCAAGGATAGAAATCCAAAATGAACTTTGAATAATCAAGAGAATGTAACTGTAACAAGGTAAACCACTACAAAACATATTCCAACTCTTGCATTTCAAGAAAAGAAATCCAAATTGAACTTTGAAAAATCAAGAGAATGTAACTGTGACAAGGTAAACCACGACAAAACACTATTGAAATATTCTAACTCTTGTATTTCATGAAAGAAATTCAAAATGAACTTTGAAAAATAAAGAGAATGTAACTGTGACATAGTAGACCATGACAAAACACTACTGAAATATTCCAAGTCTTGCATTTCAACGAAAGAAATTCAAAATGGTCTTTGAAAAATTAAGAGAATGTAACTGTGACATGGTAAACCACGACAAAACACTACTGAAATAATCCAATTCTTGCATTTCAATGAATGAACTTCAAAATGAGCTTTGAAAAATCATGAGAATGTAACTTTGACAAGGTAAAACACGACAAAACACTACTGAAATATTCCAACTCTTGCATTTCAACGAAAGAAATTCAAAATGAACTTTGAAAAATTAAGAGAATGTAACTGTGACAAGGTAAACCACGACAAAACACTACTGAAATAATCCAACTCTTGCATTTCAATGAAAGAAATTCAAAATGAACTTTGAAAAATCAAATATGTAACTGTGACATGGTAAACCATGACTAAACACTACTGAAATATTCAAACTCTTGCATTTCTTCGATAGAAATCCAAAAATTAACTTTGAAAAATCGAGAGAATGAAACTGTGACAAGGTAAACCACGACAAAACATTACTGAAATATTCCAACTCTTGCATTTCAAGGAAAGAAATCGAAAATGAACTTTGAAAAATCAAGAGAATTTAACTGTGCCAAGGTAAACCATAACAAAACATTACTGAAATTTTCCAACTCTTGCATTTCAACGATAGAAATCAACAAATGAACTTCGAAAATTCAAGAGAATGTAACTGTGACAAGGTAAACCATGAAAAAATAATACTGAAATATTCCATCTTTTGTAATTCAAGGAAAAAAAATCCAAAATGAATTTTGAAAAACCAAGAGAATGTAACTGTGACAAGGTAAACCACAACAAAACACTACTGAAATATTCCGACTCATGCATTTCAACGATTGAAATTCAAAACGAACTTTGAAAGATTAAGAGAATGTAACTGTGAAAAGGTAAACCATGATAAAACACTACTGAAATATTCCAACTCTTGCATTTCACGAACGAAATTCAAAATGAACTTTGAAAAATCAAGAGCATGTAACAGTGATATGGTAAACCATGCCAAAACACTACTGAAATATTCCAAATCTTGCATTTCAACGAAAGAAATTCAAAATCAAAATTGAAAAAACAATAGAATATAAATGTGACAAGGTAACCCACTACAAAACACTACTGAAATATACCAACTCTTGCATTTCAATGAAAGAATTCCAAAATGAACTTTGAAAAATTAAGATAATGTAAGTTTGACAAGGTAAACCACGACAAAACATATTCCAACTCTTGCATTTCAAGGAAAGAAATCCAAATTGAACTTTGAATAATCACGAGAATGTAACTGTGACAATGTAAAGTACAACAAAACTACTGAAATATTCCAACTCTTGTATTTCATGAAAGAAATTCCAAATAAACATTTAAAAACCAAGAGAATGTAACTGTGACATAGAAAATCATGGCGAAACACTACTGAAATATTACATCTCTTGCATTTCACGAAAGAAATTCAAAATGAACTTTGAAAAATCAAGAGAATGTAGCTTTGACAACGTAGAGAACAACAAAACACTACTGAAATATTCCAACTCTTGCATTTCAACGAAATAAATCCAAAAATGAACTTTGAAAAATCAAGAGAATGTAACTGTGACAAGGTAAACCACTACAAAACACTACTGAAATATTCTAACTCTTGCATTTCAACGAAACAAATCCAAAATGAACTTTGAAAAATCAACAGAATGTAGCTGGGACAAGGTCAACCACGATAAAACACTACTGAAATATTCCATCTCTTGTATTTCATGGCAAAAAATTCAAAATCAACTTTGAAACATAAAGAGAATGTAACTGTGATAAGGTGAAGCACAACAAGACACTACTGAAATATTCCAACTCTTACATTTCACGAAAGAAATTCAAAATGAAATTTGAAAAATCAAGAGAATGTAACTGTGACAAGGTAAACCACGACAACTCACTACAGAAATATTCCAACTCTTGCATTTCAAGGAAAGAAATCCAAAATGAACTTTGAATAATCAAGAGAATGTAACTGTGACAAGATAAACCACTACAAAACATATTCCATCTCTTGCATTTCAATGAAAGAAATCAATATTGAACTTTGAAAAATCATGATATTGTGACTTTGAAAATTTATACCACAAAAAAACTATTTAAATTTTCCAACTCTTGAATATATTTAAAGAAATTAAAAATGAACTTTTAAAAATCAAGAGATTGTAACTGTGACATAGTAAACCACGAAAAAACACTACTGAAATATTCCAACTCTTGCATTTCAACGAAAGAAATTCAAAATGAACTTTGAAACATAAAGCAAATGTAACTGTGATAAGGTAAAGCACAACAAGACACTACTGAAATATTCCAACTCTTACATTTCATGAAAGAAATTCAAAATTAAATTTTAAAAATAAAGATAATGTAACTGTGACAAGGTAAACCACGACAAAACACTAGTGAAATATTCCAACTCTTGCATTTCAAGGAAAGAAGTCAAAAATTAACTTTGAAAAATCAAGAGAATGTAACTGTGACAAGGTAAACCACTACAAAACACTACTGAAATATTCCAACTCTTGTATTTCAAGGAAGAAATCCAAATTTAACTTTAAAATATCAAGAGAATGTAACTGTGACAAGGTAAACCACGACAAAACACTACTGAAATATTCCAACTCTTGTATTTCATGAAATAAATTCAAAATTTACTTTGAAAAATCAATAGAATTTAATTTTGACAAAGTAAACCACGACAAAACACTACTGAAATATTCCAACTCTTGCATTTCAACGAAATAAATCAAAAATGAACTTTGAAACATAAAGAGAATGTAACTGTGATAAGGTAAAGCACAACAAGACACTACTGAAATATTCCAACACTTACATTTCACGAAAGAAATTCAAAATGAAATTTCAAAAATCAAGAGAATGTAACTGTGACAAGGTAAACCCCGACAAAACACTACTGAAATATTCAAACTCTTGCATTTCTATGAAAGAAATCAAAATTGAACTTTGAAAAATCAAGAGAATGTAACTTTGACAAGGTAAACAACTACAAAACACTACTGAAATATTCCAACTCTTGCATTTCACGAAAGAAATTCAAAATGAACTTTGAAAAATCAAGGGAATGTAACTTTTACAACGTAGAGAACAACAAAACACTATTGAAATATTCCAACTCTTGCATTTCAACGAAAGAAAACCAAAATGATCTTTGAAAAATCAAGAGAATGTAAGTGTGACAAGGTAAACCACGATGAAAAACTACTGAAATGTTCGAACTCTTGCATTTCAATGAAAGAAATCCAAAATGAACTTTGAAACATAAAGAGAATGTAACTGTGATAAGGTGAAGCACAACAAGACACTACTGAAATATTCCAACTCTTACATTTCACAAAAGAAATTCAAAATAAAATTTGAAAAATCAAGAGAATGTAGGACAAGGTAAACCACGACAACATACTACTGAAATTATCCAACTCTTGCATTTCAAGGAAAGAAATCCAAATGAACTTTGAATAATCAAGAGAATGTAACTGTAACAAGGTAAACCACTACAAAACATATTCCAACTCTTGCATTTCAAGGAAAGAAATCCAAATTTAACTTTGAAAAATCAAGAGAATGTAATTGTGACAAGGTAAACCACTACAAAACACTACTGAAATATTCAAACTCTTGAATTTCATGAAAGAAATTAAAAATGAACTTTGAAAAATCAAGAGAATGTAACTGTGATATAGTAAAACACGACAAAACACTACTTAAATATTCCAACTCTTGCATTTCAACGAAAGAAATACAAAATGGACTTTGAAAAATTAAGAGAATGTAACTGTGAAATTGTAAACCACGACAAAACACTACTGAAATAATCCAATTCTTGCATTTCAATGAATGAACTTCAAAATGAGCTTTGAAAAATCATGAGAATGTAACTTTGACAAGGTAAAACACGACAAAACACTACTGAAATATTCCAACTCTTACATTTCACGAAAGAAATTTAAAATGAAATTTGAAAAATCAAGAGAATGTAACTGTGACAAGGTAAACCACGACAACATACAACTGAAATATTCCAACTCTTGCATTTCAAGGATAGAAATCCAAAATGAACTTTGAATAATCAAGAGAATGTAACTGTAACAAGGTAAACCACTACAAAAAATATTCCAACTCTTGCATTTCAAGAAAAGAAATCCAAATTGAACTTTGAAAAATCAAGAGAATGTAACTGTGACAAGGTAAACCACGACAAAACACTATTGAAATATTCTAACTCTTGTATTTCATGAAAGAAATTCAAAATGAACTTTGAAAAATCAAGAGAATGTAACTGTGACATAGTAGACCATGACAAAACACTACTGAAATATTCCAAGTCTTGCATTTCAACGAAAGAAATTCAAAATGGTCTTTGAAAAATTAAGAGAATGTAACTGTGACATGGTAAACCACGACAAAACACTACTGAAATAATCCAATTCTTGCATTTCAATGAATGAACTTCAAAATGAGCTTTGAAAAATCATGAGAATGTAACTTTGACAATGTAAAACACGACAAAACACTACTGAAATATTCCAACTCTTGCATTTCAACGAAAGAAATTCAAAATGGACTTTGAAAAATTAAGAGAATGTAACTGTGACATGGTAAACCACGACAAAACAATGCTGAAATAATCCAAATCTTGCATTTCAATGAAAGAAATTCAAAATGAACTTTGAAAAATCAAATATGTAACTGTGACATGGTAAACCATGACTAAACACTACTGAAATATTCAAACTCTTGCATTTCTTCGATAGAAATCCAAAAATTAACTTTGAAAAATCGAGAGAATGAAACTGTGACAAGGTAAACCACGACAAAACATTACTGAAATATTCCAACTCTTGCATTTCAAGG
The DNA here is from genome assembly GCF_049724085.1 of Artemia sp. Qi Xiang Cuo. Classification (NCBI taxonomy): domain Eukaryota; kingdom Metazoa; phylum Arthropoda; class Branchiopoda; order Anostraca; family Artemiidae; genus Artemia; species Artemia sp. Qi Xiang Cuo. The sequence continues at coordinate 25,483,445 of NC_142797.1, read as the reverse complement.
AAAGAAATCGAAAATGAACTTTGAAAAATCAAGAGAATTTAACTGTGCCAAGGTAAACCATAACAAAACATTATTGAAATTTTCCAACTCTTGCATTTCAACGATAGAAATCAACAAATGAACTTCGAAAATTCAAGAGAATGTAACTCTGACAAGATAAAGCATGACAAAACACTATTGAAACAGTCCAATTCTTGCATTTCAAGGAAAAAAAAATCCAAAATGAAATTTGAAAAATCAGAAGATTGTAAGTTCGACATGGGATACCTTAAGACAAAACTACTGAAATATTCCAACTCTTGCAATTCAAGGAAAGAAATCCAAAATGAACTTCAAAATGAACTTTGAAAGATCAAGAGAATGTAATTGTGAAAAGGCAAACCATGATAAAACACTACTGAGATATTCCAATTCTTGCATTTCACGAACGAAATTCAAAATGAACTTTGAAAAATCAAGAGCATGTAACAGTGATATGGTAAACCATGCCAAAACACTACTGAAATATTCCAAATCTTGCATTTCAATGAAAGAAATTCAAAATCAACTTTGAAAAATTAAGAGAATATAAATCAGACAAGGTAAACCACAACAAAACACTACTGAAATATTCCAACTCTTGCATTTCAGCGACAGAAATCCAAAATTAACTTTGAAACATAAAGAGAATGTAACTTTGACAAGATAAACCACAACAAAACATATTCCAACTCTTGCTTTTCAAGGAAAGAAATCCAAATTGAACTTTGAATAATCAAGAGAATGTAACTGTGACAAGGTAAACCACGACAAAACACTAGTGAAATATTCCAACTCTTGTATTTATTTAAACACATACCAAATTATAAGTTAAAAACCTTGAGATTTTATCTGTCACATGGAAAACAATTGAATATCACTACTGAAATATTCCATCTCTTACATTTCACGAAAGAAATTCAAAATGAACTTTGAAAAATCAAGATAATGTAACTGTGAAAAGGTAAAGCACAACAAAAACACTACTGAAATAGTACAACTCTTGCATTTCAACGAAATAAATCCAAAATGAACTTTGAAAAATAAATATAATTTATATTTGCCAATTTAAACAAATACAAAACACTTCTTTAAAATTACAACTCTTTCATTTCAACAAAGGAAATCCAAAATGACATTCGAAAAATCTTGAGACTGTAAGTAGGACGGGGAAAACCACGATAAAATAATATTGAGATATTCCAACTTTTACATTTCAACGAAAGAAATCAAAAATGAACTTTAAAACATAAAGAGAATGTAACTGTGATAAGGTGAAGCACAACAAGACACTACTGAAATATTCCAACTCTTACATTTCACGAAAGAAATTCAAAATGAAATTTGAAAAATCAAGAGAATGTAACTGTGACAAGGTAAACCACGACAACTTACTACAGAAATATTCCAACTCTTGCATTTCAAGGAAAGAAATCCAAAATGAACTTTGAATAATCAAGAGAATGTAACTGTGACAAGATAAACCACTACAAAACATATTCCATCTCTTGCATTTCAAGGAAAGAAATCCAAATTTAACTTTGAAAAATCAAGAGAATGTAACTGTGAAAATGTAAAGAATAACAAAACTACTTAAATATTCCATCTATTTTATATCATTAGGCATATTTAAAATTTAATTTGAAAATTCAAGAGCTGGTACCTGTGTTATAGTAAACCACGAAAACACACTACCGAAATATTCCAACTCTTGCATTTCAAGAAAAGAAATTCAAAATGAACTTTGAAAAATAAAGCAAATGTAACTGTGATAAGGTAAAGCACAACAAGACACTACTGAAATATTCCAACTCTTACATTTCATGAAATAAATTCAAAATGAAATTTTAAAAATCAAGATAATGTAACTGTGACAAGGTAAACCACGACAACACACTAGTGAAATATTCCAACTCTTACATTTCAAGGAAAGAAGTCAAAAATTAACTTTGAAAAATCAAGAGAATGTAACTGTGACAAGGTAAACCACTACAAAACACTACTGAAATATTCCAACTCTTGTATTTCAAGGGAAGAAATCCAAATTTAACTTTAAAATATCAAGAGAATGTAACTGTGACAAGGTAAACCACGACAAAACACTACTGAAATATTCCAACTCTTGTATTTCATGAAAGAAATTCAAAATTTACTTTGAAAAATCAAGAGAATGTAACTTTGACATAGTAAACCACGACAAAACACTACTGAAATATTCCAACTCTTGAATTTCAACGAAAGAAATCCAAAATGAACTTTGAAACATAAAGAGAATGTAACTCTGATAAGGTAAAGCACAACAAGACACTACTGAAATATTCCAACACTTACATTTCACGAAAGAAATTCAAAATGAAATTTCAAAAATCAAGAGAATGTAACTGTGACAAGGTAAACCACTACAAAACACTACTGAAATATTCAAACTCTTGCATTTCAAGGAAACAAATCCAAATTGAACTTTGAAAAATCAAGAGAATGTAACTTTGACAAGGTAAACAACTACAAAACACTACTGAAATATTGTAACTCTTGTATTTCATGAAAGAAATTCAAAATGAACTTTAAAAAATCAAGAGAATGTAACTGTGACATAGTAAACCACGACAAAACACTACGGAAATATTCCAACTCTTGCATTTCACCAAAGAAATTCAAAATAAACTTTGAAAAATCAAGAGAATGTAAATTTGACAAGGTAAAGCACAACAAAACACTACTGAAATATTCCAACTCTTGCATTTCAACGATAGAAATCCAAAATGAACTTTGAAAAAATCAAGTGAATGTAGGTGTGATAAGGTAAACCACAACAAAACACTACTGATATAATCCAACTCTTGCATTTCAATGAAAGAAATTCAAAATGGACTTTGAAAATTCATGAGAATGTAACTGTGACAAGGTAAAACACGACAAAACACTACTGAAATATTCCAACTCTTACATTTCAACGAAAGAAATTCAAAATGAACTTTGAAAAATCAAATATGTAACTGTGACATGGTAAACCATGACTAAACACTACTGAAATATTCCAACTCTTGCATTTCAACGATACAAATCCAAAAATGAACTTTAAAAAATCGAATGTAACTTTGTTAAGGTAAACCACGACAAAACATTACTGAAATATTCCAACTAAAGCATTTCAAGAAAAGGAATCCAAAATTAACTTTGAAAAATCAAGAGAATGTAAATGTGCCAAGGTAAACCATAACAAAACATTACTGAAATATTCTAACTCTTGCATTTCAACGATAGAAATCCAAAAATGAAATTAGAAAAATTAAAATAATCTAATATTGATAAATTTAGCCACAACAACAAACAATTGAAATATTCCAACTCTTGCATTTCAAGGAAGGAAATCCAAAATTAACTTTAACAGATAAAGATAATGCAACTACGACAAGGTAAACCACGACAAAACACTACTGAAATATACCAACTCTTGCTTTTCATGAAAGAAATCCAAAATGAACTTTGAAAAATCAAGAGAATGTAACAGTGATATGGTAAACCATGCCAAAACACTACTGAAATGTTCCAACTTGCATTTCACGAAGTAAATTCAAAATGAACTTTAAGAAATCAAGAGAATGTAACTGTGACAAGGTAAAGCACAAAAAAACACAACTGAAATAATCCAACTCTTGCATTTCAATGAATGAAACTCAAAATGAACTTTGAAAAATCATGAGAATGTAACTTTGATAAGGTAAAACACGACAAAACACTACTGAAATATTCCAACTCTTGCATTTCAACGAAAGAAATTCAAAATGAACTTTGAAAAATTAAGAGAATGTAACTGTGACAAGGTAAACCACGACAAAACACTACTGAAATAATCCAACTCTTGCATTTCAATAAAAGAAATTCAAAATGAACTTTGAAAAATCAAATATGTAACTGTGACATGGTAAACGATGACTAAACACTACTGAAATATTCAAACTCTTGCAATTCTTCGATAGAAATCCAAAAATGAACTTTGAAAAACCGAGAGAATGTAACTGTGACAAGGTAAACCACGACAAAACATTACTGAAATATTTCAACTCTTGCATTTCAAGGAAAGAAAACCAAAATGAACTTTGAAAATCAAGAGAATGTAACTTTGCAAAGGTAAACCATAACAAAACACTGCTGAAATATACCAACGCTTTTCATTTCAACGATAGAAATCAACAAATGAACTTTGAAAAATCAAGAGAATGTAACTGTGACAAGGTAAACCATAACAAAACACTACTGAAATATTCCAACTCTTGCATTTCAATGAAAGAAATCCAAAAAAAACTTTTAAAAATCAAGAGAATGTAGCTGAGACAAGGTAAACCACGACAAAACACTACAGAAATATTCCAACTCTTGCATTTCAAGGAAAGAAATCCAAAATGAACTTTGAAAGATCAAGAGAATATAATTGTGAAAAGGTAAACCATGATAAAACACTACTGAAATATTCCAACTCTTGCATTTCAATAAAAGAAATTCAAAATGAACTTTGAAAAATCAAATATGTAACTGTGACATGGTAAACGATGACTAAACACTACTGAAATATTCAAACTCTTGCATTTCTTCGATAGAAATCCAAAAATGAACTTTGAAAAACCGAGAGAATGTAACTGTGACAAGGTAAACCACGACAAAACATTACTGAAATATTTCAACTCTTGCATTTCAAGGAAAGAAAACCAAAATGAACTTTGAAAATCAAGAGAATGTAACTTTGCAAAGGTAAACCATAACAAAACACTGCTGAAATATACCAACGCTTTTCATTTCAACGATAGAAATCAACAAATGAACTTTGAAAAATCAAGAGAAAGTAACTCTGACAAGGTAAACCACGACAAAACACTACTGAAATATTCCAACTCTTGCATTTCAAGGAAAGAAATCCAAAATGAACTTTGAAAGATCAAGAGAATATAATTGTGAAAAGGTAAACCATGATAAAACACTACTGAAATATTCCAACTCTTGCATTTCAATAAAAGAAATTCAAAATGAACTTTGAAAAATCAAATATGTAACTGTGACATGGTAAACGATGACTAAACACTACTGAAATATTCAAACTCTTGCATTTCTTCGATAGAAATCCAAAAATGAACTTTGAAAAACCGAGAGAATGTAACTGTGACAAGGTAAACCACGACAAAACATTACTGAAATATTTCAACTCTTGCATTTCAAGGAAAGAAAACCAAAATGAACTTTGAAAATCAAGAGAATGTAACTTTGCAAAGGTAAACCATAACAAAACACTGCTGAAATATACCAACGCTTTTCATTTCAACGATAGAAATCAACAAATGAACTTTGAAAAATCAAGAGAATTTAACTGTGACAAGGTAAACCATGGCAAAAAACTACTGAAATATTCCAACTCTTACATTTCAATGAAAGAAATCCAAAATGGACTTTGAAAAACCAAGAGAATGTAACTGTGACAAGGTAAACCACGACAAAACATTACTGAAATATTCCAACTCTTGCATTTCAAGGAAAGAAATCCAAAATGAACTTTGAAAAATCAAAAGAATGTAATTGTGAAAAGGTAAACCATGATAAAACACTACTGAAATATTCCAACTCTTGCATTTCACGAACGAAATTCAAAATGAACTTTGAAAAATCAAGAGCATGTAACAGTGATATGGTAAACCATGCCAAGACACTACTGAAATATTCCAACTCTTGCATTTCACGAAAGAAATTCAAAAATCAAATTGAAAAATCAAGAGAATGTAACTTTGACAAGGTAAAGCACAACAAAACACCACTGAAATATTCCAACTCTTGCATTTCAATGAAAGAAATTCAAAATGAACTTTGAAAAATCAAGAGAATGTAACTGTGACAAGGTAAACCACTACAAAACATATTCCAACTCTTGCATTTCAAGGAAAGAAATCCAAATTGAATTTTGAATAATCAAGAGAATATAACTGTGACAAGGTAAACCACGACAAAACACTACTGAAATATTCCAACTCTTGTATTTTATGAAAGAAATTCAAAATGAACCTTGAAAAATACAAGAGAATGTAACTGTGACATAGTAAACCACGACAAAACACTACTGAAATATTCCAACTCTTGCATTTCACGAAAGAAATTCAAAATGAACTTTGAAAAATCAAGGGAATGTAACTTTGACAACGTAAAGAACAACAAAACACTACTGAAATATTCCAACTCTAGCATTTTAACGAAAGAAATCCAAAAATGAACTTTGAAAAATCAAGAGAATGTAACTGGTACAAGGTAAACCACGACAAAACACTACTGAAATATTCCAACTCTTGCATTTCAAGGGAAGAAATTCAAAATAAACTTTGAAAAATCAAGAAAATGTAACTGTGACAATAGAATAATAAGACACGTTCATTGCATTACTTTGTTATGTTTCCATTATTTTCTTAGGGTGCACTAACAATTCCATCGAGTCTCTTTCTGACTGAATCTTGAAAACTCTTTTACTAGATTTCACCTTAAAAGTATCTTTTAAAATTGTTTCCTTTTTTGTTAGGTTTGACCTTAGAGTTTTTTTTCTCAAAGTTCTGGACAAGTGTCATACAAGTTCTGGATGAATTCATAGAAATCAAAAGCATTGAATAGAAATCCCAACAAATTAATAAAATTCAGGGTCAACCCTGGAAATGAAGACAAAACCATAGACATCATGACAAAACTGTAGAAATCAAGATCAAACTACAGAAATCATAGACAACCTTATAAAAAATCATGGCCAATAGATGAAAATTTCGTCGAATTAATAAAAATCAAGAATTAACTGAAGAAATAAAGACCATCCTCTTAGAATTGGAATACATTCATAAGAAATCAAGACCAAAGTGCAAAAATCAGGGGTCAACCCTACAAATCCAGACCAAACTATAGAAGTCAAGACCAAACTATGGAAATCAAGGCCAACCAAAAAAAAACAAAAAAAAGACAGAAATCCCTACGTATTCATAAAAATCATAACCAACACATATAAATCTGGAAGGATTAATACAATAATACGCAATGCATAGAAATCTACACAAAATCATAAAAATCAGGGTCAACCATAAAAATCTACATCAAACCAAAGACATCAAGACAAAACTTTAGAAATGATGACCAATACATGGAAATCCTGATAGATCAAGGCCATTCCTAGAAATCCAAACAAAAGCATAGAAACCATGACCAAACTGTAGAAATTATGGCTAACCTCTATCAAAATCATATCAATACATAGAAACCCCGTCGAATTCATAAAAATCAAGATAAAAAAGTAGAGATAAAAGCCATCATCTTAAAATCTTGACATATTCATAAAGAATTAAAGATCAAACTGTATAAATCTGGGTCAACCCAGATCAAACCAAAGACATCAAGACAAAACTGTAGAAATCATGACCAAATACATGAAAATCCTGATGAATTCATAGAGATGAAGACAAAACTGCAAAATTAATGGCAACCACTGAAATGTCACACATGTTAATAAAAGTCATGAACAAACTGTAGAAATCAAGGCCAATCCTAGAAATCCAAACAAAACCATAGAAGCCATGACCAAACTGTAGAAATTATGGCTAACCTCTATCAAAATCATATCAATACATAGAAACCCCATCAAATTCATAAAAATAAAGATCAAAAAGTAGAGATAAAAGCCATCATCTTAAAATCTTGACATATTCATAAAGAATTAAAGATCAAACTGTATAAATCTGGGTCAACCCTAGAAATCAAGACCAAACCATACAAATCAAGACCAAAATGCAGAAATCATGGCCAATATCTAAAAAAATAATGAATAATACATAGAAATCCTCTTGAATTCATAGAAAACCATAACCAAACCATAAAAATCCAACAAAATCCCTCATACTTTATGCATAGAAATCCATAGTTTCATTAAAATCAGGGTCAATTCTGAAAATCCTGATCCAACCAAAAGACATCGAGACAAAAGTATATAAATCATGACCGATCCATACAAATCCAGACAAATCTCATAGAAATTATAACATCTGCATAGAAAATTAAGAGGGATTCATAGAAAATCATACCTATTGCACTGAAATCCAGACGAATTCATAAAAAAAATCAGAGCCAACCTTAGAAATCCAGGCCAAACCATAGAATTCGAGACAAAACGGTATAAATCATAATAAAACTGTAGAAATCATGGCCAACCTCTATAACAAATCATGACCAATACATTGAAATACTTACAAATTCATTAGTTGAAATAGAGAGTCGATAATCAGCCATAGAGTAGAAGTGAGAAAGCCATTTCGTGTCTGTGAGAAAGCCTGGAGTACGATTGGTACAGCCGCAAGCATATTTCATGTCATTTTAAGATACATAAAAAGAAGTTGAATAAATTTCCAAGTCCAAAAAAATTCAGTCCAAAACAAAGCTACTACAAACATTGTTTATCTAATATTAAAAGTCACGACTAACATATTTATATCATTCTCATTTTGAATTTGAAAAATATTATTTGCGAATTTTTATTTTTTAAGTATTAAAAAATTGATTTTATAATACATTTTGTAAGAACTAGTTTTGTTTTATAAGAAGTATTTAACACTTACAATTCAAACCACAACAAAACGCTACAAAAATATTCCAAGTCTTACATTGAAACAGCAACAGAATGTAAGACTGACGTGGTAAAACACGACACAAAACTACAAAAAATATTCCAAGTCTTGTTTCTAGGCATGATTGAACATAAGACACATGGATCCAGGAGATGAATAAACTTTTTTTTATAGATGGTGACACCTTTTCACTTCCTCAGCTGCTGCCATCTTTACACCAATGGTTATAGATGGCAGCACAATCGCTCAGACACACAGGTATAATGTGAGACACATATACAAAATTTAGGTTTATTTAAGCTCTCTTAGCGCCTGCGCTAAGCGTCCAAGTTTTAAATTTCTACAAAGAAATTCCAAAATGTACTTCGAAACACAAACAGAATGTAACATTGATAGCGTAAACCACGACACAACGCTACAAAAATATTCCAAGTCTTACATTTCACGGACAAAATCAAAATAAACTTTGAAATATCAACAGAATGTAACAGTGACACGCTAAACCATGACACAACACCATAAAAATATTCCAAGTCTTACATTTCAACGAAAAATTCCAAGATGAACTTAGAAACATCAACAGAAGTTAACAATGACAAGGTAAACCATGACACAGCAGTACAAAAATTTTCCAATCCTTACATTTCAACGAAAAAATTCTAAAATAAACTTACAAACATCAACAGAATGTTACAGTGACAAGGTAAACCATGAAACAACACCATAAAAATATTCCAAGTCTTACATTTCAACGAAAAATTCCAAAATGAACTTTCAAACATCAACAGAAGTTAACAGTGACCATGTAAACCACGACAGAGCACTACAAAACAAATTCCAAGCCTTACATTTCAACGAAAAAACTCGAAAATGTACTTTGAAACATCAACAGAATGTAACAGTGACCCGGTAAACCATGACACAACACCATAAAAATATTCCAAGTCTGACATTTCAAAGAAACATTCCAAAATTAACTTTTTAGCATCAACATTATTTAACAGTGACAAGGTGAACCACGACACAGCACTACAAAAATATTCCAAACCTTACATTTCAATGAAAAAATTCCAAAATGAACTTAGAAACATCAACAGTATGTTACTGTGACAAGGTAAACCATGGCACAACACCATAAAATATTCCAAGTGTTACATTTCAATTTTGAATGTCCAAAATATTCAGAAATATTCGCGACACAACACTACAAAAATATTCCAAGTCTTACATTTCAACAAATAATTCCAAAATGAACTTTAAAACATCTACAGTATATAACAGTGATAGTGTAAACTACGACACAACACTACAAAATCATTCTAAGTCTTACATTACAACGAAAAGATTCCAAAATAAACTTTGAAACATCAACAGAATGTAACAATGACGAGGTAAACCCCGAAACAACACTAAAAAAATATCTCAAGTCTTACATTTCAACGAAAAAATTTCAAAATGAACTTTGAAACATCAACTGAATGTAAAAGTGACAAGGTAAACCATGACACAACACCATAAAATATTCCAAGTCTTACATTTCATATTTGAGTATCAAAAACATTCAGAAATATTCACGACACAACACTACAAATATATTCCAAATCTTAGATTACAACAAAAAATTCCAAAATGTGCTTTGATACATCAACAGTATGTAACAGTGATAGCGTAAACCACGACACAACGCTGCAGAAATATTCTAAGTCTTACATTTCAACGACAAAATTCCAAAATGAACTTTGAAACATCAACAGAATGTAACAATGACGAGGTTAATCACGACACACTACTACACAAATATTGCAAGTCTTACATTTCAACGAAAAATTCCAAAATGAACTTTGAAACATAAATAAAATTTAATAGTGATAAGATAAACCACGATAGAAAACTAAAAAATATTCCAAGTCTTACATTTCAACTAACAAATTCCAAAATGAACTTTGAAACATCAAAAGAATGTAAGAGTGACAAGGTAAACCATGACAAAACGCTACAAAAATATTCTAAGTCTTACATTTCAACGAAAAAAAATTCTAATCTGAACTTTGAAACATCAACAGAATGTCATACTGACAAGGTAAAACACGACACAACACTACAAAAAATATTCCAAGCCTTGCACTTCCTAATATAAAGAGAACACTTGAAAACTGGTGTCGATGACCAGTCATAGAGTACTGAGGAGTCAGCCACATAATAAAAAAACTCTCAGTAAGTTTCTTAGGGTGTGCGGAAAGTAACTCCCTGTTATATTTTGATTAATAAAACAATGTACATTATATTTAATTATTCTCAAAAAAATTAATCATACAAGGTAGGCATAAATGGTAAGTTATCTCTAAAATTCAATATGTGCCCCAGATCTTTCCACCAGCTGCTGCAAATGTTCAGGAATGGCATCCACTGACTTTCTCAGAAACTCCACTGGGATGGTGGCCATGACTCCCTTAATTCGATCCTCCAGTTCTTCGAGTGTCTTTGGTTTAGAGCGGTAGACTTCTTCCTTTACCCAACCCAAAAAAAAAGTCGCAGGGTGTCAAATCCGGGCTCCAGGATGGCCATTCATGTAGACCTGGACGTCCCAACCAACGCCCCGGAAAGCGAGCATCCAGCCATTCGCGGACAACAAGAGCAAAGTGTGGTGGGGCGCCATCTTGCATAAATATCAACTCGTCGATGTTCTCCCATGTGCTGACAGCTGGCCAGACTCTATCACGCAACATATTAAGGTATTGTTTTTGTACGACACATTTTGTAGAATCACAGTGGTTTACCTTATCCCTATTACATTCTGTTGATATTACATAGTTCATTTTGGAATTTTTCGTTCAAATGTAAGAGTTGTAATATTTTTGTAGTGTTGTGTTGTGATTTACCTCGTCATTGTTACATTCTGTTGATGTTTCAAAGTTCATTTTGGATTTTTTTTTCTTTGAAATGTGAGACCTGGAAGATTTTTGTAGCGTGGTTTCGTGGGTCAAGCTATCATTGTTACATTCTGTTGATATTTCATAGTTCATTTTGGAATTTTTGTTGAAACGAAAGATTTAGAATATTTTTCTAGTGTTGTGTCATGATTTACCTTATCACTGTTACATTTTTTAATTGTTTCAAGGTTCATTTTGGAATTTATTTATTGAAATTGTAAGACTTGGAATATTTTTGTAGTGCTGAGTCGCGGTTTACAATGTCACAGTTACATTGTGTTGATGTTTCAAAGTTCATTTTGGTATTATTTCGGTGAAATGTAAGACTTGGAGTATTTTTATAGTGTTTTTTTCGTGGTTTACCTTGTCACTGTTAAATTCTGTTGATGTTTCAAAGTTCATTTGGGAATTTTTTCGCTGAAACGTATGACTTCAAGTATTTTTGTAGTATTGTGTTGTAGTTTACCTTGTCTCTGTTACATTTTGTTGATGTTGATGAAGACTTGGAATACTTTTTAGTGTTTTGTTGTGGTTTACCCTGTCATTGTTACATTCTGTTGATAATTGAATGTTCATTTTGGAATTTTTCATTGAAATCTAAGAGTTTGAATATTTTATAGAGTTTTGATGTGGTTTACCTTGACAGTGCTACATTTTGTTGATATTTCAAAGTTCATTTTGGAATTTTTTGTTGAAATTTAAGACTTGGAATATTTTGTGGTGTTGTTACATGGTTTCTCTTGTCAATGTTACATTCAGTTGATGTTTCTAAGTTCATTTTGGAATTTTTTCATTGAATTGTAATGCTTAGAATATTTTTGTAGTGGTTTGTCGTGGTTTACCTGGTTACTGCTAAATTCTGTTGATATTTCAAAGTTCACTTTGGAATTTTTTGTTGAAATGTACGACTTAGAATATTTTTATGGTGTTGTCTCATGGTTTTCATTGTCACTGTTACATTCTATTGATGTTTTAAAGTTTATTTTTGATTTTTTTTCATTGAAATGTAAGACTTTGTGTTGTGTTGTGTTCTGGTCTACCTGGTCATATCCTACCTAGTCTGGTCTACCTTCCCATACGATCCCAGATTTTCTTAAAGCATCTACTCCTAGAATACAAGGAAATGGTAGTTGCTTACATATTATCACAGCTACTGTTATTTCTTTAACCCCTTTGCTAAATTTTAATGGACATTCCCCCAAAATTGTCAGCTTACGACCAGTTACTGATGTCAGGGTATTCTGGCATCTGCTTACGCGATTTTGTACACTAGGAGGAAACATCCTAAAAACTTACTCTCGAATTAATGATTTATACGCACCCGTATCAAGTAAACACGGTAAATATCGGAAACTCTCAATTTTAAAACAACGCAAAATCGGTTAATTATTATTATTTGTATCTGTATCACAGTATTCTAAAATATGAAGGGGTCTTTGTTATGATTCAGCTCTAACGACCCTTACAGGCTGGTTTCGCTGTTTAAAGTCCCACTGTTTGACCAAAAGTTTCTAGGGTTATCCTAGTTTTCTTAAGCGTTGCTAATTTGACCCTGGGTATTGTTAACCTTTTGATTTCTAGGCCTAAATTCAGGAATATTATTCGGTGTTTTCCAAGTATTATTTATTTCCTGAATTCCTAAATTTTATCCTCCCTGCGTTCTGAACTGGTGTCATGTCTAGTACGTCTGGCCTTGTTGCCATATTCCATGCCAGCAATCTGCGGATTAGTGATTTGGTTTGCTACAATAATAGCAATTAAACTTAAAGAATTATTTGTTGGTTTCCTGGTTACTTCTAAATATTCTTGATCTGTCATTGTGGGTTCTCCAATTATGTGTCTTTGGTGGGGGTGGGTACTCATAATTTCTATAGTTACTACCCGCTAACGACTCAAGGTCGTGGAATCTGTCGGCTAGTTTCCTAGACAGTGACCCTAGGCCCCTGTCACACCTTTTTGGTCCACGATTTGGCTCCTCAAAGCTCACCCCCTTCTGTCCCCTTCGATATTGTACACTTTCTTGGGCTCTTGTGTTATTTTTTGACATTTGATCAAAATTTTTCATTGCCTTGTCAATTTTTACCTCTGTTTCTACTAGGATTATGGCTTGCTCTAGATTTTCTTGTTTTCGTGATAAAATTAGTCTTAATAGTTTTTTAGTAAACAGTGCGTAAAAGTATGTATTTGTACTTTCTGTGCTGTCTCGTTATTTCCGCCTTTCTCTAATTGTAAGCTCACAGATCGAAAAATTTTGTCTGCATATTCCCTGATACTAGTTGAGGTATTGAATGTCACTACCTCTGTTCTTAGCCTCTCGGAACAATTTGGACTATATACTTAATACGGGTTTTTATTTAAATCAAACAAATAAATAAATCAACTATATTTGTCATTGGGGCCGATAAGGGGTGCTTGATAAAGCTTGAATGCTTGATATATATATATATATATATATATATATATATATATATATATATATATATATATATATATATATATATATATATATATATATATATATATATATATATATATATATATATATATATATATATATATATATATATATATATATATATATATATATATATATATATATATATATATATATATATATATATATATATATATATATATATATATATATATATATATATATATATGAATATCAATCTAAATTTAGTCCCTTTAATATTCCCAGCTGATAAGCCTCATTAAACAGGTCATAGCCTATGGCATGCTACCAAAGTTTAATTACCTTAGGGCCACAGTTTATCTCCCCTGTAAATGTAGAAGTAGGGCAACAACTACAACATCACCCTAATACACTAAAACCACTTTACCACAGTTGGTGGCTGTTAGAAAAACTGGACTGAGAAGACTAAATTAAAATTAAATTCTGAAATAGAATGGCTATACCAGAGGAAAAATTGCTTCCCTATCAACTGTACTTGAAATTGCAAAAATTATACCAGAATACGTGGGATTTTCAGATGTAGATGAGTTTATCGAAAAATTGAAAATTTTTGACGAATTAACTTAGTCGTTTGACGTTAAGGCCAAAGAGCAATGCTTTGCAGCTACATTAAAGGGAAGCGCCCTTAAACACTTTGAGGCGATTAAGGAAAAAGAGCCCAAGGACATTAGCACTCTAATTGAGTCTTTTAAAATAAGGTCCATAGAAATTAGCAGGGAAGTGGTGATTTCTCAATTTCCTATTAAGTATACACCTGCCAGGATATGTTCTTTATCTTAATAAAAAGGGGTATATCTAAACTTTTGAATTTGCGTCTTAATATTGTACTAAATTCCAAATTGACTTAATTAAAAATCGTCACAACATTTGTTCGTCTAACGTAATATTTCTTTCTTATTGACTTTCATTTTTATCACGTTCTGTTTTTGCTTTCCCTTGTCTTCTAACAGTACAATTCTTTGTGATTCACTCTTTTCTTGACACGTTATGATACTCACTTTTTTTGCGATTGCTTGTAATTTTCACTTACACTTATCTTTTAACCGCATATATCTCTATTCTCGCTGTGACACAAATTTTACTGTGGCAAATTTTTATTAGTTCCTAATTTTTGAGTAGTTTTAGTATCCTACATGACATTATTTCATTAAAAATACATTATGCATAACATTGTTTAGAATGTCTATTGAAACATTGGGGATGCAAGAAAAGCAATTTGCATACATCATATGTCAGATAGATAGGTTAACACAGAGTAAATCTAAGTATCAGAATGAATAAATTCACTATCAATACCATTTGTCGAAGGTCAGGATAAAATTGATAAAATCTAAGTATCAGAGCGAATAGATTCCTTATCAACATCCTTTGCCTGATATGTCGGTCAACATTCTCAAAACCTAAGTATCTGAGTGATGAAATTCTGTGTCAACATCTTTTGTCAAATACACGGGGCAACATTGACAAAATCTAAGTGTCAGAGTGAATAAATTTTTCTATCATAATCATTGTCAGATACATCAGATAAAATTAACTAAATCTAAGCATCAGATTGAATAAATACTTTATCAATCTTCTTTTTCGGATACTTTTGATACTATTGGCAAAATCTATGTATTAGATTGAATAAATTCTTTATTAACTTTTCTTCTCTGTTACATCAATTAAATTCTTCATCAAATTTTTTTTTCAGAACCATGGAATAAGAATGACAAAATCTAAGTATCAGAGTAAATAAATTTTTTATATTAGCATCATTGGCGGATAAATTGGATAAAATTGACAAAACCTAAGTACCAGACTTGATAAATTCTTTATCAATATTTTTTGTCGGATACGTCGGATAATAACGTCAAAATCTAAGTATCAGAGTGAATGAATTCTTTATAAACTTCTTTTGTCAGTTACATGCGAAAACATTCACAAAACCTAAGCATCAGAGTAAATAAATTCTATATCAACATTCATTATTGGATATGTGGCTTAACATTATCAAAACCTAAGTGTCAGAGTGATGAAGTTCTATATCAACATCTTTTGTCAGATACATGGGAATAACATTGATAAAATCTCACTATCCGAGTGAAAATGTGTTTTCTATCAACATCTTTGTCAGATACATGGGATAAAATTGACTAAATCAAAGTATCAGAGTGAATAAATTCTTTGTCAATGTGTTTTGACAGACACGTTGTTAACACTGGCAAAATTTAGCTATCAAAGTGAACAAACTCTTTATTTACATTCTTTATCGATGTCATTTGTCGGATGTGTCGGATAACATTGAGAGAAGCTATGCATTAGAATGAATAAATTTTTTTATCATCATCTTTTGTTGGATACGTTGGATAAAATTGAGAAATTCTAAGTAACAGAGTGAATAAATTCTTTGTAAATGTGTTTTGACAGATACGTTTGATGACACTGACCAAATCTAAGTATCATAGCGAATAAATTCTTCATCAACTTCTTTTGTCGGATACATCAGATAACATTCAAAAAATGTAAGTATCAGCGTGAATAAATTCTTTATTAACATTCTTTATCGATATCACTTGTCGGATACGGCGAATATCATTGAAAAAATCTATTTATTAGAATGAATAAATTATTTTTCAAAATCTTTTTTCGGATAGGTCGGGATAAAATTGTCAAAATCTAAGTATCAAAGTGAATAACATTCTGTATCAACTTCTTTTGTTGGATACATTGGATAACATTCACAAAATCTAAGTATCAGAGCCTATAAATTCATTATCATCGTCTTTTGTCAGATACGCTTGATACAATTGAGAAAATCCAAGTATCAGAGTAAATAAATTCATTATCAATGTCTTTTGACAGATACGTTAAATAACATAGACAAAATCTAAATATCAGAGTGAATAAATTCTTTACTAACATTTTTTTTATTGACATCATTTGTCGGATACGTCGGATAAACATTGACGAGAGTGGCGCTTCACTTCGAATGGCGCACCACTCTAAGTGAACCTAAATTAAC
The DNA here is from genome assembly GCF_049724085.1 of Artemia sp. Qi Xiang Cuo. Taxonomy (NCBI): domain Eukaryota; kingdom Metazoa; phylum Arthropoda; class Branchiopoda; order Anostraca; family Artemiidae; genus Artemia; species Artemia sp. Qi Xiang Cuo. Next base: position 25,466,390 of record NC_142797.1, on the reverse strand, counting down.
CCAGCTTTTTGCATGTCTCTCTTACTATCACTATGTGTCTGAGCGGGTGTGCTGCCATCTATAACCAGTCTAACCTAAATTTAACGTAACGATGCATAAAGTCAAAATAAATAGAACTTGGATTTTATTAATGTTATCTGATGCATCCGATATAGGCGTTGAAGACGAATTTATTCACTCTGATACTTAGATGTTGTCAATTTTATCCGATGTATCTGACAAAAGATGTCGTTAAAAAAAATTTATTCGCTCTCACACTTAGATTTTGTCAATTTTATCCCATGTATCCGAAAAAAATGTTGATATATAATTTAATCACTCCGATTCTTAGATTTTAATAATGTTATCCAACGTATTCAGAAAAGGATGTTGATAAAGAATTTATTCACTCTGACACTTAGATTTTGCCAATATTATCCTATGTATTCGACAAATGATGTTGATATAGAATTTAATTACTCTGATACTTAGATTTTGTCAATTTTATCCGACGTATCGGACAAAAGATGTTAGTAAAGAATTTATTCATTCTAATGCATAGATTTCGTCAATGTTTATCCGACGTATCCGACAAATGATTATTTTTATGTTGGCATTCTCTTTGAGTGTAATGCTCTCCGGAGATCTCAATCTCACATATCTACCAACATAAGAGTAGAATTTTTTTGGTACTCCAAAGGAATTTAATTCCTTGCTGCCATGATAATGCACGCATACGTTTCCGATATTGCTACAACTTGTACTTGTTTCATAGTTCAAATACTTTCCTTGTCAGAATTCAATGCTACAATGACACTATCATGTGAATACACTTTCTTAAAATGCTTCATCTTCACTTTTTTAAAGATATGAGTTATGTGTTTATACTTCCACTGCGTAAGAAATACTGATTTAATACATGCAGTAAAATAGGTAGTGTCGATAAGCCGCCATAGAGTAAAATTGGGAAAGCCGCATCATTTTTCTGAGCAAGCATAGAGTACGATTGGAAGAGCCGCAATCGTATTTCATGTCATTTTAAGATATGAAAAAAATCGAATAATTTCCAAGTCCAAAAAATTCAGTCCAGAAAAAAGTTTTACTACAAACATTATTTTTCTAAAAATAATCATGACTATGATAAAAATCCTGACTAACATATCTATACAATTCTCATTTTGAGTTGGAAAATATTAAATGTAAATTTTTATTGTTTTAAGTATGTTTTATCTCATTCCAAGACATGTAAAAAAATTGAAAAAAATATACCATGTTAAAAAAATAATAAAAAAAGTTAACAAAACTTCAAAAAATAGTATAAAAAATGGGGGGAAGCGCCCAAAAATTTGAAGGGAGGGGGTCCCTTAGCGGTTGGGGATGGATTGCTTTTGAAAGTTGAGGTCCTTGGTGGTTAGGGTCATTGAAGGTTACGGTCCTTGATGCTTCAAACCTATAATCCTCTCACTAGTTGACTTCTAAGGATTTCTAAAGATTGTTTAGAATTTCTTTATTAAAATTATTTTCTTGTTATCTACATTTCTATTAGTATTAAATTTTTAGTATACTACAATGTTAGAGCATATTCTATATTAACAACACTGTTCAAATGGTAACGGTGTATTATATAGAACACATCCGAGAAGTAAAGCTAGGTTAAGTTACTAGGTCATCTTGTCATTGTTAAACATTTCCATAAATTGATGCTATTCCAAATTTATAATAAATTGCCTATGGGTTAGCAACTCCTTCGGGCTTACCTTAAATGGTAATCAGTTTATTCCTTTTTTACCACCCTCATACAATCCAATTAAAAATGTTATCTAGCTCTGTTTCACCCCTATTATTCAATCACCAATTAAGATCATTAATTGCAGAGTTATCCAAATGATATACCTTTTTTCACGAATTGAGCTAGTTTACGTAATGATACAACTTTTTATCATTATTAGATACCACTAATAATGTAAACGACACTGGATGAAAATGCAGTTTAACCCTTTTATAGCACCTCCATACAATCCAATTAAAAATATTATCGAGTTCTGTTTGATCCCTATTATTCAATCACCAATTAAGATCATTCTTATCCCTATTATTAAATCACCAATTAAGATAATTCAGATAAGTGTTATGCCAATTGAATGCCTTGTTTCGCAAATTGAGTTAGTTTACGCAATGATACAACTTTCAACTTAAAACCATTCTGACTCTAGCATTTCATTCTTTTACTACCAGCGACACATTCCTAAGCAAACCAGTCTTGACTAAAGGCAATGGCCCAGAAAATCGGTTCTGGTGAAAGAGTTGTTTATCCTAATTTATACTGAAAAAACATGACTATATGACCTCGGGGCTAAAACTAGTATTCTTACAAAGAGACCAACTTTGAACATGCAATTTGAGGATCTCAAGTTTTGGTTATTGAACCTAGAAAAACATGTCCGACAATTCGGATATGTTGTAATGTAATTCATTGTAGGGTTCGGAACTTAAACATGAATATATGGAGCACCGTTAGTAGAAACATCTCTGATTGGCCCAGAAAATAGGTGTTGCCTCAGAAACCAGTCTGGTAAGGCATATACCGTCTGTAGTAATAGATGCCTGACCGTTGTATGCCATTTACCATTGAAACTGCACACATATTCATGCCTCAGGCGTAGGATTAGTACTAATTGATAGTACATTACTGCGAAACTACCACAAATCAGCATCGATAAATAAATGAAACCCAAAACGAACAGAAATTACAATAAATAACCGATTCAAACTCAAAACGAGCAAAATTAACATAAGTTGGGCTCAAAACCACTATGCCTTCCCAAGGCCAGAATATAATTTGCACTTTAATGAAAAAAATACAAATGAATATGCATTGTCAGTTTAATATACATATACTGATATTTAGTAATCAAAATATCCTTATTATTTGATTAATTAAAGTTATAAAAGTAAAAACATTTATATTTTTTAGTAAAGTGCAAATTATATTCTGGTTTGGGAAGGCATAGGGGTTTTGAGCCCAACTTATGTTAATTTCTGCTCGTTTTGAGTTTGACTGGATTTTTTATTGTAATTTCTGTTCGTTTTGGGTTTTATTTATTTATTGATGCTGGTTTGTGGTAGTTTCACGCTTGGTAGGTTATTTGATTTCATTTTTGTTAATTTTTGTTTAATGGAGTTCCTTACTTTTCTTTGAAAAACTTATTTTGTGGAAAAAGTTTTTTTGAATTAATCTAAATCAATAATGTAGGCCGTTTACCTGCTTACACGTTCATGGTTAGTTTTGATTTACAGTAGTTCAAAATGTGCCAAAATATTCCTTGAAAGCTATCCGTAATACTCTTAGCTTGTCTAGTAGCCGCAGTTGAAGTAGCATTAGTAGCATTAAGTAGTAGGAACCCCTTATTGATTACTATGGGGAATAACGTCACAGTCAATCACAGATCTAGAAATACTAAACTAAGTGACATCAGTTGATTTCTAGAAATCATGCGGGACTCTAGAGAGATAGGAATTCTATTTTATTAAGGTTCCATTTCTCTTAATCTTAAGGATAATTCCTGAATTATTATTATTTTGAAGACTGAACTCTAAAGAGATAGAAATTCTATTTTAATAAGGTTTCATTTCCTTTAGTCTGAGAGATAAATTCCGGAATTATTAGATCGAAGTCCTTATAATGTAAGTAAGACATTCTAGATATTTTTCAGAGATACAAAGAGATTAATAGAGATTTATAATATTACTGAGTCAGATTCCTAAGAATTTAAATGTATCAGCGCCCAGTTGCCAGAACAAACGAACCGTCAGAGATTAATCGACATTTTAGGGCATTGTTTGGGCGTAACAGATTAATCAATATTTTAGGGGATTATCTGGGTGAAACAGTTTGAGATATTTTAGAGGATGATTTGGGTGAAACAGAGTGAGACATGTGAGTTGACTTAGCTTTTTCTCGTGGTTGTGTTCTGTATAATACACATGTAGCAAATAAAATATTGTTTAGCATTGGAGTGTGCTAAAAAGTTGAAAGTAATGGAGCTGTAGGCGCCAAGAAAAGATCACGTGTCATGACCTAGCTTTTCTTCTCGGCTGTGGTCGTTATAATAGACAAGTACGGGATGTGTAATAGACAATATGGGATGTGGGCGATATAAAATATTGTTTAGCAATGGAGTATACTAAAAATTTGAAAGTCATAGAGTCATCGATGTCAAGATGACTTTGTGACTTTTCGGGGTACCTGCAAGACTGGAGACCTTGCGGTCAACTCTATTCCCACTTGAGGAATGGCGCCCCTCGAGGAAATTATAGCCTAGTAAACGACACAGCATTCGCACGGGATTCTGACTAATGGACAATTCCTCTGGGATTGGTCTGTTTTGACGGGCGTTTTCGGGCTGAGAAGCCTCTTCCTATATAATTTATCTATTACGGGTTGCCTCCCCGTAGTAGCATAATATTTGTAGGCATGAATATATAATGAGTCGAAGGTAATAGGCTTGAGATTGTCAGTGCAGGATTTCGACTCTTGTTGATAGAAGAGCATCGCCAAGCGCTGAAAACTATGTTTTGACCAAGATGGGCCCAGGATTGCACAAAGCCTCCCTTCATGGAGGTCCCAGGGACTTCTTGCTGTCCAGTTCTTCGCCGGCTTAAGCACGTCGGTGTAGACTTGAGAAGATATGTGATCCCTGTCCTGCACTGGTATCCGGGATCATTGCTTTTCCTGAGGCGAAAATAATTTCAATGATTTAAAGAACATGAAAATTGGAACTTGGAATGTTACGACATTAAAAAATGACTATCGTATCGACATTTTGACTGACGAATTCAGACGATTCGAACTGGATCTATTAGGAGTTTCAGAAACTCATATCCCAGGGGTAGGAAGCATGAAGTTAGGTGATATAGAATTTGTTTACTCAGGCAGGAAGGATGGGTTACATAGACAGGGGGTAGGGCTCATGATGAATAAGGAAGCTGCTAAGTCTTGTTTAGGCTGGGAAGGTATTAATAATAGAACACTAATTGCTCATTTTATGACTAATAAGTTCAGGGTATCATTTATAGTAGTATACGCCCCTGTAGAACCGACTGATGGAGATACTAGTGACTCAGATGAATTTTACTTACAGTTACAGGAGCAAATAGACAAGGTCCCAGGTAGAAATATGATGCTATTTCTGGGAGATTTCAACGCCCAGGTTGGTAGAAATAAGGATAGATGGCATCCCAGCTTAGGTAAATTTGGTGTAGGAAAAGAAAACAGTAATGGATACAGACTTTCGCAATTTTATAGGTATAACAATCTAGTTATAACTAATACGGTGATTGGTCATAAAATGGCTCATAAGCTAACATGGTATTCACGTGATGGTAAGACAGCAAACCTTATTGATTATGTTATAGTAAATCGAAGACTGGCAGGATCAATACAAGATACTAGGGTATACAGGAGTGCTGTTATTGATGTTAAAAGTAAAGATCACAATCTAGTAGTGTCAAGGGTTAATATAAAGCTGAAATATCGGAAGGGTAATTACCTCCCGGGAAGTTATGATGTTAGTAGACTCCAGGATGAGAATTTGAGAGAAACTTTCAAGGAACAGTTGAATACTAAACTTTAGAGTTAAATATTTGATAATGTGGAAGATGGTTGGAATAATTTTAGAAAAATAATTTGTGAAGTTGCTGAATGTGTATTAGGGAAGAAAGCTAGAGCTGCTGCTAAGAATATTAGTGAAAAATCTTTATGTTTAATATAAAGAAGTAAGGACTTGTACAAGAATTATCTGAGTGAAAGATCACATGAAAACAAAAGAAATGTAAAGAAAGTGGAGAAAGCATTGAAATATGAACTAAGGAGGTGTGAAGTGGAGGCCATGAATAAAATTGCAGAGGATTTAGAAGATGCAGCTAGACGGCATAATAGTAAAATATTGTACTGGCACGTTAACAAATTGAGAGGTAGTAGTCAATCCG